>NC_089490.1:122709778-123019418 GCF_036850765.1 Saccopteryx bilineata
AACAAAAACCAAAAAAGAACCAACTATCTCATTTTGGATATTGACAGCTGACTCTCATCCTAGCAAGTATACATTTTGGAATATAAATGATAAACCCAGTGATGTGGCTTGGAGTACAAAGAATTCCCTGCCAAAGCCTTATCAGTTTTGAGTTGTGGACTCAAAGTCAACGTTTTGTGACATGCCAGTCTTCCTCTTGGCCATCATTGTCTATAAACTACTTATTAAATTAAACATGGTGCTATTTTAGATATGGAACGTAGCGAGTGGTCTAGGGAGAGGTGGTAGTGATGTAGGTAATGTTTTTGAAAGAGAAGCTTGTATTCATTCTCCTGGGAGTCGCCTTTCCCCCTCTCCCCCTTTTCTGTGGCTAGTCCTCTCGCTTCTCCCTCCATGTAAGACCCCTCCCTGTACTCATTTCCTTGGCAGGTTAGAAAGCAGAGCAAAACCCTCTGCTTGGCTCCCCTGATTCAGGATAGTGGAGGCAACTTTGGGTTTTAGGCATGGATAGAATGTTGAAAAGAGGCATCATGAAGGAGAGCAGGCTTCCTTGACCCTCAAGCAGAAGACAGTCTCATAGACTGGTGAGGAGAGGGAAGAAGAGGAATAATGGGGATATGAGCAGGATGGAGGTATGCAATGTCCCAAAGACAGGGGCCAGGTAGCCTATATTCTTGGTTAGGGCTCTGGAGAATGGAGCAATTCTTTGGATTAAATGATGCCATGGTCAGGGCATTGAGCTCCCTGAGCTTCAGCAGAATGACTGTGCACCTTCCATGGTATCATGGAAGTAGCAGTGAGCACAGCTGGACCTGAAAGGTCTACGTGCACCAGTACAAGGTATTCCTCAGCATCAGCCACCATGCTCTCATAAGCCCATGCATCCCAGCAGCCCACTGGGATGCCAATGTCTCAGAAGAAGCCTGTGAGCACAGGAAATGCTGAGGGTCACAATCCTCTCTTACAACTAACACTTGTCTCAGACCCCCAGAATTTAGACATAAACCAAGCTGATTTTTGGGAATTGAGAACCCAAATTTGAAATCAAATAATTATGAAATATTAAAGTTGCACTTTGCACATCTGTATTTGTGGCCTAAATTTCATACCTTATATTAATATTTGTTTTCTTTTTCTTATTATTAAACTACCATGGAGTTACAAGAATATGTAACTCCTACATGGAGTAAGAATCTTTATCGTTATAACGGCAACCCACAAAATGTTCATTGTTGAATAAGCAGCCTTCAATCCACCTGGTAATTTAGTAAGTCTACAAATCTGGGCCAAGACCAGGTTTTCCCAACCAAGATGTGGAAAGCCTATTTTGCTGTTAGAAAAGCAGTTTGAATAAAAATACTGAACCACTCTATCAACATTAGACCCATTAATATTTGCTCTTTCTGTAGCCTGTGGAAAATTATACAGATAGAACAGTGGGTTAGTAAAATCTCTGGTCAGAAGAAAGTCTTGTCCAATCCAGGGCAAACTGATTTGGGGAACTGGGAGTGTATTTTACTTAACGAGTAACTTCTGTGCCTCTTGTTCCTGCCACAAACAGAAGGGAATTAGAATTTTAAGATTATCCTACTTTAGTGTGTATCATACCTTTGTGTTACATACTTGAAACTGGTAGAGATCTTCAACACACACCGTTGCTCCACAGCCCAGAGTTTCATTCACACATTTGATTGACATAATATTATGTCAAACTACTTTTTTTTTTTTTTTTAATAATTTTATTTTTTTAATGGGGTGACATCAATAAATCAGGATACATATATTCAAAGATAACAAGTCCAGGTTATCTTGTCGTTCAATTATGTTGCATACCCACCACCCAAAGTCAGATTGTCCTCTGTCACCTTCTATCTTGTTTTCTTTGTGCCCCTCCCACCCCCTATCCCTCTCCCATTCCCCCCTCCCCCCCGTAACCACCACACTCTTATCAATGTCTCTTAGTTTCACTATTATGTCCCACCTACGTATGGAATAATACAGTTCCTGGTTTTTTCTGATTTACTTATTTCGCTTCGTATCATGTTATCAAGATCCCACCATTTTGCTGTAAATGTTCCGATGTCATCATTTCTTATGGCTGAGTAGTATTCCATAGTGTATATGTGCCACATCTTCTTTATCCAGTCATCTATTGATGGGCTTTTTGGTTGTTTCCATGTCCTGGCCACTGTGAACAATGCTGCAATAAACATGGGGCTGCATGTGTCTTTACGTATCAATGTTTCTGAGTTTTGGGGATATATACCCAGTAGAGGGATTGCTGGGTCATAAGGTAGTTCTATTTTCAGTTTTTTGAGGAACCACCATAAGTATGTCAAACTACTTTTAATAGTGATTATCACAGGAAATTGGCAACTCCTTCATTCCTTAACCACCAATTACTGATCTAGCTGCTCTGTGGTTGCCTCTGATACCATGTCTCCAATTCTCCAACACCAATTAAGTGTCCAACAAGTCAATTCAATCTTGACACTGCCTATTTGGGGTTAACATCAGATCCCTCAGTCCTGCAAGACCGTACTCACTGTAGTGCCAGTTGCAGGTCTTGGTCCATGAAAAATTTTGAAAGAATGGTTATAAACTGGGGGTTTGATGATTTTCTGGAACGACTCATTGAACTCAAGAAAAGAATTTTCTTATATTTTCTGGTTTATTATAAAGGCTGCAACTCAGGAACAACCAAATGGAAGAGGTGCATAAGTCAGTATATGAAGGTGGGTTGGGGTGCTACTCCCATGCTCTCTCCTGGTGAGCCCCCAGATCAGTGTGTTCAACAACCTAGAGGCTCTCCAAACGCCATCATTTAGAGATATTTTGGTTGAGGTTTTAATATGTAAATATAACTGATTAAAGTGATGACCATTGGTGACTGAGCACAATTGCCAGCCCTTCCTCCTTCCTGGAGTGGAAAGTGAGGCATGCGGGGCTTCGTGGGCCAAGAGGTCCAAAGTCTTCAATGGTGGCTTGGATTTTCTGGTAAACAATCCCCAACCTCAAGCTATCTGAAAGCCTGGCCTGAAATCATCTCATTATCATACAAAACACTTACTATTAAGGAGATCCAATAGTTTTAGGACATTTTTTCTGGGAATCAGGGCAAAAAGAAGCAAATCTTTGTCTTACTGTATCTCACTGGGTTTTATGGACAGTATTTATCTTTCAGCTCCAAGGCTGGGGCAGAGGTTTCTATTAGATCTTGCATTGCTGTTCATCCTTCTGAGATTTGTCAACTGTATTCCATCTCTAAATGGAGTCTTCTGGGCAGGGTCAGCTATTCTTGCTTAATTTAAATCCATGGATTATATGCAGAGAACAAATAGGTTTCAGGGTAACCAGGAAAGCTGATTAAGACAGTGCCATCTCTCTCCACACCCCTGCATGTCTCCCATTTTACTGCTTCTCACCTCCATTTCCCTCCCTTCCCCCTAAAGGGACCCAGTGTAATGTATATTGATATATAAAAAAGTGAGTGACATATGCACTTACTATTGTATATATGTATCCTGAAAGATACATAGTATTTAGTTTTGTGAATATGTTTTAAGATTTACTTAAATGCTATAGATCTGGTTTCCTTCCCTCCCTTCCTTTCTTCCTTTCTTTCATTTCTTTTTTTCCTTTTTTTTTTTTTTTTTTTTTTTTTGAGAGAGAGGAAGAGAGAGGGCAAGAGTGAAAGAGAGAGAAAAAGAGGAGGAGAGAGAGATAAGCATCAACTCATTGCTCCATTTTAGTTATTTATCCATTGATAGTTTCTCATATGTGCACTGACTGAGGATTAAAGTGGTGACCTCAGCTTGAGCCAGCAATTGCTGGATTGACCCTCGACTGAGGGATGGAGCTGGCAACCCAGATGCTCCTGCAGGCGACCTTGGCACTCTGGGTTGACGCTCGACCCACTGTGCCACCACCAGCCAGGTTGGTTTCCTTTCTTACATATTTATTTCACGAATATATTTTTATCATCAGTCCATGTTACTGTATACATTTCTAGTTTATTACTTTATAGTATTCACCCATTACATATTACTTACACACAGCACTGGAGATGGGCCCATGAGTGATTTTCAACAACCCACTACCACAAAGGGGCTGCCTGGAGGATTCTTGTGCATGCACCACTGCGGACCTATACTTGGGTTTCTTTGGGAGTATATGGATTCAGCAGGGGCATTTCTGGATTTTAAGCTGTGCATACCTAATTTCAGAGAGCATTGCCAAATTTCTTTCCTGAATAACTTCACCAACATACCCTTCCAACAGCAGCACATTGAGGTTTCCTTTCCCTCCATGTGTGCACATTTGGAAATTTATGACTCTCTCTTTCTAACAATCTGAAGAATGTAAACTAGTTATTTTATTTATTTTAAGAAAGAGAGAGAGAGAGAAAAAGGAAGAGATGAGAAGCATCAACTCTTAGTTGCAGCACCTTAGTTTTTCATTGATTGCTTCTCATATGTGCCTTGACCCGGGGGGGGGGGGGCTCCAGCCAAGCCGGTGACTGCTTGCTCAAGCCAGTGTCCATGGGCTTCAAGCCAGCAACCTTTGGGCTCAAGCCAGACACTACAGGGTCATGTTTATGATCCCACACTCAAGCTGGCAACCCCATGCTCAAGCTGGTGGTCCTGTGCTCAAGCTGGAAGAGCCACACTTAAGTTGATGGATGACTTGGGGTTTTGAACCTGGGTCCTTAGTATCACAAACCAATGCTTTATCTATTGCACTACCACCTGGTCAGGTGAATGTAAAGTGTTAAGAGAACAAAAAACTGTTTTACATATTTCTTCTTCCTAATAAGATCAAGCATTATGAGTCATGTGGCTTCTCTCCGGTGGGTTACCAACAATTTATTTCTTCTGCCCATTTTTTTAGACTGTTTTTTTTTTTGTCTTTTTCCTGTTGTTTAGCTCTACTTTCTTGTGTGTTCTAAATAGCATTTCCTCATTGATTTTGACATCGCAAATATCTTCTCTTAATTTGTTAAAATTTTTTTGTTTTGTGTAAAGTGAGCGCCTTTAAACTTAAAGTTTCTTATATTTCTAGTGACATTTTTGGCTTTGAATAATTTTCCAGAGAGTATTCTTTTTGTTTAGGTTTTCTTAATTCATTATCATATATTGCTAACATTATTGTATTTTTAAAATATCTCTTGTGTCTAAGTTTTCCCCCTTTCATTTGCATTTTTTTTCTAGTTTCATCAGAACCTAACTGATCTTATTAATCTTTTCAAAGAACAGTTTTTGATTTTATTAAACTTCACTGGTTGTTTTCTAATGATTGATTTCATTGATTTTTGCTCTTTATATTATTTTTTCTGTGAATGACTCTGTTTACTTATTGTTCTTTTTTGGTTTTATTTTTATTTGAATGCTTTGCTCACTTGTTTTCATACTTACTTGGTTTCAAATAAATGTATTAAACTTATAACTTTCCTTTTAAGTCTTACTTTAGTTGCATACTAAATATTTGATATTTTATTACTATTTACTTCCAAATATTTCATAATTTTTTCTTATACTATTCTTTTAAATATAATGATTGCTAAACAGTATGACATTTTGTTTTTGGACTTATGAGGTTTAAAAATCCATCCTTGGGGTTGATTTTAATTTTATTATATTATGATTAGAGAATGCAATCTTCATGATATTGATTCTGTGGAATTTATTTGTTACCAAGTATATAGTTAATTTTGTAAATATTCACGTGTTTGTTAAAAAGAATGTGTATTAATATGGGTGTATAAAGTTTTATATATCAATAAATTCAGAATTAACAATGTGTTATTTGGCTTTTGTATTCAGTTATTTGTTTTGGAATCTGATCTATCCATTTCTGAGAGGATCTTAAAATTATAAAGTACAAAGATTGAGATCTACTCAGATGTATAATTGGGTTATATATTTTGTGGACATATTGTTTGATTGATATATGTTCATGATGATTATTTCTTCTGGATCTATTTTTGTTCTCTTTCCTGACTTGTGGTGGCACAGTGGATAAAGCATTGACCTGGAATGCTGATGTCACCGGTTCAAAACCCCAGGTTCGCCTGGTCAAGGCACATACAAGAAACAACTACTATTTTTTTTCTCTCAATAGTATGTTATTTTGTGGCTATTCTACAATTACACACTTATCTTAAATATTATGCTTTGCATATCTAGTATGTCTGTTTTTTCTTCTTTATGTCTTCTTGTTGTAGCTCCTGGTTTGCATTATCCTTCCTTATCTCCCTAAGACTATTTATTCAGATTATATAATATTATTCTTTGGTCTCATTCATTCATTTTGCTTTCTCTGGCATTGGTTATCACTCTGTTGCCTCTCTTTCTTGCTATTATTATTTCAACTGTTATTCTTCTAAGATGGAGTCCTAATTATTTTTATAGCTCATATTCCTTAGTGGTGTTAGCCTCTTTTGATGGTGTGTGTGTTGGGGCAAGGTCTAATGCCTGAACTTAGTTACTATCCTGATTGTGGGTTGGTGCAGAACTCTTTCAAGATCAAGAGCCTATAACCTGGTAGTCTCTTTCTTAAAGACATCTTGGTGGATGGCAATCACCTGGCTCTCTGGGAAGAGAAAGCCTTAGAGCCCAGCAAATCTGTCTGTTGATCATTGCTGTCACTTTGCTGCTCAAATGTCCGATGCTTCTTCATACTCTTTGCTCACTGCTGGCTGACTGCTATTTTAGTTTTTTCAGTAGTGACTGGGCAGGAAATGACCTACTCATGCTCTTGAGGTATAAAACCATGGGCACTCTAAAAAGACTTACCCCCTTTCCATCTTCTGGGTAGCAGTGACAAACCCTTTCCTTTTTAACCTCAATCTGCTTCTCATCACTTCGAATATTTCATGCCATCTCTTGTGGTCTAAAATATTTCTTTTGAGGGATCAGCTGCCAGTCTTGTGGGAACTCCAGTGTAGGTAACTAGCTGTCTTTCTCTTGCAACTTTTAAGATTCTCTTTTTGTCTTTAAACTTTGCCATTTTAATTATGATGTGTCTTGGTGTGGGCCTCTTTGGGTTTATCTTGTTTGGGCTGTCAGTGTTTTTGGGACTTGTGTATCTTTTTCCTTCACCTGGTTCGGGATGTTTTCAGTCATTATGTTTTCAAAAAGTCCCCAGTACCTTGCTCTCCTTTTTCTTCTGGTACCCCTAGATGTGAGTGTTCATTTGCTTCATGTTGTCCCAAAGGAACATGAAACTATCCTCTTTATTTTATTTTATTTTATTTTGCTGCTCTGATTGGCATGCTCTGCCTACCTTGTCTTCCAAATCACTGTCAGTCATCAGTCCTTTGCTTCATCCAACCTACTGTTTTTTTTCTTCCAGTGTATTTGTGATATTGAATATTGTATTTTTCATTTCTGACAGTTATATTTTTATATTTTCTATGTTCTTTTTCATGTTGTTATAGGTCTCACTAAGGTCTTTGAGAATCTGAGTAACCATTGTTTTGAACTCTATACCTGGTAAATTGTTTACCTCCACTTCATTTCTGGTGATTTCTCCTATTCTTTTATTTGGTGCATGCTTTTTGTTTCCCCATTTTGGCTATTTCTTTGTGTTTATTTCTATGTATTAAGTAGATCTGCTATGACTTCCAGACTTAATAAGGTGGCCTTATGTAGTAAGTGTCTTGTGGGGACCCTGTGGTACAGTCTCCTTGATACCCTCTATTGAGTGCTCCAGGAATAACTATTGTGTGGGTTATGCAGGTCCTTCTCTTTTAATTGACTCTTAATTTCTATTTGCCCATTTGTGTGTGGAGTCAGGCTGGCTGACTGTGAGAATCATCTCTGACAACAGTGTATAAGCTGCTGTGCAGATGCTGACTGCACAGAGTAGAATTTGCCTTAGAAGTGTCTGGTGCTTTCTAAAATCCCTTTTGGGTTTGCTGCTTATGAAGCTAATAAGTCCTTCCTCTGATGTTATCTGAAGCTAGCCACTGGTTTGTTTATTCTGGGACCTCTTGGGAGGGACTTTGGGGAAGACCAATGTCAGATACTGCCTTTGACTGGTCCTGGGCAATCTGTTTGAAGCAAGAAAGCAGTCTAGTTTGTGGCTGCCTCTGCTAGGTGTAGGTGCATCAAGGCTGGCTTTTACCAACACTGTCTCAGGGGTAGGTAAGCAAAAGTCCCAAGGCAACTTGAGATCTGCCTCTGACTTCCTCTGACTTCTAGCTGCTTATTAGGCTCAGTCATAGAAAGAGACTCTGGTGGTACTTGAGTTCCCTGAGATAGTTTCTCAGTGAGTCATCAAGTAAGGACAGGTGGTATTCACTAGATTGATACAGGTTGAAACTCAGTGTCAGTGCTAGGTCTGAGACCTAGCTTCCACTCACAGTGGTGAGGCTGGGTCTCAGGAAGTCATCGAGTGAGTTCAGAAATGTTTATCAGGCCCAAGCAGAGCAAGATTTGGCCATGTGAAAGAAATGCTCTGCATTGGTTGGATGGACAAAGAGAAATTTCTTTTGTCCTAGAGCTACACAAATCAGTTTGTCCTAAATTCTGCCAGGAGCATGATCTCAACAAGGCAGGGCCACTGAGATTCAGGAGAGAGGGAGGTGCAGGTCAGGCATGGGGAAATTGGGGTGTGTGTGGCCATGAATGTAGAGCCACACAACCCAGTCTGTCCCAGATTCTGCTTAGATCTCAATAGGGTGGAGCCACCAAGAGTCAAGAGTGTAGGGCTTCTGTGAGCCTAGAGAATGGCATTAGTGGATCTCTCATGATGAGGAAGTGACAGTCAGTTTCATAGAAAAGTTGGGGCAGGGGGAGATGGCCCTTATCCCAAAGCCACACAACTTAGTCATTGTTACCCCCTGAGGGTGCCCAGACCTCTGCATACCTTTTCAGGCTGCTGACTCCTCAGAAGGGTATAAGCCCCACAGGGTGGCACTACAGGAAATCTGGAGGTGGGCTATGCTTTCCCCTAGGCTGATGCTGTTAAGGTGGGGTGAGACCCACCCTAGAAAAATGGCATCTGTGGTGCAGTAGATTGACTCAGCATGTGGGGTCCCAACAGTTATCTCTTCAGCTCTTTCCTAAGAGCTACAAACCCTAGATTCCTCTTGCCCAGTTCTAGTCTGCTCTGCGTTCTTTTTGCTGGAGCCCAACAAGAGTAGCTATGAATGAGATTTTGTGCATTGGACCTTTAAGAGAGCACCCGAGTCTCTAGCAGACTCCTATCTTTCCCTGGCAGTCAGAATCCTCACTGATTTTCACAGCCAGATGTTATTTGTGCACCTCTTTCTGGCTCTGATGCTCTGGGCTGGGGAGCCCAGCTTGTGGTTGAGGCTCCACGCTTCTAAAGCAGGAAGCTTTGCAGCTCAGATATCCTTCTATAATCTCAGCTGCCACCTGGGGGAGCAGGGCCAGCCTTTATCACATCTCTGTACTTCTTACTGGTCTTAATGTGGCTGCGCTGTCAATCCTTGATATTAAGACTTCTCTTTATCTAGCCTTCAGTTAGTTTTCAGGTTAATTGTAATCAGGTTATTTCCTGGGAGGAAGTGAGTGTTGCTTCCACTTACTCTGCTGCTATCTTGGATCTTTTATAATTTCCATTTTTAAAATGAAGAAATTAGGCCCTGGCTGGTTGGCTCAGTGGATAGAGCATTGGCCTGGCTATGGAAAACCTGGGTTCAATTCTAGGTCAGGGCACACAAGAGAAGCAACCATCTGCTTCTTTCCCCCTCACTTTCCCCCTTCTCTCTCTCTTTCCCTCCCACAGATAGTGGCTCCATTGGTTCAAGTGTAGCCCTGATGCTGAGCATAGCTTGGTTGCTCTGAGAGTCAGCATCAGGTTGGTTGATTTGAGCATCGGGCTCAGATGGGGATTGCCAGGTGAATCTTCATTGAAGTGCATGTGAGAGTCTGTCTAACTATCTTCTCTCTCCTCACTTAAAAAAAAAAAAGAAAGAAATGACTAAATTAGAGCTTCAAGAGTTTACATAACTTACTTATTAACTAAGCTAAGTGCCAGAGCTATGATTTCTGTGTAGATCTGCTTGCCTTTTGATTTATTGAAGATAGCCATTCTGACAGATATGAGTTGATATCTCATTGTGGTTTTAATTTGCATTCCTCCGATGATTAGTGAGACATTGAGACTTTATTATATGTCTATTAGTCATCTGTATGTTCTCTTTGAAGAAATATCTATTCAGGTATAGACAACCTTTTAAATTGCAAGGATCTATACCATGTAATGAGAAAATATATATTTACGGTAGTTACTAAATTTTTCTGTGGTTCATACTAGCCATTTAGACAGTAGAATAGGGCTGCAATACCAGTGTTGGGCAGGAATCTGGTTGTATTAACTAGCTTTAGATGAAGTTCTACTACATATCTTGTGAATTGTTTCTACCTTCTTATTATTCTTTTAAGTTCCAAATAGGCTCAAAGGACATTTTTGAATAAGCTTTCTGTACTGGCCTTCTTATCAGCCCCAAGTGTTTTGCTTAAAGACTATTTAGTCCATGTATGGGGCCAGAATATGATCATTTTAGTCTGGTTCTATTTTACATGTTCAGATATTAAAAGAAGGTGAATCTTCTTTGACTTGATATATCTGTTCCATGGAACTCAGCTAGGACAGTAGTGTTATTGGACACTAACATTTTTTATTTTACCAGGTTCATGCCTTATTTGAGACTTCTTATGTTTCATGTATATTATAATGACATATCAAAAGAGCTATTTGTTTGTTAATCTAGTGGCCATTTAGTTTCTCTCTATTCATATTTTCCTGTAATTGTAGGAAATATCACTTTATAAAGAACGCTTTATCTCTGAGTCTCATTTTTATGTCCCATCTATGTATGGGTTCATATAGTTCTTAGTTTTTTCTGATTTGCTTATTTTACTCCGTATAATGTTATCAAGGTCCATCCATGTTATTGTAAATGATCAGATGTCATAATTTCTTATGGCTGAGTAGTATTCCATAATATATAAGTACCAAAGCTTTTTAATCCACTCATCCTCTGACGGACACTTGGGCTGTTTCCAGATCTTCACTATTGTGAACAATGCTGCCATAAACATGAGACAAGAATGTGATGGTAACAGGGGGTGGGGTTGGGGAGTGGGGAGAGGAGGAGCGAGGAAGAAGAGAGAGGGGGTGGGGGATGGGAGGGGCACAAAAAAAAACCAGAGAGAAGGTGACAGAAGACAATTTTACTTTGGGTGAGGGGTATGCAGCCTAATCAAATGTCAAAATAATCAAGAGATGTTTTCTCGGAACATATGTACCCTGATTTATCAGTGTCATTGCATTAAAATTAATAAAAATAATATATATAAAAAAGAACGCTTTATGAAGAAATGTGGTCATCCGGGTGACCACATTTCAAAGCTCTGCATATCAAAAAGAAAGTTGCCATTAGGGTCATTGAAATCTCTAGAAACACCTCAAATTCAAATTCAAGCATCATTATCTTTCTAAGGAGACTTGAGCTAGACTGTAAGTTACTCTAGGAAACAAACAAAACCAAAGCAAAACAAACTAACAAGAATTTCTTTATCAAATGAAAATTTAAAAAATTGATTCTTAAGAAAATAAAGAGACATAGCTGGTTCAACTTTTTAGAACACTTAGAAGCACAGTAATTGATGTTTTCTGTTTTTTTTTTGTTTGTTTTTTTTTAATAAATTTTTATTAATGGTAATGGGATGACATTAATAAATCAGGGTACATATATTCAAAGAAACATGTCTAGGTTATTTTGTCATTAAATTATGTTGCATACCCCTCGCCCAAAGTCAAGATTGTCCTCTGCCACCCTCTATCTAGTTCTCTGTGCCCCTCCCCCTCCCCCTAACTCTCTCCCTCCCTCCCTCCCATGTCCTCCCTCCCCCCACCCCTGGTAACCACCACACTCTTGTCCATGTCTCTTAGTCTCATTTTTATGTTCCACCAATGTATGGAATCATGTAGTTCTTGTTTTTTTCTGATTTACTTATTTCACTCCTTATAATGTTATCAAGATCCCACCATTTTGCTGTAAATGATCTGATGTCATCATTTCTTATGGCTGAGTAGTATTCCATAGTGTATATGTGCCACATCTTCTTTATCCAGTCTTCTATTGAAGGGCTTTTTGGTTGTTTCCATGTCTTGGCCACTGTGAACAGTGCTGCAATGAACATGGGGCTACATGTGTCTTCACGTATCAATGTTTCTGAGGTTTTGGGGTATATACCCAGTAGAGGGATTGCTGGGTCATAAGGTAGTTCTATTTGCAGTTTTTTGAGGAACCACCATACTTTCCTCCATAATGGTTGTACTACTTTACAGTCCCACCAACAGTGAATGAGGGTTCCTTTTTCTCCACAGCCTCTCCAACATTTGCTATTACCCGTCTTGTTGATAATAGCTAATCTAACAGGAGTGAGGTGGTATCTCATTGTAGTTTTGATTTGCATTTCTCTAATAACTAATGAAGCTGAGCATCTTTTCATATATCTGTTGGCCATTTGTATCTCTTCCTGGGAGAAGTGTCTGTTCATGTCCTCTTCCCATTTTTTTATTGGATTGTTTGTTTGTTTGTTGTTGAGTTTTATGAGTTCTTTGTAAATTTTGGATATTAGGCCCTTATCTGAGCTGTTGTTTGAAAATATCATTTCCCATTTAGTTGGCTGTCTGTTTATTTTGATATCAGTTTCTCTTGCTGAGCAAAAACTTTTTATTCTGATGTAGTCCCATTCATTTATCTTTGCCTTCACTTCTCTTGCCATTGGAGTCAAGTTCATAAAATGTTCTTTAAAACCCAGGTCCATGATTTTAGTACCTATGTCTTCTTCTATGTACTTTATTGTTTCAGGTCTTATATTTAGGTCTTTGATCCATTTTGAATTAATTTTAGTACACGGGGACAGGCTGTAGTCGAGTTTCATTCTTTTGCATGTGGCTTTCCAGTTTTCCCAACACCATTTGTTGAAGAGGCTTTCTTTTCTCCATTGTGTGTTGTTGGCCCCTTTATCAAAGATTATTTGACCATATATATGTGGTTTTATTTCTGGGCTTTCTATTCTGTTCCATTGGTCTGAGTGTCTATTTTTCTGCCAATACCATGCTGTTTTGATTATCGTGACCCTATAATAGAGTTTAAAGTCAGGTATTGTAATACCCCCAGCTTCATTCTTTTTCCTTAGGATTGTTTTGGCTATTCGGGTTTTTTAATAGTTCCATATAAATCTGATGATTTTTTGTTCCATTTCTTTAAAAAATCTCATAGGGATTTTGATGGGAATTGCATTAAATTTGTATATTGCTTTGGGTAATATGGCCATTTTGATTATATTTATTCTTCCTATCCAAGAACAAGGAATATTTTTCCATCTCATTGTATCTTTTTTGATTTCCCTTAACAATGCTTTGTAATTTTCATTATATAGGTCCTTTACGTTCTTTGTTATGTTTATTCCTAGGTATTTTTTTTTTTTTGTTGCAATCGTGAAGGGGATTATTTTTTTGAGTTCGTTTTCTAATATTTCATTGTTGGCATATAGAAAGGCTATGGACTTTTGTATGTTAATTTTGTATCCTGCGACCTTACTGTATTGGTTTATTTTTTCTAATAATCTTTTTGTGGAGTCCTTCGGGTTTTCGATGTATAGGATCATATCATCAGCAAAAAGTGATAGCTTTACTTCTTCTTTTCTGATATGGATGCCTTTTATTTCTTTGTCTTGTCTGATTGCTCTGGCCAGAACTTCTAGCACCACGTTGAATAAGAGTGGAGAGAGTGGACAACCCTGTCTTGTTCCTGATTTAAGGTAGAAAGTCCTCAGTTTTATGCCGTTTAATAGGATGTTGGCTGATGGTTTATCATATATGGCCTTTATCATGTTGAGATATTTTCCTTCTATACCCATTTTGTTGAGAGTCTTAAACATAAAATTGTGTTGTATTTTATCAAAAGCCTTTTCTGCATCTATTGATAAGATCATGTGGTTTTTGTTCTTTGTTTTGTTGATATGGTGTATTACGTTAACCATTTTGCGTATGTTGAACCATCCTTGAGATTCTGGGATGAATCCCACTTAAATCATAATGTATTATTTTTTTAATATGTTGTTGTATTCGGTTTGCCAGTATTTTGTTTAGTATTTTAGCATCTGTATTCATTAGAGATATTGGTCTGTAGTTTTCTTTCTTTGTGCCATCCTTGCCAGGTTTTGGTATGAGGGTTATGTTGGCCTCATAAAATGTATTTGGAAGTATTGCTTCTTCTTCAATTTTTTGGAAGACTTTGAGTAGAATAGGAACCAAGTCTTCTTTGAATGTTTGATAGAATTCACTAGTATAACCGTCTGGGCCTGGACTTTTATTTTTGGGGAGGTTTTTAATAGTTTTTTCTATTTCCTCCCTGCTGATTGGTCTGTTTAGGCTTTCTGCTTCTTCATGACTCAGTCTAGGAAGGTTGTATTGTTCTAGGAATTTATCCATTTCTTCTAGATTGTTGTATTTGGTGGCATATAATTTTTCATAGTATTCTACAATAATTCTTTGTATATCTATGATGTCTGTGGTGATCTCTCCTCTCTCATTTTGGATTTTATTTATTTGAGTCCTGTGTCTTTTTTCCTTGGTGAGTCTTGCCAAGGGTTTGTCAATTTTGTTGATCTTTTCAAAGAACCAGCTCCTTGTTTTATTGATTTTTTCTATAGTTTTTCTGTTCTCTATTTCATTTATTTCTGCTCTGATTTTTATTATCTCCTTTCTTCGGCTGGTTTTGGGTTGTCTTTGTTCTTCTTTTTCTAGTTCCTTAAGGTGTGAAGTTAAGTGGTTTACTTCGGCTCTCTCTTGTTTGTTCATATAGGCCTGAAGTGATATGAACTTTCCTCTTATTACTGCTTTTGCTGCATCCCAGAGATTCTGATATGTCGTATTTTCATTTTCATTTGTCTGTATATATCTTTTGATCTCTGCGCTTATTTCTTCTTTGACCCATTCATTTTTTAGAAGTATGTTGTTTAGTTTCCACATTTTTGTGGGTTTTTCCCCCTTTTTTTTGCAGTTGAATTCTAGTTTCAAGGCTTTATGATCAGAAAATATGCTTGGTACAATTTCAATTTTTCTAAATTTGCTGATATTGTCTTTGTGGCCCAACATATGGTCAATTCTTGAGAATGTTCCATGTACACTAGAGAAAAATGTATACTCTGTCGCTTTGGGATGAAGTGTCCTGTAGATGTCTATCATATCCAGGTGTTCTAGTATTTTGTTTAAGGCCACTATATCTTTATTGATTCTCTGTTTGGATGACTGATCTAGAGCCGTCAGCGGTGTATTGAGGTCTCCAAGTATGATTGTATTTTTGTTAGTTTTTGTTTTAAGGTCAATAAGTAGCTGTCTTATATATTTTGGTGCTCCTTGGTTTGGTGCATATATATTAAGGATTGTTATGTCTTCTTGATTCAACTTCCCCTTAATCATTATGAAATGACCATTTTTGTCTCTGAGTACTTTTTCTGTCTTGTAGTCAGCATTATTAGATATGAGTATTGCTACACCTGCTTTCTTTTGGGTGTTGTTTGCTTGGAGTATTGTTTTCCAGCCTTTCACTTTGAATTTGTTTTTATCCTTGTTGCTTAGATGTGTTTCTTGTAGGCAGCATATAGTTGGATTTTCTTTTTTAATCCATTCTGCTACTCTGTGTCTTTTTATTGGTAAGTTTAATCCATTTACATTTAGTGTAATTATTGACACTTGTGGGTTCCCTACTGCCATTTTATATCTTGCTTTCTGTTAGTTTTGTATCTAGTTTGATTCTTCTCTTTTATTTTTCTATCATTTGTTTTTGTTTTTTTTGTGTTCCATACTTCTTTCCTGTGTTGCTACCTTTTTTAAGTCAAGTGTTTTTGTGGTGGTTTTTTTAAGGGTGGTTACCATTAAGTAATGAAAAGGGTACCTACCATATTCATTGTAGTACCCTATCTTATAAGTATTTCTGCACTTCATCGTCCTTTGCTACTGTTAATCTCCATCCTCTCCCCCCTTTTTTTCCTTTGTTGTCACAGTTTAAGTTTGGTTTTATTGTGTTCTTGGTGGAGCTGTTACTTGTGGTGTTGTTTTCTTTTGTTCTTTGAATCTGGTTGGAAAAGCCCCCTTAGTATTTCCTGGAGTGGGGGCTTTCTGTTGATAAATTCTCTCATCTTTTCTGTATTTGTGAATGTTTTTATATCTCCTTCATACTTGAAGGATAGCTTTGATGGGTATAGTATTCTTGGCTGAAAGTTCCTCTCTTTCAGGGCTTTAAATATTGGGGTCCACTCTCTTCTAGCTTGTAGAGTTTCTGCTGAGAAATCTGATGATAATCTAATAGGCCTTCCTTTATATGTTGTACTCTTCTTTTCCCTGGCTGCCTTGAGAATTTTTTCTTTGTCATTGGTTTGTGTCATCTTTATTATGATGTGCCTTGGAGTGGGTTTGTTGGGATTAAGAAAACTCGGTGTTCTGTTTGCTTCTTGAATTTGAGGCTTTAGTTCCTTCCACAGGCTTGGGAAGTTCTCGTCTATTATTTGTTTGAGTATATTCTCCATTCCATTTTCTTTCTCTTCTCCCTCTGATATACCTATTATTCTTATGTTATTCTTTCTGATGGAGTCAGACAATTCCTGTAGGGCTTTCTCGTTTTTTATTATTTTTGAGTCTCTTTCTTCTTCTCTCTGTTGTGCCTCAAGTTGTTTGTCTTCAATTTCACTAATCCTATCTTTAATCTGGGCTGTTCTGTTAGCTAAGCTTGTTACCTCTTTTTTCAGCTCGTGAATTGAGTTTTTCATTTATGTTTGATTTGTTTTTATAGTTTCAATTTCCTTGGACATATATTCTTTGTGTTCATTGAGTTGTTTTCTGATCTCCCTATATTGCCTTTCTGTGTTTTCTTGTATATCTCTGAGTATTTTTAAGATTTCTATTTTAAATTCTCTGTCATTTAGCTCCAAGGCTTCCAATATGTTAAGTCTTTTCTCCATAGATTTTTCCACATCTATTTGTGTTACCTCTCTTTCTTTTGTATCCATAATATTCGATTTCCTCTTTCTTATCGGCATCTGAGGGTGGTCTTGTTGATAGCACACAGGCGCACAACCTCGCGGCTTGAATGAATGTCCCTGCGGTAGCTTCCTTCACACCCTCGTCTCTCAGATTCAAGTGATAACAGTCCTTTCGCTATCAGTTTGTGTGGAACTCTGGAATGCTCCGAGGATAAATTTTTCTGTTTCTAGTTGATAAATTTGTTGTGATTTAGGGGAGAGCTGTTGGACGCGCTGCTCATGGCGCCATTTCCGTGATGTCACTCCATGTTTTCTGTTAATAGTAAAAAAATCTGATTAGGAATTATTTTTATTAAATCTTTATTATAGTTATTTAAGTTTAAAAAGTATACAAGTTTATGACAAACATTTCAGCAATATATAAAGAAAATATTTTTGTTCTACTCTTGGTCTATTCTGCACCTCACCCATGATAGTAAAAGCAATTTTAAAAAGTCATTTATTTTAATTTTATTAAAAAAGTTTTTTTGAATTTGGGTGAGGGGTATGCAGCATAATCAAATGTCAAAATAATCTGGAGATGTTTTCTCGGAACATATGTATCCTGATTTATCAATGTCACTGCATTAAAATTAATAAAAAATAAGATAAAAAAGAGAGAAAAATGTACACAAAACTAGATAATATTATAAGTAAGTTTTAAAATATTAATGCAAAAACATTAAAAAAAATACCTGACAAAAAAAATAAAACTGTTAAGATATTTTAAAAAAAATGAGTAGGAGATATATAGTCACATGGTTAAAAGTTCAAAAGGTGCAAAGGAAGTGATTAAATAGTTTTTCCTTCACCTCTATTCCTTAGATACCCACATCCCTTCCTGAAGAACAATAAATGTTGACATTTTTTTGTGTAACTTTACAAATATGTTTTAGCCTTCTATAAGTATATATTTTTAAATTTCTCCTCCTAACTTTTTATTCACATTGTTATAGCTAACATTCCCTGTTCTGCACCTTGCTTGTTTCACACTTAACAATAGGTCTCAGAATCTATTCCATCTCTGTATGTAAAGAGCTTCTCATTACTTCCATTGGGTGTGGCATTTCAATGCATGGCTGAACCTGAACCATGATTTAGGAACAGTTCCCAACTGGCTAAGTGGCTCACTCATGGTAGAGCACTGACTTGGCGTGTGATGTTTGATTCCCAGTTAGGGAACACAGGAGAAGCCATCATCTGCTTCTTTACCCCTCCCTCTACTTTTCCTCTCCTATAGTCATGGCTTAGTTGATTTGAGCACATTAGCCCCAGGTGCTGAGAAAGAGCTCAGTTGTGAGCGTGTCCCCAGATGGGGTTGCCAGGTGAATCCTGGTCAGGGCACATGTGGGAGTCTGTCTCTCTCTCACATAAAAAAAGAAGAAAAAAGAAAAGACAAAATAAAAGAACAGCCTGACCAGGCAGTGGCGCAGTGGATAGAGCATCAGACTGGGATGTGGAGAACTCAGGTTCAAAACCTCAAGGTTACTGGCTTGAGTGTGGGCTCACCACTTGAGCACAGGATCGCTGGTTTGAGCCTAAAGGTTGCTAGCTTGAGCCCAAGGTTCCTGGCTTAGCCCAAGGTCTCTGGCTTGAGCAAGGGGTCACTCACTCTCCAGTAGGCCCTTCTCCATTAAGGCACATATGAGAAAGCAATCAATGAACAGCTAAGGTGCTGCAATAAAGGACTGATGCTTCTCATCTTTCTCCTTTCCTGTCTGTCTGTTCCTATCTGTCTCTCTCTCTGATTCTCTCTCTGTCTCTGTCATAAATAAATAAATAAATAAATAAATAAATAAATAAATAGAATGCTCAATACCGAACTGCCGGAAATATACATCAATTCACATCTTTTCCTATTAAAAACAATGCTGCAATAAATAACTTTATAAAGAAACCATTTTGTACCTGTGTAAGTAAATCTGAAGGATAAATTCTTAGGAGTGGATTGCTGGATCAAACGATAGATACATGAATTGCAAATTTGATAGATGTTGCAAAATTGCCCTCCCTAGGGGGTCATATTAATTTATGCTCCCACCATTGATGCATGAGAGTGATTTCCCTCTACAACTTTGCCAATGCTTTTGGTTAAAATTGACCTTGTCAGTTTTTAATTTTCATTTCTCCATGAGTAAGGAGGAGCATTTGTTCAGAGATTTAAGAGTAATGTTTATTTCTTTTTTAGTAAATTGTGGATTTTTATTGGGATAATTTTTCTTTTTTTCTTTTTTTGTATTTTTCTAAAGTGAGAAGCAGGAAGGCAGTCCGACAGACTCCTGCATACACCCAATTGGAATCCACCCAACATGCCCATCGGGGCGATGCTCTGCTCATCTGAGGCGTTGCTCTGTAACAAATGGAGCCACTCTAGTGCCTGAGGCAGAGGCCATGGAGCCATCCTCAGCACCCAGGCCAACTTTGCTCCAATGGAGCATTGGCTGAGGGAGGGGAAGAGAAAGAGAGAGAAAGGAGAGGAGGAAGGGTGGAGAAGTGTATGGGTACTTCTCCTGTGTGCCCTGATGGGAAATTGAACCTGGGACTTTCACATGCCAGGCGAATGCTCTACCACTGTGCTAACAAGCCAGGGCTGGGAAAATTTTATTATTTTCCAGGGAGAGAAAGTTTTCTTAAGTTCTTGCTGTATGTATCTTTTCTATTTTCATTATATATATTTAATTTTATTTTTTCCCTCATCAAAAGTGGTTTGGGGTTAGATCAAGAGCCTGTGGGAGATAGATGAAAACCTTTATTCTAAGAGTGCTGATGATCACACCAGTGTCTGCCTATGTCACTCAGGATGATAAAGGTTGTGGTGAGAGCTAGTTCAACATTCACAGGAAAAATGACTAAATTAAACCCATCCTTCTCTTATTTCAGTGCCTGGGTTACAGGCAACTTGTCAGAGTCACCAAGAACACATTAAATGGACAACTCCCACTAAAATTATTTTTAGTTAGAAATGTTAACTTTTTGCTGCAGTTATTTTCACGCTCACAATCAGAAGAAAACCAATTGAAGTTTGCATCTTGACTCTGTCGCTAACTAACTGTGTGACCTTGAACAGTCAGTGACTTTGAGCTTTGTACCTCACCTATACAGTGAAGAGATTCACTTGGTAGGGTGTTTTTGAGGAGGAAAGATGATGACGTATACCAAGCACTTACTGCTGCCTAGGATACCTAAGGGCTGCTATTATGATTATAGGTGAATGTGCACTGACTCAAAGTGAAGCAGACCTGGGATCATCCCTGACCGAGCTCTATCCCTTAAGAGCTGTGTACCCTTAGGTAACTTCCTCAGCCTCTCCACACCTCACTTTCCTCCTCATAAAATGGGGATAATAACTGTACTTCATCAGGTTGATATGTAAAAGTGCATAGCACAGTGCCAGACACATAAGTGCTCAATAAATGGTAGCTATTTGTTTTTATTATTGTCATTAGCATTCTCTTCAGCAATTTTCTGAAGCTTCCTTCTCCTGAGCTCTTCTGTTGAAAATTGGACAGCGCACTTCCACTATTATTCTTTCTCTATAGTCATGCTGTGACATTTAAGTCACTGCATGATTGAATGTGCCAGGCGCTTCTCTTGGATCTATTATGTGGAGATGTGGAGATTCCTGCTGACATAAGTCCCCGGGGATACTTCTTAGACCTGGCCCCGTGCCACTGTCTTCTTTTAAGAGTTGCAGGGATTGGTCTACCCCTTCTCTTCTGACTGCCACCACCTGTTCTTCCCCACAATGGTTTCTTCCCTCTGCCTCTGGAATGGGACAAATAAACAAACATCTAGTGGGTTCAGGGAGGAAGGAGGGAGAATGCAGATCATAGGATCAAGAGATGTGAGTTTTGGGCCTGATCCTGATCATGTAGCTTTGCTTCAGAATTCACTTGTGCAAAATGTAAAATTTCTATTTATTTACTTTTAAATTATTTATTCATTTATTTATTTTTGGGGGGAGAGGAGGGAGAGAAAGAGAGAGAGAGAAGGTAGGAGAAGCAGGAAGCATCAACTCCCATATGTGCCTTGACCAGGCAAGCCCAGGGTTTCAAACCAGTGACCACAGCATTCCAGGTCGATACTTTATCCACTGCACCACCACAGGTCAGGCTTGAAATTTCTATTTAGTTTTACTATTTCTACCTGCTGTAACATTCTTCAATGCTCTTCTGTGTGTTTGGGAGGCAGCATATGAATGAATGTGGCATAGTGCTCACTCCACACTCCTGAGAGGCAGTGTAGCCTTGTAGAAAGAGCACAGGCTAAGGATAAATTTACTGGTATTGTTGTCCTAGGCAAATCATTTAAATCTTTTGAGCTCTAGTTTCACAATCTGTGAAATGGACATTGGATATGACATAGGTTTTAAAGTCAGTTAATCCTAGGTTAAAACTTGGCTCTACCATTCTCATATTGAGTGATTTTGGCAAGTTACATAACCTCAATAGCTTTAGTTTTTCGTTACAGGCAAACAGCACACAACAGGAGTTCAGTGGGTAGTGAATAGCAGCTGTGAGGAGAACAATGACAGTTGATAATAATGTACTGATGATATGGTAACTTTGGAACTTCCTCTTTCTCTTACAGTTCTGTTTTCTTGTAGTCAGCAGCAGTAAATTTTTTAGAAATGTGAAAAAAACATAAAGTTATGGAACATAATCTAAAACCTAAGGGCTATCTGATTTCAAAGCCCAGGTTCTTAACCACCCTGATATAGAGCCTTAAGAAAAGTCTTTGATTTAATGGGATTAATAGTTTATTAAAAGAAAGTGATTTGGAGCATTTGAGATCTTGCTTACTAATTTGGCTCAAATAAACTCATATAAACTTATAGTAATTATCTAAAAAGTGTGTCCTCTTTATATAAGATTTTTCTTCTAATCTACCCTTCATCTGTCAGATGGGGGTGATACAGGGTGGGTGGCAGCAAATGGGGGATACCATAAGTTATAGGAACAAAAAAGGAGAAAGAATTGAAATTCAGCTTCTGAAATTCAAAATAGGATTTTTGCATTAGGATAGGAGGGCATTCCAGTGGATATTCCAGACTGGCTTATTTTTATTTTTTATTTATTTCTTTATTTTTTATTGAATTTATTGGGGTAACATTGATTAATAAAGTTATGTAGGTTTCAAGTGTACAATTCTATAATACATCATCTGTATATTGTATTGTGAGTTCCCCACCCCAAGTCAAGTCTCCTCCTATCATCATTTCTCCCCTTTACCCTCTCCTACCTCCCCCACTTCTCTTTCCCCCTTATAATCACCACACTTTTGTCTGGGTCTATGAGAAAAGGTGAAAGGATTATTGTCGTGGTCCAGCCACAACAAGTCTGTTACGGGGTCCTCAAATGGGAAAAGGTATGGAATTAAATAAATGATAGACAGAGAATTAAAGATATATACATAAAGATGGGTTCGGGAGGACCACATGGCAAGCAGTCTCTACTGCTCCTAAGCCGATGCAATGGCGGCCCCCAGAAGCATATTCGTCTTTATTCAGGAGAAAAAAAAAAAAGTGGTCCATTCGCAATTCAATTGTTTCCAAGACAACTCAAAGACAACCCCCACCATACCATTTAGATCTAACTTTACACCAATAAGAAACTAGCTTCCAGCCTCTTCTGGAGAACATGGGTGGGATAAGCAATAATCAGGTATAGCTCTTTGTTAACTGGGCAGGTGAGATGGATGGTTAGGTCCAGCACCTGTCCCCTGGATATAAAAACACCCTGTTTATATTTCGGTCCCCAACAGATTATATTGGACTAGTTTTCAAATAACATGACTAGAAGTAGTTCTTTCACTTCCCACCAATTAGGAAACCATGAAAAAGACCATGTCAGTTGATTATAAAATTAAGTTGTGCTTCCAGTTCATGTCTGATTTATAGTATCAGTAAATTTTTGATCCCTTTAAAATACTAACAAAACTTAAACTTGATCTTTCTTACTTCTTGGTTTGGTTCTTCTCTTAGTCCTAGAATTCCAGTCCAGTCACATCCAGTTATACTATTTTCCTCTCATGTGGGATAATGTTCCTGTCCTTTAAAAAGTTTCTTTCACCTCTTTCTTGATACTTTGTGGAGAAGCCCCTTTCCAACTTCTTGTCAAGAAACCCCAGCAGCGACCTGACCTGTGGTGGCGCAGTGGATAAAATGTCGACCTGGAAATGCTGAGGTCGCCAGTTCGAAACCCTGGGCTTGCCTGGTCAAGGCACATATGGGAGTTGATGCTTCCTGCTCCTCCCCCCTTCTCTCTCTCTCTCTCCTCTCTCTCTCTCCCTCTCTCTTTCTCCTTTCTAAAATGAATAAAAAATAAAAAAATAAAAAAATTATTAAAAAAAAAAAAAAAAAAGAAACCCCAGCAGCAAAGGAATGCGAAGCAGTGTCCCTCACATAGCTTTGGGCCATGTGAACTCATGGCCTCAAACAACATTAAGCAGAAACCATATATCCAGAGTAGTCAGATTGCCCATTTTATTTCCATAGTTAAGATGTCATTATTTATTAATAGCACTATTTCCTGTTTTTTTCCTCACATCCTCTATCCTTCCAGGGGCTAAAAAAGAATTTGATTCGTGACACAGCACTTCCAGAACCTGTGTATACACAGTCATCATATCTCCACAGATTTTACATACAAATGAATACACTTTGTCTTAATCTTTAGGTTAAAGCATAACAGATAAACACAGAAAAGAGTTTTATTGCAGCTCAATGATTTTTTAAACTTATGTATTTGTGTAACTACCACCCAGATTAAGAGACACATTTTTATCATTGCATAATATTACTTCACACTCCTGTCCAATCTGTGCTGCATCTGACTCACCAGAGGTGACCATTATCTGACACCCACATCACTGCTTAGTTCTTTCTGTTCTAGGAATTTATATAAATTAAATTATGCAATATATTTCTTTATGTCTAGAATATTTTGCAGAACATAATGTCTATGAGTTTTCATTCATATTGATGCATATACCACTAGTTCATTTTTGTTTATTGCTATGCAGTATTCCACAGGATGAATATATCATAATTTATTTATCCAATCTTCTGTTGATGGCTAGTTGGGTTGTTTCTAGTTTGAGGATATTAAGAAGATTGCTGCTATAATCATTTTTGTAGACAGACTTACTTATTTCTTTTCGAAATAAACCTAGGAGAAGAATTGCTAGGTCACAGCATAGGCATATATTTACCTTTAGTGAAAACTGGCAAGTAGCTTTTCATAGTGTTTGTAGCATTTAGGCATCCACCTGCATGCATAGATGTGTCAGTTGTTTTATATCCTCGCCAATATTTTATATTTCTATCATTATCATTTTATCTGATGTGCACTTGGGGGCATTTTGGAGAAAAGTTATTTTTCATTTTCTTTAATATGGCATGCTCATATTAGTAACAAAACTAGACAAAGTATCATAGAAATAAAATAAAACTTATCAAGATACTCCTCTGAAATCTGTTAGAAAACACAAACAGGAATATCTATCAGACAAGTTGAAACATACTTTATTTTTCATATTTGAAATGGTTTTCTTTATTTTATAAAAATTTTTATTTAGAAAATTAACTTTAACAGGGTGACATTGATCAATAAGAGTGTATAGGTTTCAGGTAAACATTTCTATAGCATTTGAACTGTTGATTATGTTGTATACCCATCACCCAAAGTCAAATCATTTTCTGTCATCTTGTATTTGTCCCTCTCTACTCCCTTCCCCATTCCCTCTCTCTATCCCCCTCTCCCACATCCCCTTCCTCTGGTAATCACTTCACTTTTTTCCATGTCTATGAGTCTCAGTTTTATATATTACCTATGTGTGAAATCATACATTTCTTAGTTTTTTCTGATTGACTCACTTCTCTCAGTATAACATTCTCAAGGTCCATCCATGTTGTTGTAAATGATCCGATGTCATCATTTCTTATGGCTGAGTAGTATTCCATAGTATATATGTACCACATCTTCTTTATCCAATCTTCTATCAAGGGACACTGGTTGTTTTCATGTCTTGGCCACTGTGAATAATGCTGTGATTAACATAGGGGTGCATGTGTCTTTACATACCAATGTTTTCAAGTAGATATCCAGTAGAGGGATTGCTGGGTCATATGGTAGTTCTATTCTTAATTTTTTGAGGAACCACCATACTTTCTTCCATAATGGTTATATTAATTTGCATTCCCACCAGCAGTGAATGAAGATTTCTTTTTCTCTACAGCCTCTCTGAACACATTATTACCTGTCTTATTGTTAATAGTCATTTTGACAAGTGTGAGGTGATATCTCATTGTATGTAGTTTTGCATTTTTTTAATAACTAGTAAAGATGAGCATCTTTTTACATATCTGTTGGCCATTTGTATGTCTTGGAAGAAGTGCCTATTCAGGTCCTCTCCCCACTTTTTAATTGGATTGTTTGTTGCTGACCTTTGTGAGTTCTTTATATATTTTGGATAGTAACCCCTTATCAGAGCTGTTGTTTGCAAATAGCTCAAGGAGAAAAAAGAGATTGCAAAGACTATTAGGCTATGTTTTAGAGTCATGTGAATCATCCAAATCTTTAGAACTATATGTACAGAGACATATAAAAGGATACTTTCTAATACAGAAAACCCACACAAAAGGATAAACAGTTCTGTTTGAGCTGTCTTTATTGTTGACTCAGAGATATAAAATACATCTTATGTATATAATAGGGTTACAGCTTTTAGACTTGCAGAATCAGCTTCTACAACTGTGTTTACCCATGACTGGCCAATATCTATTGGTCTTTAAAGGACCACACAAAAATCATCACAGAAAATTGAGATGTGGATGAAATAAAACTTAACTTAATGGCAGTTCATTTCATGCTGAGCACTGGGCCTGCCTCCTCAAATTGATTCTGGATATAAGTGTGATATATTTTATAAAGATCAGTAACTATGCAACCTGCTAAAAAACTTTGTGCTAAACACTTCTATGTGTGTTACTCATGCACTATAATTAGCTTCCATGGTTTCTTTTATGCAGCTCTGTGTTTAGTGTATTTATTGAACTAAAGCTACTCTGTACACCATAGTTTGTTTCCTTGTTTGTTTAAACATTGCTTCCCCTCAGGAATAAAAGATACTTTTACTTTGAGTCAGTGTTCGGAAACAGTGTGGATAAATGCTCTTAGAAAATACAGCATTGGAAAAGTGGACACTTTTTTTTTTTTTTTTTTTACAGTGCTTTTAATATTGTATACAAGCTGTCAACTAATGGAAATAATGACCTCAGGGATGTATTTATCTTGGTTTTCACCCGCTTGAAATACATTTAGCCTTTAGTTTTTCCTTGGGCCCAAACCACAACAAATGGGCCACACATGCAGCCTCCTGAGGTCATTATCAATTTATGGTGATTTTGAAGAAGAAAAGGAAAGCAAACTGTCTCTACCTGACTTTTCAGGTCTGGGATTCCCACAGGAAGAGTGAATGTATTTGTTCATTTGTTTCTCTTTCCATTCTAGGTTACTTGCCAGTCACACTTTTCCTAAAGGTAGATTTTCAAGCCTATAAAATGAATCTTTAAAGCCAGACTGAAGTATACTTCACTGTAAGAAAAGCCTTAATCCAATATTAACTCACCAGAAAGCCACATTTTCAGAAAATGCAGAGCATTTGATTGACTGTCATTCTTTTAACGTGAAGGTTTCAAGTTAACTACTGAACTTATTTATTTCTGCGAACCTTTTACAAGTCACAGCGTTCTGTATTCATCTTAAACTAAGTACTGTACCTATGCATCACTTCACATCTCCAACCTGAAATACTAAATATTGCAGCAGCACTTGTGATAGTACACAGAGACCCAAAGTAGGAAATGAATTATACAGTGCTTGAACCAAGCGATGATGGATGAGACAGTAGGATAATTTCCATTTGGACAGCTTAGATGATCAAGGGCTGTTTTCTATTTACCAAGAGGGTGCATGTGTGTTTGCAAACACCATATGTCGAAACACTCAGTTCTTACTTAGGAAAAGGTGTGCTACCATTCTTCAAAGGCACCCAGCAGCAACTCCTGGACCAACCTGCTCATTCTCCTGGATACCTCCCATTCAGAATGAATCTTTTGCCTGACTCTTTTCACATTTAATGAATTCACAGCCTGAGATGATGAGCTGCAGGCCAGAGTCATTTAAATACTGCCAATCCTACATCAGGCATCACAACTGAATCTTAAAAATACTTAACTCATTTTCAATATAACTATGGTAAAAAGACTGCACCACTAATACAATGTAGAACTTGAAAATTAAATAATATAAAATATATTGGAAAGGGCTTTAAAAATCATTAATAACTTCTGATAACCCACATATTTTAAATATTTAAGATAATGTTAGAATGAAACAAAATTTATTTTTTCATTTGATTTTTCCATTGCCTTTTACCTTGAAGTCAAAATAATTCTTTTCTTAAAGACACTTGGCTTTTTATGCTGATAACATCTTTAGCCTCTCCCTAATGTCACCTCCACACCCTATTGTTTAACCTAAGTGAGGCAGGATAGTAAGAAGCTTGGGAACTTCCTTGGCAAGTGGAAAGGGGAATCTGAGACAGGTAGCTGATTCAAACTGGGCCATTGTGCACTCTGACTCCCCTGCCTCCTTCTCTCCTGCATGACCACTCCTTTAAGCATGAAGCCCTCAGGACAATGAGGTTCTGATCAGCATCAGATAATTTTAGGAGCAAAGCCTTGGGTCTGTTAACCACAGAGACTGCATTTTGTTCAAACTAGAGGTAATATCTAGGTCTTAGTTGTTTTTCAGCTCCAGGCCTAGAAATGCTGTAAAACCAGATGCAGAGAAACCATGGTAGCATCAAGACCACATGCAATGACCAATGACCCTCTACCCTAACACTCCTCAATCAGCAGAGACCATGATCCTGACCCTATACGCTCATTTTAATGGATCGGCATATTAAAAGACACACTTGAAAAGCTGATAAATATTCTTTTTTTTTTTTTTTTTTGTATTTTTCTGAACCTGGAAACAGGGAGAGACAGACAGACTCCCGCATGCACCCAACCAGGATCCACCCAGCATGTCCACCAGGGGGCGATGCTCTGCCCCTCCAGGATGTCACTCTGCCGCGACCAGAGCCACTCTAGTGCCTGGGGCAGAGGCCAAGGAGCTATCCCCAGCGCCTGGGCCATCTTTGCTCCAATGGAGCCTCGCTGCGGGAGGGGAAGAGAGAGACAGAGAGGAAGGAGAGGGGGAGGGGTGGAGAGGCAGATTGGTGCTTCTCCTGTGTGCCCTGGCCAGGAATCGAACCTGGGACCTCTGCACGCCAGGCCGACGCTCTACCACTGAGCCAACCGGCCAGGGCTAAATATTCTATTGAGATCCACCCGAGACCTCCCCTAAAATTCCTGCCTTTAGAAAAAAGATAAAAACTTAAGACAAAAGATCCAGAGACCACATAGCGTGCCCCTGCCTTCTTTCGTCAAGCATGTATCTTTGCTTTCTTTCTCGCCTCTAACGGTTCCCATGAAACTTGCAACCAGGACAGCAGCAGGCAGTGGCAGCTTATCCTGGGCCAAACCCCTGAACCTGCCTTCAAGGGCCGTTCTTTGCCTCTATAACTTATTGCCTGGGTCCACACAACCCAGCTGGCTCACTCATGCTTTGGTGGCTTTCTCTCTAAAAGGCCACCAAAAGCAGCTCTGTGAGCAGTCTGCTGGATTCCTCTCACTGCATGCACTTTTGCTTTGCTTGCTGAATAAACTTCCCTTTGTACTAAAATTCTTGACTGAATTCTTTCTTTGCCTAACTTAAGAACTGAGAGCCAACATTACTGGTAACATAAGGAGAATAATAAAATATCTAAACAAAGTTTATCTGAAGAGAAGGAGAAGGCTACTCATTGTGATTCTGCTAATAACTTCCTTCTGTATTTCAAAGAGAAGTTTAAATGTTTATGGCATAGGGTACAGAACATCAAAGAAAATGAGGAAGAGAATGAATTTCTTAATGTGAAAACTTTATCACTGGTAAAATTCTTTTTTATAGCTTGAAATAGAGAAAGCTAAATTTTGATATGCTCTCAAAAAACAAAAACACAGTATTAGAGAGGAATATATAATTATAGCAATTACTATTTCAAGAGTTTTGATAGAGGAAAGTAAGAGGGCATTCCAGTTGGTATCATCAGCAGACAAATGTACCATGCTTGGAGAGGGCATTTTGAATAGTAAGAATAAAATTGCATAGATAACCCTGGCCGGTTGGCTCAGTGGTAGAGTGTTTTCCTGGCATGCAGGAGTCCCGGGTTTGATTCCTGGCCAGGGCACACAGCAGAAGCTCCCATCTGCTTCTCCACCCCTCCCCCTCTCCTTCCTCTCTGTCTCTCTCTTCCCCTCCCGCAGCCAGGGCTCCATTTGTGCAAAGTTGGCCCGGGCGCTGAGGATGGTTCCATGGCCTCTGCCTTAGATGCTAGAATGGCTCTGGTTGCAACAGAGTGACGCCCCAGATGGGCAGAGCATCGTCCCCTGGTGGGCATGCCGGGTGGATCCTGGTCAGGCGCATGCTGGAGTCTGTCTGACTGCCTCCCCATTTCCAACTTCAGAAAAATACAAAAAAAAAATTGCATAGATAGTATAAAGTTTTCCCTTCACTCTCCATGTCTGAACTCTATACTTCTGTGCAAATTACTTATCTCTTATACCTCAGTTACCAGAATTATGAAATGGAATTATTTATTCTGGCCTGAAGATTAAATGAGTTGAAGCAAGCAATACAACCTGGCCTGGAGTATGTGTGCAATTTATATGACCTATTATTATAGTTATATGAGGGAAGATGATGCAGGGTAGGAGTAAAAAAAAAAAAAAAAAAAAAAAAAAAGGAGAGAGAGAGGTAATTCATATATTAACAATCCAGTAGTTAATTAGAAAAAATGAAAAAGTTTTGGCAAAGGGGGGGAAGGAAGTAGCTTCCATGCCTCTTTGGCTCTGTTATATCATAAGTAGTTAGTACTAAGCCTTGTACTTGCTAGGCACTGAATAAATATTTTTTAAATGAATAAATAGAATAATTTAATAGCTTCTTATTAAACAAAATTGTATTTAAAACATTTTTTTGGGTTTTATGACATTTTGAAATGCCAGTATGATTTGATTCTTGCCCTCAAATAACTCAAATCTAGTGAGCAAGATAGATATTTTTCAAATAACTTTATAACTTTAAAAATGTGCAAAGTTATGAGAGAGAGACAAACATAGTGCTATAGAAACAGGTATGGTAAGGTAGGGAACAGATGAATTAATTTCAACTAAGGTGACAAGAGAAGGCTTGATAGTTTAGTTCAACCTTGAAACCCAAGAAGGATTTCACGTATGGGGTGGGGGTGGGGTGTGATGAGTAGAGTCTTGTTTACAGAGAAGACAGCCTCAGCAGTGCCATTATGGTGGAACAGAGTTGTAGATGAGCAAAAAGATGAATCTAAAATTCCTCACTCATAATTCTATTCCCTTATAGACTGGAGGTTTCCTACTGCCAACTCATATACCTTTTTGCTTTGGGTCTTTCTCTGGTCACAGGAGCCTTTTTGGATAGAACAACAAGGCTGTGAAATTTATGCACTTCCTTTCGCTTCATGCAGCTTTCAGATAATAAGTGGCAGAACCCTTGTCCTTGGTTGAAAATACCCTGAAACATATACTGTAGACCGATTTTAAGATTTTTCATAATATAAAGCTATAATGATTACAGTTGTAATTGTCTGACAATACACACTTCCCTCGCTATTTTTAATTACATGTCTACTCTGCTCATGTATCTTAGGAGCACTACACATATAAACTACCTGCACTGGATCCTTCTATCAGTGTATGTTTCTGGGAACACTAACCAAGACAGTTGCAACTGGCAGTAAAGTTCTATAATTGGGTAACTGTTGACCACATGGCATCAATAACTCACATTTCTGTTGGAAGTGTGGTGATAATAGTGCTGAGTATACTGCAACATTACAATTATCAAGACTCTCACTGATAGTTAGTTGTTCTGGGAATAAAGTAAAAGATGTTCTGCTTATATCATTCTCTAGTATTTGAGAATATGAGGGTGATACTAATTATAAAAATTGTAAATTTGGTTGTTTGTTGTTAAGTGCCAAAGAAAGAAAATAACTGGTTCAGGCCAACCAATTATCAACTTAAAGTACATTATAGGAAACAGAAAGCCACTAGGGTAGCAGTTAAAGAGAATCTGAAATTCTAAAGCAAGAGGGGAGATAGTACTAAACATTAACCACAGAACCTAATTCTGAGATTAATAACATTAGAAAGAAGCTATATTTATAGCTCCAAGAGAGTCTTCCACAGTAAAGGCAAGACCCTCAAGGAAGAGGTGAGATGCTATAGAAGTAAGGTAGAGATATTTAGGTGCATATACTTGAAGACCTTTAACTTTCTGATTCCCCCTTTGGACCAATAGAATTGACTCACGCATCCCCCATTTCTAAAAGATAGACTCTTCTCTTTGCTTAGATACCATGTAAAGTAGCAGTAACTTCATAGGATGGCATTTGCTGTATTTTTATCTGTCCTGACATCCCATTATTCTAAGCCAATTACTAAAATCAGGCAATTAGAAATTATTGTTCCTGACATGGGAGGAGCTCAGTCATCCAAAAATCTTCAGGACCTGGCTTATACAGACTGGCAGAAACCAAGGTAGAATACCTTTGAAAGGACTTCAAAATGCTGAATCTGAAAGACAGAATATAAAAGTGGACAAGTGAAAGTATATTGATATGGAGCATCATTCTATGACTCAGGACTTAATGTTGTGACCACTATACCTGGAACTAGTTTTAAGGTACTGCTGGGATAGTTATGCGAAGCCTGGGGGAAAAAGAGCTTACAGAAAATAAAACTGAGATGCTAGAATTATCTTGGCTGAAGATTGAGAAAGAGCTAAAAAGGCCCACAGAAGTAGGTATACTGGAATGGATTAATTATATAAAACCATAGAAGTCTTCTGTTGACTCCTTCCCAGGTAGGTCCAGACACTTAACTAAACTGAAGTGAAAAGCAATAAACTAGTTATGGTATTATACTGGATTTTCTCTGTAGGGTAGGATTGATGTTGGCTGGATACTGTTTTGGGCGTAGAGTTAAGAAACATCTGTATATTTTAAGAGAAAACATATCATGAACTCATAATGATTCTTCCAACTCAACTAGGATTTTTTTTTTTACTCTCACATAGCTTACATCTTTATTTACTTTTCCAGTTATCCACTTACTTAAAAATCCCACTTCTCAAAAACACTAGCATAATTTTTTTTAAATCAATAGCACACAAAAGTAGTTTCAGGGTAACAATATGAACATTTCTACCAATAACATAACTGATAATGGCTTAATATGTCTTTGTAGTTTTCAACACAATTTAAGAATTTCATTCTAGTTTTTAATTCTTGTGTTTCAAAATCACATGAAATAGATACTCTCTGTGTGGTTATGCCATAAAATCAATATGTAATTTAGTTCATTTGCTTCATTTAGCTTTCTATTTCTAGAGATTGTTTTCAAAGGTTGTTTTATAATTATGTAAAACATGTATAACATTTGTAAGTCAAATCTGTGAAACATGGTGTCATTAGAAAAGCCTTGATCTTATCTCAGCCCCTCCCACTCTGTAACCTTCCTGTGCCTATAAGTAAATAGTAGAAATAATTTTATAGTTTCTCCTTCTACATTTAAATATAAGAAATATATATTTATATTCATATTTATGCCTACCTTTAGTTAATATACTTTATGCACTTTTTCTCTCCACCTTTCTTAGCAACACATACTAAAGATGAATTCATGGAAAGATATAGAGATATTATTTACAGTTGCATATGACTGTTTGGGTGGATGTATCATTTGTCAATCCCAAGGTATTGCGAGGTATTTTAAATTCTTGAGAGAAACACATAGTCTTTTACATTTGTCAGACTGTTATAAACCACTAGCTTGAGGTAAATCAGCGTTTCAACATTAGATTATGCTATATTCTTTTTAGTGATGTCAAGTCTTTGCAAAGTTAGGTTTCTGGTGCTTGCTGTAATAGAGAGCAAATTACAGGTGAAAGTCAATGAGAAATAACAAATGAAGGAAGTAAATTTTAATCTGATGTCAAGGTTTGAGAAGTTGTGCATTGCTCACTAAGTGTACATATCCTCTTGCTAAATAATTTGTGGTTAAGAATAAAAATAATAACTTTGATCTCAATTGATGTGTATTATTTATTTTTCAATGGTTAAGATGTTAGAACATAAATATTTAAAAAGTTGTTTGGGTCTAACTACTTAATAAATAGAACTTTTAGGTATTTATTTTGGTTTAGGCATGCTGTAAAAAAATTACTGACTCTTTAAAGATGCTGTGAATCAAGAAAGTATAGGTTTCTAGTTCTTCCCAGGAGGAGCTTAGAGTTGATATTCTATCTAATAATTAAAATCTGAAGAGTCTGAAAAATCAGTAATTCTTTTGGATCTGTAAGAGAAGTGAAGGTACAGAGCAAACCACTGTTCCCAAGATTGGGAAGGCAGATAGACAAATACAGAAAGTCATGGTTCACCAGAGCAGAGACTCACAAATGGAAACAATTATGGAAGCTAATCTTGAAAGAGAAAAACTTGAATTGTACTTTATTGTAGGAATACAGTATGAAAATATTCAGAGTTAGGGTAAACAATTAGAGGCAGAGAGGCACCTTAGGGCTAAAGACCTAAGTGGACAAGAGTCCAGGGCCTCTCTGACCTTGTGCTGGAGACAGCATGCACTAGAAACAGCAAAACCTCAGGATAAGATTCAACAACAAAAATTGTTTAGGTTCTCAAAAGAGAGATTAAAAGTCAGCATGTTCCTGTGCTTTACTTCCTGAAAATTTCTTCTGTTTTCTTGAGTGATCTGTACTGGCTAATAATATCTGAGTAGGGCTGGGGATGGGGCTTCAGTCCTTCGGTCAGTGGACTGGGGCTGTTGCCTCCCCTCGGCCCCTCAGAGCATCTGGCCTCTGGGAAGTTGATTGTCGCTGGGACACTTCATGAATTGCTGGGAGCTCAGTGTGGACAGAGTTGAGAGATAAAAACTTCAGAGGAACCCAGTCAACAGAGGTTTACCACACTTTTGGGAATTTTATCTCCAAGAGCTCAGCCAGGGTCCCAATGTAAATATTAGGGAAAAAAAATCTTATTGTGCTTACAGCAGGGGGAGGGAAAAATAAACCATTTAAAAATCTACCTGAGAATGTACTGTAAGAGAAATTATTTAACAAGAGCCTAGTCTGCTAGGGTATTATCAGAACTAACTTATTTAGGAAAAGGAAAATACCCAACTCCAACAAGCTGTAGCCATCCTATACCACCTAAGACAGAAGAGAAAAAACTAAAAAATACTTAAGTTCATAGTTCAGAGGCATAAACCCACTATATGACTGAGATTTAATCATAGGACTGTAGAATACTTTTGCTTCCTACACTTTACCATCACATTACTAAAGCCCTATTTAAAGCAATTCCTTTTACCTGGTATATAATGTTTAGCTACCAAGAAAAGATAAGTAAGCATACTAAAAGGCAAAAAAACATAATTTGAAGAGACAGAGCAAGCATCAGAACCAGATATGGCAGGAATGTTGGAATGATGAGACCTGGAATGTAAAACATCACAATTATTATGCTAAGGGCTCTATGGTTAAAGTAGACAGCATGCGCGAACAGATGAGCAATGTGAGCAGAGACATAAAACTTTTAAAAAAGAATCAGAAAGAAATGCTAGAGATTAAAAAAAACACTATATAGAAATAAAAAGTGCTTTTGATGAAATCATAGTAGACTGGACTTGGCTGGGGAAAGAATCTTTGATTTTGAGGTTATAGCAATAGAAACCTCCAAAACTGAGAATCAAAGAGAGCAGTTTGAAAAAAAAAGACCCAGAACAGAATATCCAAGGACTGTGGGCAATTACAGAACATAAAATATCCATGTTATAAAAATACCAGAATGAGAAAAAAGAGAGAAAGGTATAAATAAAATATTTGAAGCAATGATCGAGAATTTCTTAATGTCAGACACTCAACCACATATCCAAGAAATTAAGGGAACACTAAGAAGAATAAATGCCCATTTCCAAAAAAAAAAAACCACAAAAACCGAATTATACTTAATCATATCATTTTGAAACTACAAAAAAATCAAAGATAAAAAAAATTCTGAGAAAAAGCCACAGGGGATAAAAAACACCTTATCTAGATACAAAAATAAGAACAAAGAGAAGAATTTCAACCTGAGATCTTCTAAGATATTATACAAGGAAAAAGAGGATGAAGTGAAAATTTTAAAGTGATGAGAGAAAGAAAACCCCACCAGTCTAGAATTCTCTACCGAGTAAAATTATTCTTCAAAAGTGAAATAGAGGTTAAAGACGTTCTCAGATAAACAAACTAATCTACTTTCTGTCTATAAATGTGCCCGTGCTAGTTATTTCATATAAATAGAATTGTGCAATAGTTCTCATTTTGTGACTGGTGCAATAATTCTCATTTTATTTCATTTAACATAGTATTTTTAGGTTTACCCATGTTGTAGAATGTATCAAATGTTTATTCCTTTTATGGTTTAACAATATTCCATTGTATATATATACCACATTTTGTTTATCTACTCACCTTTTTGATGAACACTTGAATTGTTTCCACTTTTTGGCTATTGTAAATAATGCTGTCATGAAACTAATGTAAAAACAGCTGTTTGAATTCATTTTCCATTGTTGGGGGGATATTTGCCATTTACTATATTCCTCATGTATAAGATGCACCCTTTTTTGAAAAAATTGGGGTCTAAAAATTGGGTGCTTCTTATTCAGTGGTTGTTTTTTTTACTTGCATTTATACTTTTTCGTGCTTGTTTTTGTGTTCATTGTTGAAGACAGTGATTTGTCATCAGACACAGATGAGGACAAGCTAATGGATGGGAGTTTTGACAGTGATGAGGAGTTGTATGAATTTTATGATGAATAAAACTTGAGTTCAATAACTTTATGTAATACATTTTTTATTCAAATATTGGGCCCCCAAATTAAGGTGCATCTCGTACATGGGAATGTCTTATACCTGGGAAATACAGCACGTAGTAGAGCAACTGCTGCGTCATATAGTACATTCTGTTTATCTTTTTGAGGAATTGCCGAAACGTTTCCCACAGCAGGTATAGCACATCATTTTACATTCCCACCAGCCATGCTAAATAGTTTGTTTTTCTACATATTTGCCAATACTTCTTTTCTTTCTTTTTCCTTTTTTTTTTTTTTAAATAATAGACATCCTACAAGGTCAAAAGTAGTGTAATTTTCATTATTAGTGAGGCTGAATATAATTTTATATTGTTAAGGACAAGCTGCATATTTTTATTTATTTATTATTTTTTTTACAGGGCCAGAGAGAGAGTCAGAGAGAGGGATAGATAGGGACAGACAGATAGAAATGGAGAGAGATGAGAAGCATCAATCATCAGTTTTTCGTTGGGACGTCTTAGTTGTTCATTGATTGCTTTCTCATATGTGCCTTGACCGCGGGCCTTCAGCAGACTGAGTAAGCCCTTGCTCGAGCCAGTGACCTTGGGTCCAAGCTGGTGAGCTTTTTTTTTTTTTTCGGCTCAAGCCAGATGAGCCCGCGCTCAAGCTGGCAACCTCGGGGTCTTGAACCTGGGTCCTTCAGCATCCCAGTCTGATGCTCTATTCACTGCGCCACCACCTGGTCAGACCAAGATGAATATTTTTAAAAAACTATATCCTCATATTTTAGCCTTCAAAAAAGTTAGAGATGACACAATGGAGGTAGACTTGACAGGACTTGGTGATCAGCTTAAAGTCAAGAATAAGGAAAGAAGGATGGATGCTTCATCCAGTTTTTGGGCTCGTGTAACTGAGACAATGAAATCACTGCTAAGACCTGATGGAAATAAAATTGAGAAATATTATTTGGACAATAGGATGGGTTAGAAAGAGGCCAAGCAGGGAGATTAGTTAGGAGATAGCTGAAATTATCTCAGGTTGAAATGACAAAGAATTGAATGAGATAAAGGATTAACTTTAAAAAAAATGCAAAAGAATTAAAAGTAGGATGTGATATTAGATTGGTTGGAGATGATGAGACGAGATCGGGCGCGTTCAGGGTGGTATGGCCGTAGACGGTTGGAGATGATGAAGAAGAGACAGTGTAATGTGACTTGATATTTCTAGCCCTGGAGATTGAGTGGTGGTGTCAGCACAAATAAATACAATAGGATAATATGAAAAACTTGAATATAACTTTAATGCTCTTGAAAGGGTTGTTTAGTGGATATATTTACATTAAAATAAAACTGGTTTTTATTAGTGCTCTGCTTGTGAGCAGGTCTGGATTCTGCAAAGAGGAGACTAGAGCACAGAGTTGGGTGAGGTTAGTGGCATCGGGCTGACAGGCCTGGAGTAGAAGAAAGAACTTAATGGGAGACAAGAAGCAAAAAGATCAGCTTGACTTTTTTGCTTTAAGTCACTTTCTATGAATATACTATAAAATAAATGGCAATGCTTAATCTTCTTTTGCTATGTGTAACATTGTTCCGAGCCATTTTGTTTGCAATTGACAAAAACCCAAGGTATATAAAAGCAGAACTCAAAGTTCATACCCAGAGGAAGCCCAGCTGACCCAGGTGGCAAACCGATATATTTTGGGCATGGCTCTTTCTATCTTTGCCTTTGCTTTTTTCCAGGTTGGCTTTCCTCTCAGTCAGGCTGTCTCCCAGCATTAGTAAAAAGGGTACCTATCTGTCAGCTCTAGAAGTACTTGGTCATTAGTACCTTTTATTTAAAAAAAATGTCCTGTTCCTGACATTCCAGCAAAAATCTTTCTGATTGGCCTTGCTGAGTCGTATGCCCAGCTTTGAATCAATCAGGCAACAGGGTGGTGCACTAATCACTCTGGAAACAGACAGGGAGTTAGACTCTAGCCTGTGGACTGTGGATAAAAGTACTTCAAGGTTTCCACTTGGTTTAACAGTTTTTTATGGTGGAAACTTTGTGATTGAATGTGGAACGCAGAATATTCATTAGTTTCAAAATTCAACTTGTATGTGTAAATAGTATTATAGCTATTCGTGTCCCTTTCCTAACCCTATGAAAAGACATTAGAGACTGGCATACACATGTATCTCAGCTTTAAAACCTTTCAGATTTTTAAAAGGACATTTGGGTTCACTGGTAAAATAAATTAACTAAACTCTGTACTGAAGAAATGAAATCAGTTTGTTTATTTCGGGCAAGACATGTTGCCAACAGCTGTGGTGAGATGTGATGTGATCTCAAAGAACAATCTAAGAGCCAGAGAGTAAGCTAAAATAATAGAATCTTCTTGTCTGGAGTTAGTGTGCTGACAAAGAAACAAAAGGGAACTGAAGGGTAAATACAGAGCGAGATTATATAAAGAGATTGTTAAAACTAATTTAAAAAAAAACACTGAGCAACAAAAGAACTCCTATAACATAGCAGACAAAGTTAAGTGCTTTTCCAATTAAGTCTCTGTTTTTCCATATGGAGACACTGAATTTAGTTTTTATTGTTTAAAATAATTTCCAAAGTGCTGTCCTCAAATCACCTTGAAACTGTTTCCTAGCGTTGTGAATTCAAGATTGTTTTCAAGGTAGCTCCCAAGTTCTTATCCATACATTGGCTTCCAATTAGCATTCTTAAAACCTTCCTTGAAACAACTTTAAGATTGGTATTATTGCATTTCCAGTGCGGTTAATTTTTTATAGAAGCGGTCCAACTTCATACTTGATAAATCTCATAGAAGCTGCTTTGCCAAGGTTGGCAACGCAAAGAGCTCCTAGGGTGGATCACTGATGTGCATGAGTTTTCCAACAACACGAGATAGTGGTGTAAGGAAAACACATGTGCTTCTCTTTGTTTTATTATTATTTTTTTAATCTGGAAGCAGTGCTTGTTAATTTTCTACTACTATTTAATTTAAATAGAGGCTTATTTTATTATCAACATCTATTTTACCTAGGATCTGAGAGGTATGTATGAATAATAGGAGATAACCAATGTTTTTATAGGTAATAAGTTTGTCTCTAAAAACAGTTAAGCCTTTGTCTTCTAATCTTCAATGCTTCTGTAATAGTAACTGATAGGCACACACAACTGGTTGTAAGATAGGAACACAATGGGGGATGATTTTTAATTTCCTGAGGGGATGTTTCATATGATACCAAGGAGAATGAAGGCACAATTTTAAACAAAAGCAAGATTTTTTTTCAAATAGCTTTTTCTCTTTCATGTTTTATTGTTGAAAACCAGACCTCCATTAACTTGATGATGAATGAGTACAAAGACGTCAGTTTTCAGTCTGCATGCTGGTCCCACATAAATTAGATATTAGGTATGAATAAAAACTTAGTTTGAAATGATATCAATTTAAGCTATTCTACTTTATATGTATATGTGTACATATTTATTAATATCCCTTCATCCATAGGACAGTTAGCATTTACTTGCCTCTTCTATACATATTCCCACTCCTTTGACTTCCCACCAGGATCTTTTTTTTCTTTGGTGTTACCTTACCTATTTCCTTCATCTTGGGTCTCCCAGACATGTGGTAGATGGAATTCAGTAGATCTCATCTTATGTTTTTGGTGCTAGAGATACAGTTAAGGGTACTGATTTGGAGGCAGAACAACCACCAATTACAGGCATACTGCTAATTGACTCTATGACCTTGGTCAAGTTATTTAATGTCTTTTAACCTTAATTTCCTAAGCTATAAAATTTTATTAATGCAATTTTCTGCTTAAATCACTGGACTGGGCATGTTGCATAGGAAAGAATGTGGAGTCAGCATTCAGAAGTATATAAAGCATTTTATAAACGGAGGAGGCTGCATTATCATGACAGTGATTATGAGCTATTCTATAGCTGTGTCTCAACTAAAAAAACTGTTGAGACCACTGCCTTCAACTTTGAAAGCAGAAGAGAAAGAATAGCAAGGACTTAAATCATTCAATAAAAATTTTACTTCAAATTACTCTCTGCTAGAGTTGTGAAATTAAATTAATTAATTGCTACCAGTATAAACAGTAATGGAATAGGCTAGAAAATATCAGTGTTTCTCATAAGTCGGGGCAAATACCCACGAGTGAGAACAAGTATTGCTTCATTAAACTTTTGTTTCATTGTGTGTGTGTTGTGTATGTATGTGTATAAATGCTAAGTTATGGCATAATGTCTTTGTGCTATAAACTGAATGTTTGTATTCCCGAAAATTCAACTGTTGAAGCCGTAATAAGTATTTGTTAAGTCACTCAGTCACTGGCATTTGTTATAATGGTCTGAGTTTGGGACAGTTAAACTACTTAGTTTAGAAATCAAAAGACTGAGTTCTAGACTGGCTCTGTTTGTTTTTGCCTCTTAAACCTTAAGAAAATTCTATAACCATTCTGGCTTTCATTGTTTATTTATTTAGATAGTAATTAATCAATACATTGAACACAATTATGAAGTGTGCACTGTGGCATGGTACTTTGCTAAGAGCCAGGAGGGCTTCCTTCCCCTCACCTTCAACTTCACACCAAGAACGTAAGTCTTTGATTTTTAAGGTTGTTATGACAATCAAATTAGATAAAATACATAAGGTGGCTTAAAACTTCATTATTAGATATCAGGTACAACATTCTTGCTTTTTCTCAAAGATGGTTCTCCAATGACACATCATAATCACCCAAAGTTCATAATACCTATGGGTTTAATCTTGATGTTGTGCATGAAATGGGTTTGAACAAATGTATAACAATAGATACTCATCATTATGGTATCAAACAAAGTATTTTAACTGCCCTAGAAATTCTCTGTGCTCTGCCTCGTTATCTCTTCACTACCACCCCCAGTAACTACTGATCTTTTCACTGTCTCCAAGTATTGCCTTTTCTAGAATGTCATATAATGGGAGTGATACAGTATGTAGCTTTCTCAGATTAGTCACCCTTATATTTGAGGGTTATATTTGTGATAAAGTATTCTGAAATGACAATTCTTTTTCTTTTAGCTTTTTAGAAACATTGTCCCATTGTCTTTAGACTTTCTCCCTTTCAGATGAGAAGTCAGTGAAGTGGAAATACTTATCATTGTTCTGTGATTTATAATATGTCATTTTTCTCTGCTTTTCTTTCAAAATATTCTCTTTATCTTTCTTAGTATTACCTGATATTATTTTGTATTTTGATTTATTGCTACCTCCATGAGGAAAGAAAATTTGTATTTTTGTTTATTGTTCTATGTCCTTGCCCAGAATACAGCAAGTACATAGTGAGCATTTAATTAATATTTTTTGATTAAATAAAGAAAGGAGTGCTAATTATTGCTCTTGCATCTCTAGTTTTTTTATTCTAAACTTGGAAAACCAAGATGAGAAATTCAGTATCTACTGATTTCGAACAAAAACTCTTCTATACAAAACATTAATAGAGAAAACAGACTTTAATTTTCACCTACTACACATGCACACACATGCCATAATTCACCTACACAGACATATTGGGATGAAGAGAGAGTGAAGATCTTTAAATTATTGGAGGAAAGTGAAATAATAACTTAAATTGAACATTATAGAATTACATTATCTTTTAGGTACTAAAATATATTTTATTGGACACACTGCTCTAAGTTTGTTTGTTTGTTTGTTTGTTTTTTTGGTATTTTTCTGAAGTGAGAAGCAGGGAGGCAGAGAGACAGACTCCCATTTGTGCCTGACCGGTATCCTCCCAGCATGCCCACCAGGGTGCAATGCTCTGCCCATCTGGAGCATTGCTCTGTTGTCACCCGAGCCATTCTAGTGCCCGAGGCAGAGGTCATGGAGCCATCCTCAGCACCTGGGCCAGCTTTGCTCCAATGGAGCCTTGGCTGCGAGAGGGGAAGAGAGAGACAGAGAGGAAGGAGAAGGAGGAGGGGTGGAGAAGCAGAAGGGCGCTTCTCCTGTGTGCCCTGGCCGGGAATCAAATTCAGGACTTCCACATGCCAGGCTGATGCTCTATCACTGAGCCAACCAGCCAGAGTCACTCTAAGTATTTTATACATGTAATTTTTCCAATAACAATATTGTTAAATAGGCATTATATCTATCTTCATTTTACACATGAGGAAACTAAGGACAGAGAGGTTTTGGCACCTTGTCCAGTGCTACACAGACAGGAAGGTGTGCCATTTGCACACTGGCTGCCATGCCTGACCTTTCAGATGTGGTATGGTGAGGGTTCTCCAGGAAGAAGACAGTTTTGCACTTAAAGTGTTTTTAAATTCTTTTTTTTAAAAAAATCTAAGCTCTTGAATGTTCACCATGGTAGAATTTTTACTGACTACTTCCCAAGAATTTTGTCTTGACCTCGGCTTGCTGATTTCTCTCTTCTCTTCTCACCATTTTCATCCATGTTTCTTTTTCTTCAAGTTGCTTGTCAGCAAGAATTCTAGCACTCAGGAAAAGCAGCACCTTCTATAGCTCCTTACAGATAAGAGTGGTTAACATCACTTGTGAGATTCAATGGATCTCATCAAATCCAGGTTAATGCTGATGAAAATGTATTTGCTTATTTGGGTGATAAAGTATATCAGTTGTTTAAAAAATCAAAACAAAGTTTTGTCTTATTTTTCTAAAAATGTTTTTTGGGGTACAATTAATTTTTCCACTTTACTGTGGCAATGAGAATGAGAAACATTTTTTATTGTTTTTATTCATTAATTCAAAAGTAGAATTTCCTTCCCTCCACACTTTCTAAAGCATGAAATGTGGACAGTTATTGTATATTGGGGGGGCAGTGAGTTAGAACTTGAGTGGAGAGAGTGGTCTGAGTGGGCTGCAGTCTGAACAAATGACTCCTAAAGATATATCACAGTGTTTTTCCCCCTTTTCCTCCTCTTTTTCATTCTTCTCCTTTTTTGTTTTTCTTCTTGATATATTTTCTGATATATTTAGGGTGAAGGCAAAAATTTGTATATCATCTGTGGTGTCAGGCTAGGTCTTCCTAGTTAACTGAGGTCCAGACATTGCCAGATTACTAAGATCTTGTTTCCTCTTTTTCCCTAGAATTCTCAGAAACCAACCATAACTTAAAAAAACACACACAAAAAAACCCATATCTTGCTTATTCACGAATCTCATTCTCCTCTCAAAAGTGAATTTCAAAGTGGCTGACCACAATAAGCCTTGCTTCTGATTCCTTCCCCTTTCCATTCTTTTCACATTCTTTAGTCCCCCCAAATAAAAGTGTACTGTTTCTGTGTTAAATACCTTCTAAACAGTGGGACCCTTTGAAAGAGGCATTTCACTGAAGATGAGATGATCAGGTTTGAATTCCCTGTTTCGCCACTAAATGAACAGTGACCTTGAACAAAGGGTTTAAACTTCAGATGATCTGCTCATCTGCAATGGAGGATGCTCATACGTGTCATGTTACCTGGTAAGAATCAGACAGCATAATGAGTGCAGGCACATTTATGAAATGATTAGGGCTGTAAAATCAATGGATTACAGAAGAGTCACATCAAGTCTACATATGCAATTTTTTCCTTCTTTTCCAAATGAGAGTAGGGGAGACAGAGAGACAGACTCCCATAAGCACCCTGACTGGGATCCACCTGGTAACTCCCATCTGGTATATATTCTGACAATCTAGGGCCATGCCCACAACTGTGCTACTATTAGTGCCTGAAGCAGAGGCTCCACGGAGCCATCTCAGTGCCCAGGCTGATGGGCTCAAACCAATCGAGCCATGGTTGTGGAAGGAGAAGAGAGAGAGAGAAAGAGAAAGAAGAGGGGGAGGGGTAGAGAAGCAGATGGTCGCTTCTCCTGTGTGCCCTGACTAGAAATAGAACCTGGAACTTCCACACGCCAGGCTGATACTCTATCACTGAGCCACCTGGCCAGGGCCACATATGCAATTGTTGGGTATGACTTGACTCTACAAACTTAAATTAATGCTCACCACACACAAAAATATTAACATGTTTTAAATTTACAGAGGCTAAGTATTAAGAGAGGCTAGAACAACCATGCAAGCAAATCAAAGATTTATAATTCTCTATCTTTTCCTCCCTTTTATATTCTAAATGCCCAGAAATCTATGTAGGTTTTTCTTTTATTCCACCCATTAATCAGGCTTTGAAGTTCCTACAATTTAGCATGAATAAAAATTACTGTATAGTGTTGTATATATAAAAATATGTGTATTCTATGGATAATTTGAGGGATCTTAAAGGCAATTTTGACTATGTAATTTTCACCTTACATGCTGAATTTAGAATTTAACTCCACATAGAACTTGACTCCCCTGTGTTCGTGCCCATCATCCTTGTGCTCCAAAGGTGGCAGAAAGGAGAACGTTTATATTATGCAGGGAAATCCCTTGAAGAGAGCAAATACATTTTTAGAACCTAGGCTAGTGGTTTTTTAAGGCTGATAGATTTGAGGAATGTAACGCATTATTATCACTTACATTTTCGTTTTCTGAGAATAGAGATGTAGTTTTAGGACCCCAGAGAGCATCACTTTTACATAAGCCATGAGTTTCTTTATGTAAGACCTATATTTTAACCACACCTCCTAACTATGCTTTCCAGGTCAGCTCTCAGAGCGTAGGTCACAAAAGCTAAACCTTGCCTCCAAAGGCCAAAGCAAGCATTCTCTCGGATTGGAAACAAAAACCTCCATTTTTGATTCTTTCATTTTTCTCTTAACAGCCCAGCGGGCTTTCTTTGTTTTGTGAGAGTGGGTAGTTCACTTTTCTCATACTTGGAAATTATGCCACCCATTTATGTGTTCTCAAAGCAGGTTTTGAAATGGGTAAGAAAAGACAAGCCATGGCTATTTTGGTAGAAAATTGAGCGTATCCCGAGGAGGGGAAGAAAGGATCAAAGCTGTTAGGTGGCTGGATGCTCCCTCCCTTCCTTTGCTCAGCCTTGCTTGTGGGTGACTTCATTGCTCTCCATCCAGGAGAAGTTTCACACACGCCTGATTCCTAAGTGACAAGACAAAGCCTCCACCATCTACTTGTTGGGATTCTCACTTTTTGCATGTGTGCCCTAAAGTAGTGCATTTAGAAGAGGAATTGGAGTCCATCTCAGAAAAGGGGGGAGGGTGGAGAGAAGAAGAGGTAAAGTATGTACCTTAAAAATGATCAAGTATTTACTTCTGGAGTTTCCGACCGTTTTATATGCCCCTGTGCCTCTTGACACAAGAGGTTTCTGAGTCTGGTTCTCACTTCATGCAATATCACTGAAAATAGTTATTTCTGGTCACAAAGAAAGCCATCCATCAAATAGAATCAGAACGCTCATTTGAGGGAAAACTGCCCTACATAGAAAAATCACATGCTCCGAAGCAGCCCAGAGGGTGGAGTTCATTTGTTGCCTTCGACAGTTTCATATCCGGGGACTTTGAATTCTGCACTCTGAGCTCCTGCAGACACAGGTGACCAACCCTGAGGAACAAAGGTAGCAGCTGTGCTGCCTTGTGACCAATCCCGAGAGCCACAGTATAACAGTTTGCAAAATTTGGGAGGAAAATCCCCAGAGTGAGGTCTGAAGACTTTTAAGTGGGAAGGGTTAAGAACAAATTTCTAGATTCTCACTGTGATCTTTGTCATAACAAGCCCGAACACACTGGAGTTTTAATTCTCTGCTGAGTGGGATAAAAATAAATCATTTAACCTTTTAAATGCTGGTAATGTAGAGGGGTTTGTCATTTTTAGGTCTCTCTAACACACGAGCTTCTGAAAAGCGAAGAGGATAGAAATGGCTAACTAAATTTGGAACCTTAAAAAGGTCAGAGTAAATCTGGTGCTATCCTGTCTTTTTTTCCCTCATCCACAGAATGCATGTTACATTCTTTAAAAATTGTGAAAAAGATTGTAAAAAGGACAAGTAAAGACAAACTTGAACTGTGAAATATTGTTGTAGGAGGAGATAAAAAAGGAATAAAATGTCTCAGGCTGATGATTTTTAGTAGATCTTGAAATTGGACTTCATGGTCCATTGTTTCTACTCTGAGATGGTTGTTGGAACAGGCAATAGGAATTTCTTAGTGTTTTAATATTTCCCCCATTTTCTGATAATCAAGGAATCATAAATGTTATTATATTCCAAGCCTCCTTCTAGGTAACAAAAAATTGGATTCCTCCCCCTGCTGCTGCCCTGCTAACAACCAGTGATGCTTTCTAAGGATGTTGACTTCTCTCCTGGCATCTTCACTTGTAGAGTTGCCTGTAAGTCCATGGGCTCTGGAGGAGTGAGCCCCAGCATAGCACAGAGTCACTAAGAAGTGGAGACTATCTTTTGTATATGATACTTGTTTTTATTTGGAGTACACACACAAAAAAACAGAAGACATTTTTTTTTGTCCCTGAAGGACTTATAATCTAATTTTAAAAGATCAGAAATAAAGAGACAATCTGACTGAAAAATCTCCTGGCTATAGAAATAAGAGAAAAATGTTCCAAGCATGCAGGGTAAGGGAAGTATCACAATTGGTGACCTGTGCTGGTAGACAGAGAGCAGGAGGCAACTTTCCAGCCTCATCCCTGACCACACCCCACCAGCCATTCCCTGTGCGGATCGCTTTCATTTCCTTGAATATACTCAGTGTTTGCTTGTGCTCATGCTGTCACAGTTGCTTCGCATGCTTTCCCTCACATTCTGCCTGTTGAAACTCTACTCCTCAGTCATTTCACTCTACGTGTCTATGTTAGAACTGATCTCAGGCCAACTTGTGTTGTCACTTGCATATGTGTCTTTCTTTCACACCACACTTGAGTCTCTTGAAGGTAGGATTGTTCTTTTATTTAGCTTTCTATCTTATGCATTTATTAGGGTCCAATACATGGTCACTGCAATAAGAGGAATTAAATTCTTCATAAAGAAGGGAAGTAGTATCTCCAAAATCATTTGGAGGGTAGAAGTGTAAGAACCTGGCGGTCTGTTTGTGTCATAATGAGAAAACTGAAGAAATTATAAATTCAGTGTCAATTCTAGTGCTGAAGAGATAGCTCGGTGGCCATATCTCATGGTAAATTGTACACATGAGACTCAATAAAAGTGAGATTGAGGCTGAAACACAATATAGGTACTCATGATTAGGGAAAATGACCATGATGGACACTTTAAAAATTTAACTTATGCTTTTCTTATGTTTGTGATTCTGTGAGCCCAGAGGTGAATGGAATACCATTATGCTATTCCCTTAAGTCAGCATTTTCATTCTAGTCATGGTGATGGGATTTTAAATAAAATTACTGAGAGAGATAAAGGCAACTTTTTTTTTTTTTTTTTTTTTTTTTTGAGACTTGGGCTATGTTCTTTGGAGAAAAGAACCTTGTTTACAATGAGTGAAAAATGTAAGTATTAGGTCTGCTTGTTTTCCTTCACAGAGAATTCCTTTCTTGTTTCCTCTGCTTTATCTCTTTTCATATTCTATATTTCTGCTTTTATTAGTCACCAGTGGCCCAAGGAGGGAACTGGAGGAGCTACTAAAACAGCCATAAAAACTTTCTTTTGTAAGTCCTTCCTTGATAGTTCTTTATTGTTATTACAAGATGAATGACATCAAATAACTGGAAACTCACTCTCTCTGGCACTGGTGATGACACCAGTGCAATTCTGTCAGTTTCTTTTCCTTCTACCAAGAAAACCCCAGCTCCTGCTCTTGCTGCGTCTTCCTCTATGAGCCAAGGAATGACTCAGAAAAAACTCATTCTTAGCTAAATCAAAGCAAGACTAGGAAAATAGGCTATTCCTCAGGTAGAGATGATATTCTCCAACCAGGGCAGGAGCATGTACCAAATTAGTCTTTGTATGTTGATTGATTCATTCCCTTAACCTGGGCTTCAAGGATACTAAAATAATTCTGACCACCTTTATGTATTTTACCTAATGAGCTGGCAAACTGGTTTGGGATTTCCTTGGGCCAATGAAAAAGGATGATTTAATTACCATTATTCCTTTTCAAATAAGAGATCCACATGCTTATTCTTCCACGAGAGCTTTTTAATTTGCAACACAGGTCATTTAAATGGCTTCAGTTTCTTATGCATTTGGTGAAAAATCCACTCAGATTCATCTTTCATAAGAAAAAATGCAATCTTTGGCAGTACTGAGATTTTCCACATTTGAAATCCAAGTAAGAAAATGCCTTAGGGCTTCAGAGAAGAACTGCAGGCACATCAATGCAAGAGCCAACTTTTCAGTAATGCTAATGAATTTCCCTGACTAGAAATTATTTTCATGGCAGTAAATATAACTTTTTTATACCTTATTCCAAGGCTGATACGTATTATCACTTTTTAAGAATTATTATCAAAGAAAAAGATTTATTTTGTAACAAAATTGAGTAAAGACACAATTGGAGTGATCAAATGACTCTGGGATTATATTAAACCATTATCTGAATGCCTCTTATAATTCTCCACAATGCACACCCCTGGAGACATTGTTTAACAGAACATTAACTACAGTCTTGCTACTGCCAAGTGTTCTAGATGCATCCAGGTAGTCTGTAATTAATGCACCTGCAGAGCTGCACAAAGGACTTCACACGCTGTCCATTTCAGTGGAGAGCAGCTGGAATGGCACCCGCATAACAGGTGCAGCTCAGGACAAGCACAAAAAGGCCAAGTTCTAACTAGAAAGCTTAATCCTTTTTAGCATGGACCGACTAGCTTGAGATTTCTTTACAAACAGCAGTGTTTCGTTCTGTAAAAGACACAAAGTAGGATGGGGTTGAAGAGATGATAGTGCCCAAGTACTGGTTCTATTATTTGGAGAACTAATAGTGATGTGTACGAGACACTGAGACAAGGGGTTTAGGAAACAGGTGAAAGACACCAGGCCTGGGATGCCAGAGGAGACTCCAGAAATGATAAGTGGTTTATCTCAATCTTTATTCTGCCCAATCTATTTTCAGATTGAACATATACATGAATTTTCAATGACCATCAGGAAAGCGTAAAAGCAAAACAAAACAAAAAAACTTAAAGATGATATTAGGTTTTTTTTATAATTTTTTTTTTTACAGAGATAGAGAGAGAGTCAGAGAGAGGGATAGACAGGGACAGACAGACAGGAATGGAGAGAGAGAAGCACCAATCCTTAGTTTTTCTTTGCGTGTTGCAACACCTTAATTGTTCATTGATTGCTTTCTCATACGTGCCTTGACCGCGGGCCTTCAGCAGACTGAGTAACCATTGCTCGAGCCAGCGACCTTGGGCTCAAGCTGGTGAGCTTTTGCTCAAACCAGATGAGCCCTCGCTCAAGCTGGCGACTTTGGGGTCTCAAACCTTTCACATTCCCGCCCGATGCTCTATCCATTGTGGCACTGCCCGGTCAGGCAAGATGATATTAGTTTTAACTTTTATGTCTAGCCTTTGCATTAGTAGGTTATGAATATAGCTATATATAAATTATTTTAAGAGCATTTATTCAAAAAACTCAAGGTAATTTTGTAATTTATAGCATTCCTTATTTATATGGCATCTGCTATGTATAAAACCCTTTACATTTATTTTATCTTCTTTAATTCTCACTCACATAAACCCTAAAAAGTTGGCTCAGATAGTATAAGCAACATGCTTGGGTCATGTCGCTGGGATAGGAGAGTCAGCAATCCTAACATGGGTCTATCTGGCCGCAAAGCCAGTACTCTCCAAACACAACTCTACCACTCTCCCCTTGCTTACTAGGCTCTGGCCCTGTGACCTCTCCATTCCTCAGTGTGCTGACAAACTCATCCTCCTTCAGGCCTTTGTATTTACTGCTCTCTTTGCTTTGAGCACTTTTCCCAGCCCTTTATATGCCTGAGTTTCTCATTCATTAAGGTTGTAGCTTAAATGACTCACTTCTACAACTCCCATTATTGATTACCAAATCTTTTTATTTTATATTCTTCATAGAACTTACTACACCCTGAGATGGTAATACTTGTATGTATATTGTCTGTCTAACTTCACAAGAATGTAAGCACTCTGCAGACAGGTATTTTGTTTGGTCTCTGCTGCCTAGCCCGTGTGAGACAGAACTTGTTATGTATTAGGCACTAAACAGTTATATTTGAAATTAATAAAATGTAATTCTAATTCCTGAAAGGTAGCTTGACATTCAGAGTAGTGATAATCTAACAATGAAAGAATGAAGTAGCAATCACAGATGGTATAGAATTTTTCTTTATTTTGAAAATAAAGCTAAAATTGAATGACAGTGAGGGATGGGATAAGAGAATAAATGTTAAGATTAATAAGAAAGTAGCAAAAATAAATAGTGAAAATAAGTTATATAAATAATATTTATATTGAACAAATGTTTCTTAGTGTCCACTAGGATAGGATGAACATGAATTCTTTTTAAATTTGTTGGTCTATAACATAATTACTAAACAATATCCCCTTTCACTCTTGGAAGTGTCCCTGATTGGATGGTAAAGCATATGGTCTTCTAAGCATATGGTCTTCTTAATTAGGGGTTCAACACTATTCTAGACAGCAAGGAATGCCCAAGATGATCCCTGACATCATGGAATTTATAGCACATAGGAGGAGATGAGATATATATCAATCCAATAATGCATTAATAACAAGTTTCAAAATGAGAAGTGCCTGGCTTTTTGGTTTTCAAAATAACTTCATGTGTATAACCTCATTTGATCTCCCATTGATTCCATGATGGGGAATAATAATATAAATTTTAAAGGAAGAGGAATAGGTTGCTAAGAAGTGATGTGACTTGGGCTAGGTAATTTAGCAAAGCTAGGATAAGAATTCAGTCAGGAAGATGCCAGTGTTCTAGGGAGACTTTAAACTTTGTTCTAAAGAGTGAAATAAGAAAAATGCAAATTTTTACCTGACCTAATGAGGCTTAGACTCTTTCCAGACATTTTTGGAATTCCTCTCCCTGATAATCATCTTGAGGGAACACAGTGCCATCTCTGCAGATTTCTTCATTAGAAAAAGACAATTATTTTGGAAAGGATTTCCTGTGAGCCTATTTCCAGTAGCATTGTTTTTCCTTCTTCAGACTGGACTCAAATCTCTGGCTCTGCAGTTTACAGTAAAGCCACAAATAATCATAGCTAAGAGTTATGGTATTGGTCTGCAAAGATGGGGTCCCAGCTGACATTTACACTCCTGTGTAATCCCCTCCTTTGAATCTGGTGGGCCCTGTGACTTGCTTTTTTGACCAATAGCATGTAGAAAGGTGATGCTCTCTGACCTTCAAGGCCAGGTAAACAGCAACTTCCCAGCTTCTTCTTGGGTTTCTTGGATTGTTCAGATGCAGGAAAGCCAGATCCAGCTATCTTGAGACTGTGATGCTCTGAGGCAGCTTGAGCTACCCATGCTGCTAGACTGTGGTGGACAGAGGGAGAGGACTGCCGGCCCCCAGCGATTCTAGCCATTCCTGCCGAGGTGCCAGACTTGTGAATAAGAAGCCATGGTTGATGTCCAGCCCAATTATATTTTCATTTGATTCCAGCCCCAAATGCCATCTGATTGTAACTGCTTGTGAGACACCAAGTGAGAGTACTTGCTGAGTCCATTTGTTCCGCAGAACTAAGAGAAATAGTTTTGAATTGTTGGGTTTTGCCACTAATTTTTGAGTGCAGCAATAGCTACTAGAAGAACAGCATAAACTCAAGAGCTCTTGGGCTAAGTCCCGCCTTATCTACTTGCTACTCTTGTGATCTAAGACAGGTTACCTACCTTTGTGCCTTAGTTTCCTCATTTGCAAATAGTTGTTGTAATAGTACCTACCATACAGGTTTGTTTCAGAAATTAATATAATTGATAATGTGAAAAGCAGAGCTTGGCAATAAAAAGCATCCAATAAATATTAGCTATTGTTAATATTAACTATATGTCTAGATAAATCTTAATCTAGCCTTCTAAAATGAATGTGTTTTTTATTACTGCTTCATGGATATTGAAAAACTCAGAATCACATTTGTGCACCTCTGAGTCATTTGGAAACAAAATAAGCACTGGGTTTTGAGACATCAAAAATTAAAAATAAACATTCAGAAAAAAATGTATATCCCAGGAAATTCTCCTGGGAGATTTCTCATCTTGGAAATGTAGATAATAATAATAATAATAATAATAATAATACCACACAGGGTTACTGTGAGGATTGAATAAATTAGTGAATGCAAAAATCTTAGAGCAGTGCCTGGCTCTGAGTAAGTACTCTATATTTTGTCTGTTAGTGCTATTACTATCCTCTACCTTATTCCTCACTTCCCAAGAATGACCTCGGGATTTTCCCACCATTCATTAGACACTAAATGGTCTAATTAAATGTTTAGGCTTCTGATTCCTGGTTTTATATGGACTGCAAAGCGGCTCCTCATGCTGTTTTTAAGTTCCTTGACCTCCGTAAGCTCTTTTTAGTGATGCTCAGAAGCTGGAACTGTTGAGTTTCAGATATAGATTGGAGAGCTTCCTTACTAACTCCGATAAAATAGCTCAGAGTTTGGCTCTCACTTTTAAATACTATGCAGATGGCGCTGAACCCCGGCCAAACTGGCGGCAATTTGATTTCCTCTGGTGAGTGCTGGTGGGCTGTCTATAGGATGGCATTCATTCTCGTTCCTTTTCCCCTTTCTCTTCTCCCTTTCTCACACACGCACGCGCATGCGTGTGCACACACACACACACACACACACACACTCACTGTATTTCTTCTTTTTGGCCTGAGTACTTTTGTATAATGACACAACCAGCAATAATTAATAAAATCATTGGTTTCCTGCCTGAACTTGTACTTATGTTAGCTATCTCATTGTGTGGAAATTTTCACTTCAGCGCCAGATCAATAGCATCCCCTTTGTGACTCCCCACTGCCAGGAGAGAAGATGTTCACAAAAGGAGATCTAAGGAGCTTCCTGCCGATTTAGAAGAGACAGAAGAAAGGACAGTCTGTGCCAGCTGTGAAAGAAACTCTTATATGCTGATAGGAATGTTATGAAATATCTGTAAATTTGGAGCTTGTTTGTAAGAGTTGTAGAACCTAACCACATTGAGCGGATTTTTGAACAGTTTTAAAATAAACATAAACTAAGCTTTGATAAAGAGACCTTTTTTTTTGTTTGATTTACTGTCACACTATGGCAGTGCGTTATTTTTGTGTGCAGAAAATTGTAGGCTCAGGAAAGTGTTAATTGAATAAAATATTTATATGTGTGATGCAGACACATCAGATGTAGAAAAGGACCTGCCAGGGTAAATACCTGCACCTGTGCTAGATAAGAAAGCTTTTGGACCCTACCAGGGGTCCCCAAACTTTTTACACAGGGGGCCAGTTCACTGTCCCTCAGACCATTGGAGGGCTGCCACATACAGTGCTCCTCTCACTGACCACCAGTGAAAGAGGTGCCCCTTTCCGGAAGTGCGGCGGGAGCTGTATAAATGGTTTCAGGTGGCCACATGCAGCCCGCGGGCCGTAGTTTGGGGATGCCTGTTAGACCTTCCCTGAAAATAAAAACTTATCTAGTTATCAACATTCTTTAAAAAGATAATTAGGTTGTGGAAAATTGAGTAGACTTTGGTCTCATTTTGTTTGTGGAATCAGAGAATATCAGACTTGAAATCTATTAAGAGGGATGATCTAACACAGGGGTAGTCAACCTTTTTATGCCTACCGCCCACTTGTGTATCTCTGTTAGTAGTAAAATTTTCTAACCACCCACCAGTTCCACAGTAATGGTGATTTTTAAAGTAGGGAAGCAACTTTACTTTATAAAATTTATAAAGCAGAGTTACAGCATGTTAAAGCATATAATAATTATTACTTACCAAGTACTTTATGTCGGATTTTTGCTAAGTTTGGCAGAATAAATCTTTATAAAACAACTTACTATAGTTAAATCTATCTTTTTATTTATACTTTGGTTGCTCCGCTACCACCCACCATGAAAGCTGGAATGCCTACCAGAGGGCGGTAGGGACCAGGTTGACTACCACTGATCCAACATGACTTTTCTCCTTTTGTTTTTAAATTTTCCTTTGGCTTTGGAGATGGTTTGACTCTAGCACTCAACCCCTTTTTTACCTTGGACCAGGAACTTAAATTCTCTGAAGCTCAGTTTCCACATCTGTGAAATGGGCATTGTAATTTCTTCCTTGTGATCATTAGAAGCAAGAACTTTAAAGTACTTAGCATCCTGTCTTGCACAAAGTAGGTTGTCAGAAAGTAGTAGGTGTGATTATTTTCTCCAGCAGATGGACCAGTGCATAATTATTTTGTCTTGAAAGCTCTTTTTTATGTCTAAGCTAAATCTGTATAATTTTAAATTATATATTTAATTTTGAAAAGGAACGTTTTTAGCAAAGTAACAGATGAACATTGTAACAAATAATACAGGGGCTGCCATACCATTCAAAGCAATAGTCATAGCCATCACCAGACCCATTCCACAGAACCGAAGTCAACCATTTCATTTCTAGATTTTCTATTGATTATTATCTTTGTGTTTCTGGATAATATTTCTTTACATTTCTTTATTTCTTGATTTATCAATTTTATGTCATATCTATTAAACACCTTCTGTTAAAGTCACATATTTAAATCACTGCATGTTGACTATTTTTCTCCTGTTCCTATTCTCAATATTTATTAGTTATATAATACATAAAATATATTACTATATATTTAAATGCTTTTATTAGTTATATATATATAATATTAAATCCACACTAAACTTGTAATTTTTATTTCATCAATATTTGCTATTTCTTCACTTTCCAAACTGAAAGATGAGGGTATTTTTGGCCTCTGCCACATCCCATATTTTGTCAGCTATATTTTTACTTTTATACTGTCAGGGTTGTTAAAGTTTATATTTTGTCCTTAAATCATAGTCAAGAATCTGTTTTTTTCCCGATGTTAACCTAAAATGTGAGAATCAATAATTATACATATATACATGCAGACAACCACAGATACATGTTGACCCCGGGGCCAGTTAGCTAAGTTTACATGTATATCTCTTCTGGTCCAAAGTCTCAAGCCAATAGAACAACATTGCAAGCATCAAGATAAAGTGAATTTTTCTTTTATATATCCCATTAATGACCACATTTTGGTTTGTTTAATAATTAGTTTGGGAGTTTCTTGTAAAATATTTTTCTGTTCAATAAGGTTTTTGATTTATCTCTTTGGCATAATTTACTGTTATTAAGTCCTAAAGGTTACCTATGCTCTTAATTATTTTTATTCCAGAGCTACTCTTCATGATTTATGAAGCCTGCCCTCCCTCCTCTTGTTCTGCTTCTCTGCCTCATTTCTCTCTAGGCCAGCTGTATTGCCATTCTTTAGGACGGCTCCACTTTTCTGGCTGGATCTATAGTTTACACCAGGGGTCCCCAAACTATTGCCTGCAGGCCACATGCGGCCCCCTGAGGTCATTTATCTGCCCCCCGCCACACTTCCGGAAGAGGCACCTCTTTCATTGGTGGTCAGTGAGAGGAGCACAAAGTGCGGTGTCGCTCACGTACAGTACTACTTCCAGTGACGCAGGACTCAGGCGTCACAGCTCTGGAAGCACGTCATATCACTTGTTACGGCTAGCAGTGACAAATATGGAACCGGATATTGACCATCTCATCAGCCAAAAGCAGGCCCATAGTTCCCATTGAAATACTGGTCAGTCTGTTGATTTAAATTTACTTGTTCTTTATTTTAAATATTGAATATGTTCCCATTTTGTTTTGTTTTGTTTTTACTTTAAAATAAAATATGTACAGTGTGCATAGGGATTTGTTCATAGTTTTTTTTATAGTGCGGCCCTCCAATGGTCTGAGGGACAGTGAACTGGTCCCCTGTGTAAAAAGTTTGGGGACCCCTGGTTTACACTTTCATTTTACTGGAGTGTATCTTCAGCTAACTTTCTAAAAAATATAAGGGGGAGTTATATTTTCTGAGCTCTTGTATAAATGCAAATGTCTTAATTTTTTACCATCATGTATGATTAATAATTGACCTGGGTATGGAATTCTAGGTTGGAAATAATTTTCCTTTGAACTTTTAAAGGCATTGTTCTATTATCCACTAGCGTCAAGTTTTGCTGATGAAAAGTCTATTGTTTATCTGATTTTTCTTCCTTTGTATTTACTTATTGTCTCTGAAAGCTTTTAGGATTTTCTTTTTTCATTGAGATATTCAGATTTCTCAAGAATGTGTTTGGGTATAGAACCTTCAACATTTAATGTTCTGAACACTTAGCATACAAGTTTGAACTGCAGACTCATGACTATATTTAGTCTGGGAAAGTCTTTTCTATCCTTTCTTTGATAATTTTTTTCTCTCTATTCTTCATTCTTTAACTTCCATTGTATAAAGATACAATATTATATATAATGTATCTTAAAATGTAATATATATTTTTGTTATTTGTGTTCTCAGTTAGCTTTTTTTCTTTGTTTTACTGCTCTATGTTCTATAATATGCTTTGACTTTCTTATTTAGCTTCCTTATTTAATATTTAAAATGTTCTAATTAGTTTGTATTTTTGATACTCCTTTCTTGGTCTCTGATGGAGCTTTTTTTATTGTAACCCATTCTTATTTTATGGATATAACATCTATCTAAATCTCTGAATATTTATTAGATTTTATAAATGTTCTTCTTTTCCCGAATGGAGATTTTCTGTTCATCTTTGCCTTTTACTTTCATGCTATTGATTCTCTCAATATATCTTGTTTTTCCCACTCACATTTTAAGAAGAAAGACTATAATATAAAACAGTATATGTTTTATCTACTGTTTTATATAAGTTTTATCATTAAGTTTCTCCCATAACTGGCAATCATATGTGAAGTGGTGTGGGATGAAATATGTCCTTTAGAAGGCTTCACTTCAAAATAAGTGGGTAAAAATTCTTATTGGCAGGATGAAGAATTCCAAATCCAGAAATGCAATTACTGTGGGGGACCAGTGTCCTCACTTGAATCCTGAACTTTCTTCCAACATCTCTGTTATTTATTTACAGGGAATATTCCCCCTGTAAATATGTGTTTGGGTATAGAACCTTCACACACCCCCTTCGGGATAAATACTGGCTGCCTAATGCACAGAGACCTTTAATTAATTTTCTGTTTTTAGTCTTATTTATAATTCTTTCTCTTCATAGGACATCTCAGTTTAGAACCTAAAGTCTGCCTAGTGGTCTAATAGGCAGATTAGTATTCATTTCTTCTGCAGCATTGAAGATAGCATACTCTCAGTTGTAGTTCTTCATTATTTCATTTAAAAAAATAACGTCTGTGTTATATTAACAATGTCTTCCCAGGTAATATGGTTGTCCACATGTGTCCCTAATTTGTCTCCTTGACTAGAACTAGACATAGAGGTTTAAAGTTCTACTTATTTAATTTTTAAATAATAAAAACACTTATTTTTAAAAATAATAATGTTTTTGCTAGGTTAAATAACTAATTTCTTTACTTTTTATTTACAAGATATGTGATCTAAGCTTAGTTTTTTTATTTTTTTTTTAGCTTTTTGAAGTGTTAACAAATTGAAATCTTTACAGAAAAAAAGCAATTACATTTTCAACCCTATATATTATATAAATAATTAAGAACACATGTACGTATCTGACTCTATAAATAGTCTATTTTCATAAATATTCTCAAATAAAAATTGTAATGTTAGACAATATTACACCAATCAGTAAAGTCATAATGGTAGGTTGTACTGAATTTGAAATTATATATATACTAAAAGAATAAAAAACTCTATTAACTAAACCCATATGCCTGCATCAGGTGAAATACCTATTAAATAGATGTATGAAAGAATATAAAAGCTAATATAAATTTGTCATTTTCCACTATTGTTCCCATTACTGATAGAAGCAAATTTTAAAATTGACTTATGACATTGTTAGATTTAAGTATTCTTTGGCAATATCAGTATTTCAAGAGATACACTTTTTTAACATCTAACAAAAGAGGTTCTGAAAAATATCTGATCTAACAATTTACTTCATAATGATAGGATATAAAAAGGAAGATAGCAAAAGTGTTATCAAAATTTTAAAATTAGCATGATGCTATTTTCTCTCATTCTTTACATTTTAATCACTTAGGTAATTAATTAAAGCTCTCCAAACCTGAACTATTGGTGACTCTATTTTCCACAGAAAGTTTCCAAGGATTGAGTTTTCTGAAAATGGCACCTAAGATTACCTGGTTCTAGCTCATGCTGCTCATTTTACAGATAGCCAAGGGAGACATTCAGTGAAAGTTATTGCCCCTCTGTTACACAATAATTCAGCAAGACTGGAAATCTGTTATTTAGGAAATAATTTTTGCTTGCCGCTGAGGTTACAGAGCAATAAATGGCTTCTTTCTGTATCCTTAAAGTTTACCCAGCACATTTATGTGGCCATTTTTTTTCCCTGTGTACTTATGTATGAGTTAAATCATCATGACTGTATTACATTTACATTAAACCTCTTTTCTTATTTCCCTATCTCTTGAAAGTACTTCTTCCTTCTCTCTTTTATGATCTCTGTTTCTGTTTTCATTTCTCTTGTCTCTGCTATCTCCCTCTAGCTGCCACCTCTGCTGACGACAGTTCAAATATTTCTGAGTAAATTTTCTCAGGAAGAGAGGCAAAAATATAACCCAGAGTTAACTATTGGCTTTTATTTTTAATTAAAAAAAACAGGCTTCTTTTTACATTGGTACTTTGTAAGTGATAAAGTAGCAAAAAATTTCACATCTTTGTGCTCATTTAAGGCTTAAATGACATAATCTGTTCAAGTTGGTATCCGAAAATGTTTTCATGTTTAGGATTGAGAGTCTTAAAAATTATGTAGGTTTTAATTAGTTTACTTAAGAAAAAATTAACAAGCATTCTCTAATATTTTTAGTTTCATTATGATTTCAATATTACAATGAATTTCAAATATTTCTAAAGGATAAAGGAACTAAGTACAAGAAACGTATTAGTTATGTGAGTTACAACACTCACAGTTCTAACATACATAGTACATTTTAGATAAGAAAGACTACACCCTTTAATTACACGTTATTATGTATATTAGAACTGTTGCATGGTTCTAGATAACCAGAAAAAATATTCTTAAAGGAAAAGAATTTTTTTTTCTTTTTTTAGTGTAGAAAGGTTTTTTCCAATTTTTAAATCCAATTTCTTTGATAATTTAGACTGTTACTGTTTCTGGCCATTTTGGCTTAATATTTTGATGACCTATAAAATCACTAGTTTTAGGGAAATAATAATATTTTTAGAATGAAATGCTGAGAATATTTTATAGAAATTTTTAAATTTTCACATATTAATTTTAAAAATAACACATTAAAATGAATTATATAATATGTAGTTTCCAAAAATATTTTTAGGTATTTTTCAGATATCCATTTTGCAAATCTTTTTTACAGTTATAAAGATAAGGAACACATTTTTTTCACATATATATTTTGTCTTTCAGAATTATTAGTATATTCAGATTCAGGAAAAATCATAAAATTCTTAAGTGAGAAGACATTCTATCATGGTGTACATTTTAAATTTGGCATGTCACAAATGTGTTTCTCTTCTAAAGGTCTTTATACTTGAGGTTTTCAAATACAACTTATATGTAATAAAGTGGAAAAATAAATTGTAGTAAATACAAATAGATGGTAAAAACACACAAACAAAAATAGAACCTACATAAATAAAATATTCTTTATAGACAGCACTTATGACCAAACGCTGCCTGGCTCTGTTATATGAAGCAGTCATACATTCATGTTAAGAGAAACATCTGAGAGCAAAGGAAATGTTTGGTGGATAGGAGAAAAAGCTGAGATTTAGTCTGAACTTGGGCCCAATGACCACTGTTATCTCTCTGTAGATATGGCCAAATCGCAAAAACAGGACAAACTTCAGTTTGAAAAAAGACCTAACAGTTCTGTTTCTATTCAATAAGAAAATGCTTCCAAAATTGTTTGGATAACTGTAAAAAATATATATATATATATAAGATATTATTAGAGAACCAGATGCTTAACTATAAAAATGAAATTAGAGAAGAAGGTAAGAAAAAACTTGCAAATAAAAATAAAATTAGGGATGGTAAAATAATTTAAAATCATTTTTAAAAGTAATTTTTGTCTATAGGTAAAAATGTATGTGGGCTTAGTTTTGTTGTTTTGAAATCAGCATAGTAGCATAGTTTATTACCGGTTTTGATTTACAGTTGATACAATAGGTCACCTTGAATAAAATAATTTTCTTATTTTCTTGCATGAAAAAGAACTATCTGGAAATATTTTGCTACATTTCTGCAAAAGGTTTACAGAGTTATACTGTGTTCTGAACTGTAACATTTTTTTTTCAATTTTATTTGAGAATTTCTAAAATAATGTCCCTAATTTGCTGTACTGAGACAATCTACCCATGCCCTGGACTGGTTTTTGGCTCTTGTGGCTTAGCATGCTTGGGCATAAGAAATCCAACAAAACTTGGTGGCATGAAATAACCTTATTGTCCCATCTTCAGAATGACAATGCCCTACTTTATCCTGTTCTTATACTGTGGTCTAAGACCCAATGTAGGTTCTGTTCTACCTAAAAGCATCATGTTGCTCTATGGTTGCTATGTAATATGGTCAATAAGGCAAAGAAGAAGACATAACAGGTAAGAAAAAGGTTAAAAGTTTCATTCCTATGACAGAATAAAGTCGATACACTGCAGATGAGTCTGTGTAAAATTGTGTAATGTGGTGGTGCTGATGAAATAGAGTGGTGTATGTTTGAGGGTAGCATCTACATTGTGAGAGAGAACTGGCTATTTCTCCTCTGTTTACTGCACGGCCCATTTCTACTATACAACTCTGTGCCATGTGAACCACATTTGTTGACATGGCTGGCCAGATGCCTGCTATTGAAACATGTCCAGCCATGTGGCTCATCTTCACCCACCACTTTATTTTTATTGCACTTTCAACCAGTTTTTGTGACTAATGATGATATAAACACTGTGGTAGGGGAGATGCTAGTGAACTACTGTGCTTTTCCCAGTAAGGATTTAAAAAATTTAAGGTGTTTTACATAGTTTTGTATGTGTACTGAAGCTTCATGATATTTGGAATAGACCTGGGAGAGGAAGAAAGTATTAATAATAATAATAATAATAATAATAAACTATTAAGTAAATAATAATGTAAGAAATTATAAGAAAAGCATCAGGAAGGAGGTTTACTGGAGATTTAAAAGAAAGGCATGACATTTGTTAATATTGAATCCCATGGTTCTTTTGCAGATTTAAAATTTTTTTCTTTCAACCATCCTTTCCTCAGTCTAGTACTTATAGTTATACATTCATGGATTCAGCACACTTCCTGTTTTCCAATACTCACTTTCACATAAGTCTATTATGCTCCCTTGATAAGCTGTAACTCTTAAAAATCAACTATATTTTTCAAATAAATGAACTCTATAATACTTGTATTGTCCAAGATATATTCATACAAAGAGACTAGACCACAGTAGAAGCCCATTTAGTGAACAGGGAAATGATAACATCTTTATTACTTTAATAGAAGGCCAGAATAAGTGTTCTCTAAGTATTTGGTAAATTGAGTTGAGTTGAATTGATAACATCTTAGACACTAAGAACAAGTACAATGGAGCATGAGTAGAAGAATAGCATAGGAAGCTGAAGAAATAGGCAGGATTAGAAATATGAGCAAAGATTTAATCAAACCTTAAGAGAAGACATGAACAATTGCTTTGGTGGGCAGCCACGGCCCCCGAGATGCTGTCATCGGTTATCTGCAGCCCAGAGGCTAGGTACAAGTCCTGTGTAGTTAGCTGCCACATTCGTTATCTCTTTTTACATTACAACCTGCACCAAAATGAAGTAGCTTAAACAATAATCATTTTATGTGCTCACAGTTATATGGAGCAATAACTTTGGCTGAGTTCAGCTGAGTAGTTCTTCTGCAACTCTTGCTGGGATCACTCATGTGATGGCAATCATCTGGCAGCTCAACTGGGTTTGGAAGGTCCAAGATGGCATCACTCCCATGTCAAGCAATTGTTGTTGCCAGTTGGCTAAACCATGTGTCTTTAGAAGACTAATTCAGACTTTTTCACATGGCAATTTCATTCTGAGAAACTAAGTAAGGCCCAAAGTACAGGTACTTTTCAAGTCTTTGGTATATCATTGGCCAATGTTATTGACCAAAATTAAGTCACATGACTACACTTAGAGTCAGTGTGACAGGGAATGACACAAAGGTTATAATAAAGGAGGCATGATTCATAAGGCATATTATTATACCAATTTTCCACATCTCCTCTGTTGTATAACAGTAGTGTTGATTGTTGCTTCCACTTTCCATAAAGAGCATCACTAGGACTTGGAATCAATATAGCTAAAATTCTAGTCCAACAAATTACCCCTACTTAGTAGCTCCTCTCCAATTGTCTTGTCAGTAGTGCTTCTGAGAGTTTAATTTTACCAGCAATAAAATTGCCTATGAACTTGAAATAATAGTGGCAGCTCTCATCTATGCTATATATTTTATTAAATTGGGTTCAGTACATTCCACTGCATTCTAGATAGGGAAAACACAGTGGTGGCAAGTGAATGAAAGACATACTTTGGCTGCCCACACTTATTAGTGTATATTATCTCAAGCATATAAAAAGATGGTAACTAATAAATAAAGAGTAAATATTTAAAGAACACCATTGTGTGGAGATAAAAGAGTATCTTGTCAGGGGAAGGGAGAAGGTACCCACACATCAGCATCAACATCCAGCTCTATGATGAAAGGGTAAAGAGTTCTGTCAATCAGTTGAAAGTGGTTGAGTAAATACAGTTTGTGCAGAGTTAATGGATTCCCTAAATTCTACCAACTGAGGGAGCCTATACTCTATAGATGGTCTATCTTGGAACATAGTGCTCGGCAAAATGTTAACATCCTGTACTAAATCATATGGTCACCTCTGAGCTTGTTCAACAAACACACTTAAAAAGGGTCACCAGATCTTTTCAGGAACCTGTATTTTGTTGGAGCTAGAAAGAGCTGAATTTGAAAAGTACGGCTTCCCTGCTGTAGAGATCAAATCCATTGTCCAAGCTGTGTTTTGTTAACTTTGTACATAGGATCTTCTTTAGCAACTCGGGAGACACAGCTGCTCTTTACATCTGGAAGTGAAAGAAATGAGTCTGAATGGAATATGTGGGCTCTTCAGAAAATGAAACATTTGCTTTACTGAAGGACTTGGGGCTCAACCCTGCATGTGAAACTTCTGCCAGAGCTCAAAGTGGAGGGAAAAAAAGGGAGAAAGCTATATAATTTGTTTGAAGTCGTCAAGCACTCAAAAACTGGCCAACAGATGTGAGAAACAAGAACAAAATGATTATTTTAATTTTTCTATCTAGATGATTAATTAGTTGACTCAAACAAAAGAATATGAAAGGGGGGATGCCAGTGCTTTCTGAATCGCGCATATTTTTGTAACTGTTTGGATAATGCAGTTGCCTCTGCGTTACCCAGCCAGGAAAGATGAGAAGATCTGGATGTTTGATCTGCCTGTGCTTCTTTTTTGTCCACAGGAAATCTACTTTTCTAATAGATTGAGAACCTATATTTGATATTTTTAAATCCTGTGGGGAAGCATAAACAAAAGGGCAGGAATCACAAAGCACTGCCTAAGGAAAAGATTCTCTTTGTGTTACATGCAGTGCCTCTTAGTTCTCTCTATACACGCGTCTGTGAATTCTCTGTGAATCATCAGTTTGGCTCTCAAAGCAACTGGAAACAAGAGGGACCCGACAATAAGGGAACAATTTTATAAAAGATCATCAGCCAAACTACTCCGTTTGACTAACTGATTGCTTTCCTTCTTTGTCTCCCTTGTTTTTACTTTATACTTACTTTGATGCTACGTTTCACTCAGTACTGAACAAATATTAAATACTGCCTGTTATTATTATTACTATTATTATCACAGTATAGTTTGGGACTTGTTTTTTTTTTTTTGGTATTTAATCACTGATATGTTAGGATCAAAGGTAAATCATTGTAATTTTATTTTATGAAGAAAGATAAACTTGAGACTACTTAGCTGAGAAGCTTTTTTCAGACATTTGAAAAACTGTCTGCAATATAAAATGATTTTAGTAAGGATAGTACATGAATAAGTGGAAAACTTTATGAAAGGCCCTCTGAGAGTGTTTTCTTCTTCATATGTTAGTTAGATCAAAGCAATAATTATAAATATTTAGAGATAATTCCTATTTTACAATAAACGTGTCTACCCTCCTTGAACCATTACTGACATCACCATTCTCCCCGTCATCATCCTTCATTTCTCCGAATGTCTTTTCATGTCTTATTTTTACTGTCCTTCTCCTCCTACCAGCACTTTAAAACAACATTTACTTTATTTCGGTAGAAAAATGTTACTTTTACTTTGTTAGTTATTTACAACAGAGTAAGGGGTATATGATAATATTCAGGACACAGAATTTTTTTCATGGGGAGGAAGGGTGTTTGCAGGTTTTCTTCCAATTAAATACAAAACCATCCGCATCACTCATTGCAAATATGAAATCTCATCACTTAGCACATTATAAGGGCAAAAAGAAGCTTCCCCATATTTCATAAATTGACTCACGCCCTTCATATTTTATCCTCAATAATGTATGCATTTTCTATCTGGCTGAGGCTGCAATCTTTCTGCATTTTGGACGTGTGTCACTCTATTCAGCCAGGCAGGAGAAGCCCCTGTGTCGCAAGCTCTTTGCACTGCAGGCATAGCATCTGTGAAGGAGTCACTGACATCTGATGATTCAAATTGCAGAAATGATCCAGGACAAATTATGAACGTCTGGGTAGTGCCCCAAGATTCTGAGCTGAAGTGACTTTGCCCTTCGAGCCTTGCAGATTTGGGTAAAGCCTTGGGGCCACAAGCTTTCCTGTGCACAGCCTTCCTAGGACATTGCCCCACAGGTTCTATTGTCCCTGTCAGCTATCATCCTGGCCAGCGCAGTGCCAATTTAGCCTTCTTGGGTCTGAAATGAAAAGGAAGTGGTTCAAATTTTAGCTTACAAACCCGCAAGGCAATCGGAGCTCTCTTTGAAATGTAAAACAGCCCTCTATCAAGCACTACTTAAGGCATCATTCAGCTATCAAAGTCAAAGATGATTTGATAGAACCTTACAAATCCCCATAATCTATGGTAAGTAGTAGTAGCTAAGGCTTTGGCTCTGTGTTTGCACGTAGGGCAGAAGCAGGAGGATAATTTATACAACTTTAGGGTAATGAAGTGTTAACAAAAACCACATGAAGCTATTATTACAAACCACAGGCCACAGACTGCTAAGAGGGTAAACTCTCTAGAGATGTACCTATTTTCAAGGAATCTTGCATCTCAGCTTACCTGAAGGCATTTGTTAAACACAAGGTGATGCAGCTGAAAGACCATGATTCATTAGCCCTAATGAACAATGCTGAGCATACTGTCTCTAAAATATAACCCACTGACATTGATATATATGTACTTTATCTCATTCGTCCCAACTTTATTAGGTACATATGTCTGCAGCAGACACAAATGAAACATTCTACAACTAGGCTTCAAGCCAAAAACTAATTTATTCTTTAATGTGCTAGTGATTACTTGGTGGTTCCTCAAGCAGAGATGACAGGTCTGAGCTAATGGAGTTGTACTGTAAGTTCATATAAATCATGACAGAGCAATTAATTACAGAAACCACTGCAAATCCCTTTGTTAGTTTTCTCCATCACCAAAAGGACTCAATAATATTCATTTTGCTAAGTTCCAGTGACATTTACAAGTCTTAAACCATTTTTAATCAAATCAATATCACTGGCTGCTAAATTTAGTTGTGCTTGGCTTGCAAGTCCTGGATTCCATCAATACTAATGTTTCCTATCTTCTGTTCAAATGAGTCGAGCTGAATACCCATGCTTGCTCTTCATTTGTTTACATTGAATAATTGGGACCTGAAAAAAAGTTAAGACACAGAGAACCCTGACTATCAGCAAGAATGAATTAGCAGATGGAGGAGGAAATCCATAAATCAGTGATTACACATGCATTCTTGTACCTAATGTCCTTCATCAGTTTCCCCTAACTGGTCTCAAAATATATTTCACAATCACAGAACCAGATTCACATTTCTGTAGACTTTTTTTTAAGCGTGGCAGGTTAAAAAAGAAAAAAGAAAGATGAGACTTAAGCACTGAAACGATAGGCTTTCATACTAGAAGAACATAACACCCCCGTTCAAATACCACCTCAGCTTAATCTCTGTGTGTTCTTTGTTGTTTAGACATCTGCATTCGACATTTCTTTTTAAAATTGAGTAAGTGGAAATTAGTTGGTTGTAATGATGTAGAAACACTAAATCATCTCTGTAAAGAATAATAAACAATTCTTAATCAGCTATTGATTGCATTATAGATTTTTGGAACAAAATAACCTGCTGTTCCTGGATGGCAGTGTTGCTAGATCAATATCAAGCCCTTTTCTGTTTCCTTTTTCCTCTTGTAAAAGCTCATTTATGGAATAAGTGCAGCTCCCACAGCAACGTGTCTTGCACATACATACTCAGTAGATTTTCTGTATGTGTTTTACCTTTTATGTTTGTCATGCTCCTGAGGTGCTCAGCATTTTGTGCATGCTGTTCCTCTTTACTTCCTTATCAGATGATAGGCTCCTGTAGGACAAGGACCTTGCTTTATCCATTTTTTTCTCTACACTATAGATACCTAGCAAGGATATTTTCGCATGATCTTGCTCAATAAATGTTCAGTAGCCAGATGAACATATGCTACCCAGATGGGAGAGTGAGGAGGGTGTAAAACTCAAATTAGTTCATCAAATAACTTGTAAGCACTGTAGAAGAATAGGTTGGATGCAGGAAAATTTTGTTAACCTGGGAGGGTTATTTTAGGTTTAAAGTTTACCATTTAAATCAACTTACTGAAGGCTAGCAAGGGCACCAGTGCTTTGGGGTAGCTTGATGACCAGGATGTAAAAGCTAAAGGTAGCTGTACTTTTGAAGAAGTCCAGTCCTGTCTCATGTATCCAGCCCTGGAGATTCTAAGGCAGTGCAAAGAAGCCGGAAATGAGAGTTAGGGTTTGAACCCCATATGAGTTCTAAGATTTGTGTCCTTAGATGAACCCAGTTATGGCTTTTGACTTTGGAGAAGGTACTTAAGCTTTCTAAGACTCACTTTTCTCAGCTTTAAGGAGGGATAAGCAATGCCTATGTTATAGAATTGTGAGGATTGAGAGAGCAAATACAAAACTGGTTGGCACAGAGTTGCTGCCCCCCTCCCAGAAGGTCTGTGAATGGGCAATCATGGAAGAAAGAGATCATTTCAACCTTTTTAAACTGCAGAAACAAATGGAAGAGATGAAAGAGTAACAGCTTTCTCTTTCTGTTATTTACTGTCAGGAGAGTCTGATCAATATGAGCCTTTCATTAGCTCTGGGCCAAATTCCCTCTTTCTCTTCAAGGGAAAAATTAGTATAAAGTGTGTTGCTTTTCACATGCGTCAAGGTCAAGAGTTAGAAACATCATCTCATTCAGGAAAGCAATATGGGGAAGTGATTTTTCATATAACCAAACACTGGAGCCCCTCCAGTCCACTTTCAAGATAGAATTTCTAGAAGATTCTTTTCCTTGTTTGCTTGAGACTTATTCTGTTACAATGGCTAAGGAGCATACCTGTTCCTTTAATTTTGGAAGGCAAATGAACTGTTTTTAAAAATTATAATACATCTCTAGTAAGCTTAAGTGCTATATAATATTTCCATGTATAAGGAACCGGAACCAAGTTTGTGATTTTTTTTCCCAGCAAAATACAAGACTTGGGTCAAAATGATTTCTACGAATATTACTATTATCACTGTTTCTGCCATGATTACTGTTACTGTTATTATTACTAATACTGCTACCGCTGCTGCCTTACATTTACTGGCTTCTTATTATGACTGGTGTAAAGTTTTCTAAAATATTAATTAGTTATCGTCACTGCTACCCTCTGATGTAGGAACTTTCATTAGGAAAATAGAGGCACGTTTGTTAAGCATTGGGGCTGTGATTTGAATGTAAGCAGTTTGACTCCAGAGTCTGTGATCTTAGTGAAAAAAATTCCAAGGCCTTGAGTTTGGAGATCCAGTTTCCAGTTGGAAAACTTTTCTTAAGTAGCTGTGTGACCTTTCAAATCTCACCATATCTCTGTGCCCCAATGATTTTAATTGGAAAATAAAAACAAGAACTACTAACTTGAAAACCTTTGGTCCTCTCATGGCACAGCAAAAAAACAAATGAAATTAGATTCCTTAGATTCCTATTTTACTTGTATCTCTTGAATAACATTAAGGAAAATTTAAGTCATAACCCAGGGCAGCGTTTTTACACCTCACCTCATTGCCTCCTCCACACCTCCCCCTCCTGCCAGCATCCCATCCCAAGGCATCGCTCTCTCATCCCCTAACTCATTTTTTTTAAAGGCAGATAAACTCTTGTTTTATGGAATAACTGGTCGATGTCATTGACAAGGCCACTATGTAAAGAGAGGAGAGAGGGAGCTTGATTTCTTGGTCTTTTCCTCCGCAGACAGAGTCCTGATGATTTCTTCTTTCTTGGTCTAGAATAGCTCTTCCCAACACTTCCTTGTTGTGAGAACCATGGGCCTTAGCTGGTCACCCAGGAGCTTTTTGCAAGCACTGGCTGCCTACAACCTGTGGATGTGTTCCATGAGAAATATGTTCCCTTTGATTTTTCCGGCCAGGCTGTGACCCATGTGGCGGTCAATCTTCCTAGATTCACAGAGTCCTGATCAGCCGGCCCGGAATGCTCTTCCTCCTTAGCCAGTGACCTCCACAGGCGCATTTGAGCACTGGGAGTACTCTGTCACTTACCTGGGCCAACATGCGGCCTGTTGGTGGCCCAGGAGTTCTGCCAGCATCCTGCCTGGGAGTGGACCGTCACTAGCATCTGGTCAACCCATTTCAATCAGCATCTGGATCTGCGGACAGGTGTTGGCATTGGCTATTTCACTGGTCTCACTGAGGTCAATCTAGACCTTCCTGCCACAGCCAAGGACCCTGGAGGTGGAGCACACTCATGGCTGTGGCTGCAGGGCTGAAAGAAAAGCTCTGAACAGGCTCTGGGCTCTGCCCCAGGCTCATCCTTTAGCTCTGAGGTGAGGCCCTTGTTTTTGGTCCTCTCCCTGCCACCCTCTCCTTGACTACCCTCTGCCCCACTCACTTTATACACATTCTCCCAATTCCTTTTCACAAGAGTGCATGAACCAGAAACTAGACCTCTACTTCTGGGTGGGAAAGAGGGAGAAGCTAAGTGCATAAAGGGAAAGCTTCCTGAACAGGCAGGAGTGAGAGTGGCGCAGTACATATTGGTTGGAGGGCTGATGTTACCATCTAGTCCTGTAGAGAATTAAGGAAGATAGTGTTGAAGAAATAGCAGTATTAGAAATAAGAGTCAGGATTTATCAAGTGCCCTTGATAATCATGATTTCTTCCTTGCTCTGTGACACACTAGAACATTAGAGTGACAAGAGTGTGGTAAGCAGTCATACCCGACTGGACTGTCATCTTCTTGAAGGTAGGGATCTGTTCTTCCTCATTCCCATGTCTATAAGGCCAAGTGCAGTGTTGACAGATAGCATTTGAAAGATGTGAAGAAAGACAGAAACTTTGAGATGCGCCTGCTGAATTTGAGTTTTCATTCTAACTGACCTTTCTATTCCCTGGAGGAAGCTATATATTTAGCAGCATTCTCTAGCATATGGATTCTCTCTGTCTATGACATCTATTCTTCCTCCATCTGTTGAAGAATTTCACCACCTTTCAAAGTCACATGGAGGCCTTTGGTATATAATCTACACATGGTAAAAATGGTACTTTATTTAAAAAAGGATGTAACAATATCACCTCGATTTTGCCAATATCATATAAAACTTTATTTGGAGATTGTTTCCTGTTTTTCTTCCCCCTTGACAAAATACATTTAACAGACAATATTAATTTGGTTTCCTGATGCATATAAAACCTAGCAATATTCAATATCTCGCTTGTTAGCTTTTATTCTTAAAGAATCTGAAGGGAGTTGACATTTTGTTTAATTCATTTACAGTCTCTTTTTTCATATCTAATGAACACACTCCACAACAATGGTCCTCAGATCTCCACCATCTGTTGGGGACAGCACACAGGTCATAGGCTAAGAACAACACCACATCAGTATTGAATAAAAAAGTGAAACTTCAAGGGCAGAGCTGGCTATGAGACCTATGCTTTCAAGACCCTGTGGCTAGCTCCTCCTGTTTGTTACTTTTTTGTTTGATGGAATGATAATGTAGTGTTTTATTTCATGGTCCATGACCTGTGGTCAATTCCCTGTGGAGGAGCCAGATTGGGTAATATTTTTTTGTGAGCATATTTGTCCTAGTTGGGAAATAATAAAAACAGAAAGGGTGGGCACAAAAGATGTTTGAGGAGAGGGAACACAGTCCTTTGTTATTGAGGAAGATGATCTTGGGGGTTCAGCCAAGACTCTTTTTATCTGGACGGTGATAATGATAATGATTCTCTCTATAAATAATGTAGGCAGAAGGGAGATTTTTGTTAGTTTGCTTCTCTCTCCCTAGTCAATTGCACTTTATTTTCCCTTATTATTGTGGCACAAAAGTCAGACTCATCTTTCCACTGCCATGATTAAAGCACATCTCTACCTCTGAATAACCCAGGCATCAACTTTTTAAAGTGTTGAGCTGGTGCATTAAGTCTTAATGGAAAATTTTTCTCCTAATATAGGACGTCTCTGGGCTATGAATAATTAATGTCAATTTGTAGCTCTAGGGATATGGCAGAGGAATCAATATGGTAAATTAACATCCACCTCCTGGCCAACCAACAACAGTATCTTTTTTAGGTATAATTAAACCTTAGGAAAACCTCTACCCGCTTTTAAAAAATCTTACATATAATTAGCTCTAGTTTTATTTTTATTGTTATTTTACATCTTATTGCATATTATTCTTAAAATCTAGAAGCTGCACAGAAGTTGTCCGTGCTATTATGATGGACTTATAAATCGAATGATTAGGAAGATCCAGCTTTTACTACCATGGTGGAAACACTGGCAAGACAGAGAGAATGAAATCAAAAGATGCCAGGATTCACATATTCTGAAACAATCTTCCTCTTAACTTCCCTTCACCCCTTTCTTAAGAAAGAAATGGAAAAATTTGTTCTTGAAGCATATGTCTGCATGTCAGAAGAATGTCCAAACTTTTGGTGACAATACTGTAGTACCAACTTTTATTGTCAGGAAGGTCTTATCTTTATTTCTCAAACTTTAAGTCATTCCTGAGCAGGGCTCTGACCTGTGTTGTAGTATATTAGATAGAAATAAGGGCTACATTGACAACCTTCGTTCTAACATCCCTGAACTTCCCATTTCCCTGGTCTATCTGCATCAGCCCTAGCATTGCCGGCACTGGCCTGCCTCTTCTTTTTGAATTATCTCATCCATCATGGGAACTGTCAATTGGATGCCTTTGAGTCCTGAGGCTTACTGAAGATGTTCTGAGGACAATGTCCATCTGTCACATATTATTACCCATTTGCTTAAACCCTAGAGTTAAGGAGGAGCAATTCTGGCCTAGGGGAAGGTACAGAGAATCAGAGAAAAATCTAGGATTCCTAGCAAGTCTGATTTCCTTTTGCTGAAGCTTGCACCAATTTTTCATTGTTCTCCCTTTATTCTAAAAAAAAAATATTGTTCCCTGTACTGAACCAGATGTGAATAATACAGGGTTCCTGTCTTTAAAGAATTTTCTGTCTAGTGTGGAGAGTTAGACTTGAGAACAAATGAATATGCTCCATAGTTATAGGACCTTCAGAGAGCCACGGGCTGAAGGGAGGGGGTGTTGGGAAAAGGCTTCTTCAAGGAGGTGCTTGATTGTGCATCTCCTAAAATGAGTCAAGATTTGGTGGGCGACAAAGGGGCCTGGGGCATTCCTGGCCAAGAGCAGGAGCAGGAGGACAAGCCCAGGGCAATAGAACTGGAGCTCAATCCTGGGTCTTGGCAGACCTTAATTACTTGCTTCCTCCTTGAGCCTGAAGTTGGGACTTGCAGCTGGAAAAACCTCTCTTGTCAGAGGCAGATTTCTTCACAGGCCTCAAAGTAATCATAGTCCCCTAAACCTTCAAATCTCTTTGGGAGGTAGTTACTCTTACGGTTAAAAAGATCCCTTTCAGGGAAGGAGCGTTTGATGACTACTGTCCCGCCTTGAGTTCAGACACTGTCAGGTGGCTGCTTGCCTCTGTCAGCTGCGCCTGCACGCTCTGCAGCGACTGCTTCCGCCAGTGCTCTCCTCGCTGCAAGTGCGCCTGAGACTGTTCCATGTGCAGGTCTGTTTTCTGGGACACGGATACCTGATTGAATTAAACCTTTCATTACAAACAACATCTTTTCAAACTAGCATGATTTCAGGAAGTGTAATCCCTACTAGACACAGTTCTATGGTAAGGTCTTCTACTGGAATTGACCCTTGCCAGGGTTTCCTGGTGCCCAGATGCTGGACAGTCCAATCTGTATAATAGTAGGAGGTCCTCCTTCTTTCTTCAGAGTGCCCATTTCTTATTCCTGGGAGTTTCCAAAAGGCGGCCCTACGCGTTCTCACACAACATACAACTGCCAGCCAGCTTCAGTGCTGCGTTGTCTAATCCCCTCCCACCCCACCCTCCTTTCCCCGGGAGCATGGGTTCTAGAAGCACACTGGCGGCACCTAATTCCGATTTCAGCACATATCAGCTCTGTGTTCTAGACAAATTGTTTAATCTTGTGCTTTCACAGTACATTCATTTGAAAGGTACAATGAAGTGATATATTTATAAGACACCTAGCCAATACCTTATAGGCAGCAGAGCTTAATAAATGTCAGTGATTTTTAAAAGCTTACTGTTAGCACTACTGGTGTCATAACCCACATCCACTGTCTGCAAAGTTACTTGGTGAAGTCTTTTTCTCGCTGGGTAGATCAATACCGATGTCCAGGTAGCAGCCTCTGAAAGTTTCCCAAGGCTTCCATGCTCAGGGTACCACAGTTACCATTTTAACACCTGACAGTGACTCAACACATCTGTGCCCTGGATCTGGAGAAGGCTGACTTATACTTGAAGTTCCACAGAATCCCTTTTGAATAGCTTCCGGACTTCACTCCTGTAACCAAAGGTGCTTAAACCCAGTTCATAATCTTTTACTTTTCATTTTCCTCTTCAAGTAGCCTGGCTCTTTTCTACACCAAAATCTCCTCTCTCCTTCTTCAGTTAGGAAATCAGAGTTCCCACCCTTGTGTGTGTATGGGAGAGAGAAAGAGAGAGAGAGAGAGAAAGAGAGAGAATTGGAATGTAGGTATGTGTGTGTGGGTGTGTGTGTGTGGAAGGAGTAGGATTACACTAGCAGCTGCCAGCCAAAAATGCAGTAAGACTGATCATTCTATTATTAGAGCATCCAGTAGGCACATTGGATTTTCTTTCCTATTTAAAGCAAATTCTTAGATTAAAGATTTTTAACTTTTTGGAATTGATCAGTTCTTTTACAAAATACAGTGTGATTTCAGTGGGAATTGTTTTTGAGATTTATTTGAGAATTCGTCCCCATTCAGTTGTGTGAGTTGCATTTGGGGCAGCTGCTCATAGCACTGTCAGCGAAGTCTGCAGGTAACTTTGAGAATAAGAATGCAGAATAGTGCCTCTGCCTTGGCACTGTACATGACTATTCAGTCTGAGAGAGTGCCAGTGACCTAGGAGATGCGCTTGAAAGCTATGCAAGGATGGGACACAGGTGATTTCTTTAGCATATGCTAGACTGTTCGATTCAGGCCTTCCCTATTTTTTTTATTGATTTTAATTTATTGCATTTACACAGATTCTAGTGTCACCCCGAAACATCCCCCTCTCCCGTATTCCTCTCAACATCTCCCTTACCCCCCTCCCCAACTAGCCCTCCCCCCTTCCCTTCAGATTTACCCCACCCTATCATCCCCTTTCCCTCTGTCTTCTTTTCCTCTGGTCCCTTTGATCCCTCCTCTGTCTCAATTTGGTTCCTCAGTTCACATTGCTCCTTGGATTTCTCAAATGAGTGAGGTCATATGATATTTTTTTTTCTCTGCCTAGCTATTTAACTTAACATAACAGTTTCCAGGTCCATCCATGTAGTTGCAAAAAGTAAGATTTCCTTCTCTTTCATGGCCTGATAGTATTCCACTGTGTATACGTACCACTGCTTTTTTAATCCACTCGTCCACTGGACTGTTTCCAGATCTTCACTATTGTGAGCAATGCTGTCATAAACATGGAGGTGCATTTCTTCTTTTGAATCAGTGATATGGTGTTCTTGGGACTTATTCCTAAAAGTGGGATGGCTGGGTCAAAAAACAGTTTCATTTTTAATTTTTTGAGGAATCTCCATACTGTTTTCCACAGTGGTTGCACCAGTCTGCATTCCCACCAGCAGTGCAGGAGGGTTCCCTTTTCTCCACATCCTCACCAGCACTTATTATGTGTTGTTTTGTTAATGAGCGCCATTCTGACTGGTGTGAGGTGATATTTCATTGTGGTTTTAATTTGCGTTTCTCTAATGATTAGTGATGTTGAGCATTTTTACATCTGTCTATTTGCTATCTGTATGTCCTCTTTGGAGAAGTGTCTATTCAATTCATTTGACCATTTTTTGATTGGATCATCTTCCTGGTGTTGAGTTTTACAAGTTCATTATAAATTTTGGTTATTAACCCCTTATCATACATATTGTCGAATATGTTCTCCTTTGTGTAGTTTATCTTTTTATTTTGTTCATATTTTCTTTACTATGCAAAGGCTTTTCAGTTTGATATAGTCGCATTAGTTTATCCTGTCTTTTATTTCACTTCCCCATGGAGATAAATCAGCAAATATTTTGCTGTGAGAGATGTCAGTGAGCTTACTGCCTGTTTTTTCTAAGATGCTTATGGTTTCACAAATTACATTTAAGTCTTTTATCAATTTTGAGTTTATTTTTGTGAATAGTATAAGTTGGTGGTCTAGTTTTATTTATTTATTTATTTATTTTTGCAGGTAGCTGTTCAATTTTCCCAACACCATTTGTTAAAGAGGTTGTCGCCTGACCTGTGGTGGCGCAGTAGATAAAGCGTCGACCTGGAAATGCTGAGGTCGCCGGTTCGAAACCCTGGGCTTGCTTGGTCAAGGCACATATGGGAGTTGATGCTTCCAGCTCCTCCCCCCTTCTCTCTCTCTGTGTCTCTCTCTTCTCTCTATCCCTCTCTGTCTCTCTCTCTCCTCTCTAAAAATGAATAAATAAAATAAAAAAATTAAAAAAAAAATTAAAAAAAAAAAAAGAGGTTGTCTTTACTCCATTGTATGCTCTTACCTCCTTTGACAAATATCAATTGACCATAAAGGTGTGTGTTTATTTCTGTGTTCTCTGTTCTGTTCCATTGATCTGTGTGCTTGTTGTTATGCCAGTACCAAGCTGTTTTGAGTATAATGGCCTTGTAGTATAACTTGATATCAGAAAGTGTGATATCTCCAACTTTATTCTTTTCCAAGATTGCTGAGGCTATTCGTATTCTTTTTTGGTTCCATATAAATTTTTGGAATATGTGTTCTATATCTTTGAAGTATGCCATTGGTATTTGAATAGTAATTGCATTGAATTTATAAATTGTTTTGGGTAATATAGACATTTTAATGATGTTTATTCTTCCTATTCATGAACATAGTATATGCTTCCACTTGTTTGTATCTTACTTGATTTCTTTTATCAATGTTTTATAATTTTCTGAGTACAAGTCTTTAATCTTCTTGGTTAAATTTACTCCTAGGTACTTTATTTTATTTGTGGCAATAGTGAAGGGGATTGTTTCCTTAATTTCTCTTTCTGACAGTTCCTTGATGGTGTATAAAAATACCTCTCATTTCTGTATATTAATTTTATATCCTGCCACCTTGCTGAATTCATTTATCAGGTCCAGTAGTTTATTGACTGAGACTTTAGGGTTTTCTATATACAATATCATATCATCTGCAAATAATGATAGTTTTACTTCTTCTTTTCCAATTTGGATGCCTTTTATTTTTCTTCTTGTCTGATTGCTGTGGCTAGGACTTCCAGAACTATGTTGAATAAGAGGGGTAAAAGGGTGCACCCCTGCCTTGTTCCTGATCTTAAGGGGATTGCTTTTAATTTTTGCCCATTGATTATGATGTTGGCTGTGGGTTTGTCATAGATGGCCTTTATCATGTTGAGGTATGCTCCCTGTATTCCCACTTAGCTGAGAGTTTTGATCATAAATGGGAGCCGAATTTTATCAAGTGCTTTTTCTGCATCTATTGAAAATATCATGTGGTTTTTCTCCTTCCTTTTGTTTATGTGATGAATCATATTGATTGATTTGCACATATTGTACCATCCTTGCCTCCCCAGAATATATCCCACTTGATCATGATGTGTTTTTATGTATTGCTGGATCCAGTTTGCTAACATTTTGTTGAGGATTTTAAATCTAAATTCATCAGGAATATTGGCCAATAATTTTCTTTTTCTGTGTTGTCTTTGCCTGGTTTAAGAATCAAAATTATGCTCACCTCATAAAAGGAGCTTGGAAGTGTTCCTTCCTGTTGAATTTTTGAAATAGCTTGAGAAGGATAGGAGTTAATTCTTCTTTGAATATTTGGTAGAATTCACCTGTGAAGCCATCTGGCCCAGGGCTTCTGTTTGTTCGAAATTTTTTAATAACTGTTTCGATCTCATTTGTTGTAATTGGTCTATTTAGGTTTTAATTCTTCCAGATTGATTTTTGAAAGATTATATGTTTCAAGGAATTTGTCCATTTCACCTAGGTTGTCTAACTTTTTGGCATACAATTCTTCATAATATTTTTTTACAATCTTTTGTATTTCTGTTGTGTCAGTTGTTATTTCTCCACTCTCATTTCTAATTTTATTTATTTGAGTCCTCTCTAATTTTTTCTGGGTGAGTCTGGTTAAAGGTTCATCAATCTTGTTTACCTTATCAAAGAACCAGCTCTTGCTTTCCTTGATTCTCTGTATTGTTTTTAGCCTCTTTGTCATTTATTTCTGCTCTGATCTTTATTATTTCCTTCCTTCTACTACCTCTGAATTTTACTTGCTGTTCTTTTTCTAGTTCTTTAGATGCAGGGCTAAGTTGTTTATTTGAGCTTTTTCTAGCTTCTTTAGGTATGCCTATAATGCTATGAACTTCCCTCTTAGTACTGCTTTTACTGTGTCCCATAAATTTTGAGTTGTATGCTTATTATCATTTGTTTCTAGAAATTTTTTCTTTTTTCTTTGATCTCATTGTTAACCCACTTTTTAATCTAATAACATGCTATTTAGTTTCCAAGTGTTTGATTATTTTTTAGTTTTTCTGTTGTGGTTAATTTCTAGTTTCATGCTATTGTGATCAGAGAAGATGCTTGATATGATTTCAGTCTTCTTAAATTTGTGCCCTTAAATGTGGTCTATCCTAGAGAATGTACTATGAGCACTTGAAAAGAATGTATATTCTTTGGCCTTACGGTGAAAGGTTCTGAAGATATCTGTTAAATCAGTTAATCTAGTGTGTCCTTTTTTTTAATAAATAATTTTTATTTTAATGGGGTGACATCAATAAATCAGGGTACATATATTCAAAGAAAAGATTTCCAGGTTATCTTGTCATTTAGTTCTGTTGCATACCTATCACCCAAAGAGAGATCGTACTCCGTCACTCTCTATCCAGTTTTCTTTGTGCCCCTCCCCCACCCCCTCACCCTCCTTCCCTCCCCCCACCCCCCATAACCACCACACTCCTGTCCATGTCTCTTAGTCTCACTTTTATGTCCCACCAATGTATGGAATCCTGCAGTTCTTGTTTTTTTCTGATTCACTTATTTCACTCCGCATAATGTTATCAAGATTCCACCATTCTGCTGTAAGTGATCTGATGTCATTGTTTCTTCTAACTGAATAGTATACCATTGTGTATATGTGCCCCATCTTCTTTATCCAGTCTTCTATTTTTTTTTTTACAGTGATTAAAAGCCTTTAAGCAAACTCTTGGCCAATACAGCAAGAATCCATAAAAGAGTAGTGTCCTTAACATGTTCACCAAGTCCAAGTTGGCCCCATCACCATGCCAAATGCCTGAAAAATGCAACCCAACCACAGTTCAGTCTGTTAGGGGCTGTCACCGGGAGCAGGAGTCCAGGAAAAGTCCACATCCAGGAAAAGTCCGCATGGCACTGGAATTGTTGTCACCATTCTATACTTTGCAGCCCATGTCCAAGTCCCAATGACCACTGCTTCTAGCTGGTAATGGTTCAGGTAGACTGGAAAAGCCATTTGCAGCATGCGTGGATATGGAGCTTCTGTTCTCCTCTGCCTGGAGAGATGAGACCAGGTTGCCTTTCCCTGGAGCTCTGCAATTGTGGCATGGTAAAGAGAACCTTGGGATACACTAAGCTGGGTGGCAAAGATAGATTCATAATAGAAGTTGGCAAAAGGCGCAAAGAGAGCTCTAAATTAGGAGTAGGTCCCAGCCTGAAATATGAGTGGGGCATTGAGGTAGGAGGAATAAAGGAAGCACTATATATTAAGCAAAGCAGCAGAGAATAGGACTATCAACACCCACAACAGAGATCCTTGAGGGAAGGATAAAAAACCTGACTATTCAGGCAAAACATAGTTAAGTGGCCCTTGTGCAAATGAGATCGGGTTACCTGCTTCTTGGAAGAAATACCCTAGGCTTCCCCCTTGCTCCTCTAAGGGAGGGTTCAGTCTCTTCCAGCCCTGCTCCAGCCACCTATGACCTAACCTTTCCCAGAATGCTGGGGTTTGCCACTGAAGGCTGAAGGTGCCCAGGGCCATTGGTAACATGTGGTCTATTCTAGAGAATGTACCATGAGCACTTGAAAAGAATGTATATTCTGCTGTTTTAGGGTGAAAGGTTCTGATGATATCCATTAAATCGAGTTGATCTAATATGTCCTTTAAGTCTGCTGTTTCTCTGTTAATTTTCTTTCTTGAGGATCTATCTAATGATGTTAATGGGTTATTGAAATCCCCTACTATTATAGTATTGCTGTTGATCTCACCCTTTAAGTCTATCAAAGTCTGCTTTATATATTTAGGTGCTCCTATATTAGGTGCGTAGATATTTATAATGGTTATATCTTCCTTTTGGATTGCTCCCTTTATCATTATGTATTGACTTTCTTTATCTCTAACTATGGTCTTTGTTTTAAAGTCCATTTTGTCTGATATAAGTATTGCTACCCCAGGTTTTTTTTTCATTTCCATTTGCGTGAAATATTTTTTTCCATGCTTTTATCTTCAGTCTGTGTGCATCTTTTAATTTAAGGCGTGTCTCTTGTAGACAGCATATGTATGGGTCCTGTTTTCTTATCCACGCAGCTACCCTATGTCTCTTGATCAGATCATTTAATCCATTAACATTTAAGGTTATTACTGATATGTAATTGTTTATTGCCATTTTTTTCTTTAAAACTGTATTCCTCTTTTGCTATATTCTTTTTATTCTTTTGATCTGTTTACAACAGGTTCCTTAGCATTTCTTGCAACCTTGGTTTGGTTGCAGTGAATTCCTTGAGGTTTTTTTTTGTCTGGGAAGCTTTTTATTTCTCCTTCAATTTTAAATGATAGCCTTGCTGGATAAAGTAGCCTTGGTTGTAGGTTCTTGTTCTGCATTACTTTGAATATTTCTTGCCATTCCCTTCTGGCCTCAAGTGTTTTTGTTGAGAAGTTAGAAGTCATCCTTATGGGGGCTCCTTTGTAGGTGATAGTCTTTTTTTCTCTAGCAGCTTTTAATATTTTCTCTTTATCATTTAGCTTTGGTATTTTAATTATGATGTGTTTTGGTGTTGGTTTCTTTGGGTTTCTCCTTAATGGTATTCTCTGTGCTTCCTGAACATGTGAAATGTTTTCCTGCCTTAATTGGGGGAAGTTTTCCGCTATGATATGTTTGAACAAAGTCTCTATCCCTTGTTCTTTCTCGTCTTCTTCAGGAACCCCTATGATGCGGATGTTATTTCTCTTCATGTTGTCACAGAGCTCTCAGAGTTTCCTCAGACTTTTTGAGTCTTTTCTTTTTTCTGCTCTGCTTCCCTGCCTTTATTTATCGTGTCCTCTAACTCGCTGATTCTCTGCTTCATCCATCCTGCTTTTAATTCCTTCCATTGTATTCTTTATTTCAGATATTGTATTTGTCATTTCTGACTGATTCTTTTTTATTATTTCAATGTCCTTTTTTATATTTGTTATCTCTTTATTTAGGTTTTCGTAATGGCCATCTATGGTTGTTCTAATATCTTTGAGCATCCTAACAATCATTATTTTAAACTCTGCATCTGGTAATTTGGTTATATCTGATTCACTTAGGTTCTTTTCTGGGGATTTCTCTTGGTTTATTTGTGTTGTATTTCTCTGCCTCTCCATTTTCTCTTCACGGGAGTGGCTGTGATCATGCACTTGGGTGCACAAGAGTTGGTGGCCTTGGCCTTTGCCCCACCCCTGTGTGTGATGTTATGCTCGGTCCTGAGGGCACTGGCGAGCACCTTTGCTCAGCTACAGGTCTCCGCTTGTTTCCAGGCTTTTGCCCTGCTCTTGCAGGAGGAGCCTGCTCGAGGAACGGCTGCTAGCCTTGGCTCTACCACTGGGCAGGACTGCATGCCCAAGCTCAGCTCAGTAGCAGAACTCCGCCTCTTCTGGGCTTTTGGCTCCACCCCCGTGGGCGGAACCAGGCGGGGCAAGGCTGTGCTCCTGTGCCCTTTCCAGGGTTCCTGCCCTTCTCCCGCAGGCTGGATTACAGGCTGCTGGCAGCTGAGCTTGACAGCTTTTGCACGCCCCCTCCTCCCGAGCTGGGCAAGATTGAGCAAACACCTGAGCCCAGTGGTGGCCAGCTGGCTTCCACCCCTGCCAGCAGAACCGTACTTTTGTCTCCCGCTGCCGCCCGCCCTCTGGCAAGCCCTCAGCCGCGTGGGTGGGGGCATTGCAGCTCGGACCCTAAGACTCACTACTGTAGACCCAAAAGCTCCCTCCTTCTATGCTACTCTGCTCTGAATGCCGCGAGGGAGCTTGTTTGGCTGCTCTCCTGCTTCCCTCTGCTGGTATTGCTGTTTCCGGGGGAAATATTCACTTCAGCTTTGGGTAGTGACTCGTCCCAGGGGTTAGGGTGGCTATCTCCCAAACTGTTTTTCCCTGTGCCTCCTAGATTACACTCTCTTCCTGTTACTCTGGTCCTCTCCTCTCTCCCCATCCCCAGGAGCCCCAGGTGAGTGGTTGTGAGGGAGATGATCTGCGCGGTCCCTTTAAGAAGAATCCTGGGTCTGAGAAATCAGACTCTTTCTCACAAACAGTATCCTAATTTGTTTCCAGCTAAATACTGTCCTTATGCCTCTTCTGGGCTCTGGGGCTGCAGGCTGGGGCTTTGTTCCTGGGGCTCAGGACCCTTTCCCCTCTGCTAAACTCACTTCCCACCATGCAAGTCTCTCCCTGCTGCCATTCGCTGGGGGAGCTGGGCAGCCCTCTCCACGTTTCCGCTTTTCCTACCAGTCTCGGTGTGGCTTCTTCAGTGTTCCTTGGTTGAAGAGTCCTCTTAGTTTAGTCCAAAGTTGGTTTTTCCAGATGATAGTTTTTAAAATTAGTTTGTAATCCACTTTGGTTCTGGGAGGTAGATGTTGGTACGTCTGCCTACTCCAGTGCCATCTTGTCTCTCCCAATCTAGTGTGTCCTTTAAGTCTGCTGTTTCTTTGATAATTTTCTTTCTTGAGGATCTATCTAGTGATGTTAGTGGGGTATTAAAATCTCCTACTATGATAGTGTTGTTGATCTCGCCCTTTATATCCATCAATGTCTGCATTATATATTTAGGTGCTCCTATGTTAGGTGCGTAGATATTTATAATGGTTATATCTTTTTGTTGGATTGTTCCCTTTATCATTATGTAGTGAACTTCTTTTTCTCTTACTATAGCCTCTGTCTTAAAGTCTATTTTGTTAGATATAAGTATTACTACCCCCACTTTTTTTTCATTTCCGTTTGCATAAAATATTTTTTCAAGCTTTTACTTTCAGTCTATGTGTATCTTTTGTTTTGAGGTGTGTCTTGTGTAGACAGCGTATGTATGGGTTTTATTTTCTTATACATGCAGCTACCCTATTTCTTTTGATTGGATCATTTAATCCATTTACATTTAAGGCTGTTATTGATATGTAGTTGTTTATTGCCATTTTATTCTTTAAAACTACATTCCTCTTTTACTATATTATTTCCCCCTTTGTTCTGTTTACAGCAGATCCCTTAACATTTCTTGCAACATTGGTTTGGTTGTAATGAACTCCTTGAGTTTTATTTTGTCTGGGAAGCTTTTTATTTTTCCTTCAATTTTAAACAATGGCCTGCTGGTTAAGTAGTCTTGGTTGTAGGTTCTTGTTTTGCATTACTTTTAATAATTCTTGCTATTCCCTTCTGGCTTCAAGTATTTCTGTTGAGAAGTTGGTGGCATCCCTATGGGGGCTCCTTTGTAAATAATTGAGTGCTTTTCTCTAGCAGCTTTTAATATTTTTTCTTTATCTCTTAGCTTTGTTATTTTAATTATGATGTGTCTTGGTGTAGATTTCTTTGAGTTTCTCTAATGGAATTCTCTGTGCTTCTTGAACTTGTGTGACATTTTCTTGCATCAATTTAGGGAAGTTTTCAGCAATAATTTTTTTTTGAACAAGGTCTCTATCCCTTGTACTTTCTCTTCTTCAAGAACCCCTATAATGCAGATGTTGTTTTTCTTTAGGTTGTCACAGAGCTCTCTTAGAGTTTCCTCAGATTTTTTGTCTTTTTTCCTTTGCTACTCTGCTTCTGTGTTTTAATTTCTCTTGTCTTCTAAATCACTGATTCGATCCTCTGTTTCATCCAGCCTGCTTTTAATTGCTTCTAGTGTAGTCTTCATTTCTGATATTGTATTTGTCATTTCTGACTGGTTCTCCTTTATTATTTCAATGTCATTTTTGATGCTTGTGATTTGTTTATTTAGGTGCTCATTGTTTCCATTCATTGTTGTTCTAAGATCTTTGAGCATTCTAATAATCATTTTTTTAAACTCTGCATTTGGTAGTTTGGTTATTTCCATCTCACTCATTTCATTTTCTTGGGGTTTCTCTTGTTGATTCATTTGGATTGCACTTCTCTGTCTTCCCATTTTGTTTGTGTATACACTCTTCTTTTCAGTGTGTTGTTTGTGAAGGTAGCTAAGTCTAGGGTTGGTATTGTCTGCCTCCAATTTTCAGTTTTGTTATTTCTAGGTCTCTTGTGTTGGCATCAGCTGTTGTTCGTAATCTGCTGTGGGCTACTTATCTGTTATCACTGTTGTTTTGCTGTTTGTGTTGGAGTTTCCTATGTCTTAGTTGGGTCACATATGAGGAGTCCTTCATTAATTAAGCTTCCACTCTAACAAGGGTTGTTACATCTTGAACTAGTTTTTTCCATATCTGGCTTCTGAATCTGCCTGCCCTGACTTCTCTGGCTGGGGTCTGGCACAGATCAGTGGGGGGGTCACTGCCTATGACTGGGTCTTATCAATCTTTTGGGAACTGTAGGCGATCCAAATCTTTTGTCTGCCTCTGCTGAGTCCAGGTGCCATTGTAAATATCAGCTGCACTCCTAGGCTTGCTTTTATCTATTCTTGGCCTGGGGGAAGTTCCTTTGAAAGGTTCATTTAAAAGTTCAAGTTCCCCTAAGATCCACTTCCTGTTGCCTCTTATTGCTGGCTACTTGTTGGATTCAGTACTGTAATTCAGTGATTAGGTAAGGTATTGGATATGGCCTACTCCTTAGCCTCAGGTGACATTTTATCCAGACTTTTTATTTTATTTTGTTTTGTTTTTTTCTTCTTTTTCAGCACTTAGTAGGGTGTAGTCACAGAGATCCAGTGGGTGTGGCTCCTGTGCTCCCATTGTGTGGTCTGTCAACCTGGCAGCCAATGCTGTTGCTACCAGGGGCATTTGGGCTCAGATGCTGCTGGTGCCAGTCTGCCTCCAAGGCCCCTGCTGACCTGGTCTAGCTCGTGTGTGTCCGTGTGTGCCTGTCTGGACTGTTTCCTTGGCTGCCCCGGCCTCTGCTGCCTGTGAGGGCTGGCCTGCATCATGGGTTTGGGTCTCGGCAGCATCTGCCCTGGCTTTAGCCCCTGTGGGTGGGGCCGCGCATGCCTGCTTGGACCACTTCTGGGGCTGCCTCGGCCTCCACTGTTGCAGAAGGCTGGTCCATGGCCGGGGGTCTTCACGTAGGCTCAGACCTCAGCAGCCATCCGGGGGGGGGCTGTGCTGGCACCTGCTCAGACCACCCCTGAGGTTGCCCGGCTTCCGCTGCTGCTGAGGGTGTGCCTGCACCACAGGCAGGTTTGCACACCAGCCAGGACTCCCGTAGCGGCCACTGTTACTTCCACCCTGGCTAATGGGCTAATGCGTACTGACAGGTGTACCCCCTCCACTGATGCTTGGGCCTCTGCCCCCACCAAGGGTGGGCCTACTCAGCAAGCAGGACTGTGTGTAAGCCTGGACCTCTGCAGCAGCAGCAGTTCCCAGCTCCACAGGTCGGCTTGCATGTACTCGCTCAATCTGCTCTGGCTTCCACAGCTGCACCCTGCTACCTCCAGCCTGCCCGCCCTGGTGAGCACTTAGCAGTGTGTGTGTGTGTGTGGGGGGGGTGTAGCTTTGGCCTCTGCACTCCCTATTTGTGTCCCTGACGTGCTGCCTGGCTCTAAGCACCTTTGTTCTAAATAGGGCAGGTGAACCTCCATTGGCCAGGGTAATTTCTTCCCTTTGCAGGTGATGATCTTCCCAGGAAAAATGTTCACTTTAGATTTGGGGAGTGACTCAGCCTCGGGGTTAGGGTGACCATTCCTCAAAGTGTCTCCCCCTGTGCCTCCGAGACTACTCTCTCTCCTGGCAACTCCAGTCCTCCCAGTACTCCCCACTCCTGGAGCTCCAGGAAAGTGGCAGTGAGCAAGGCTGTTCGTGTAGTCCCTTTAATACTGAGACTGGTCTGAGAGTTCTGCCTCCTCTCAAACAGTGTCTACACTCTTTTCTCAGCCAAAAATAGTCCACAAGCCCCCTTCCAGGATCCAAGGCTCTAGACTGGGATTCCGGTTTTGGGGTTGAGAACCCACAACTCGCTGGACAACCCTCCCTGTGGTGAGAGTCCCTCCTGGCTGCTGCTTGCTCCCGGGAGCGGGGCAGCCCTTTCTGTGTCTCCGCCTTTCCTACCAGTCTCAGTGTGGGTTTTTTGGTGGTCCTTGGCTGTAGAATTCTCTTAGTTTAGTCCAAAGTTTATCTTTCACAATGAGTGTTCTTAGATTTAAGTTGTAATCTACCTTGGTTCTGAGAAGTGGGAGTTGGAGCGTCTGCTACTCTGTGGCCATCTTGGAAATTCCAGGCCTTCCCTATTGAATCTTAAAAGAGACAGTTTGAATTTAAACAAATAAATGCCCACCCAATTGTTATTATGATGCCTGTTTTTATTATAATTTATGTGTTTGCATTTTTAAAAGTTTATTCACCCAGAGGAACAAAACAATTAGGTTTGTTTCCAAGGCAGGTCATAACTCAGGGCCCATAGACCTAACTAGCCATCTTAAATCCATATAAAGACCAAAGTTGTTGTATAGTTTTATAAAAATAATTTAAAAGGTAAGTTTTTGACAATTAACTATCAAATGGTACAACCATTTTAGAAAAGAGTTTGGCTGTTTCTTAAAAAGTAATGCTTATGCTTATTAAATATGATCTAGCCATTTTAGTCCCAGATGTTTATTCAGGTAAAGGGAAAGTCAGCTCTGTGCTTAGATTTGTACATGAATGTTCACTGCTGCTTTATTTTTAATAGCTCCAAACTGTGGAAACAACCCAAATGTCCACCAACCAATGAATACATAAACCAATCATGCTATGTAATGGAATACTACTTAGCAATTAAAAGGAATAAGCTACTGACACAACACTATAGATTAATTTCAAAATAACTTCACTGGATCAATGATGTCATACACACCTCTCAAACAAAAATGAATACTGTGAGTTCATTATGTAAATTCCAGAAAAATGTAAATTAATCTATAGTGACAGAAAGCAGATCAGTGGTTGCCTGAGGATGACGGGGGTAGGGCAGGGAGGAGTGAGATGGAGCGATTACAAAGGAGAAGGAGGAAAGTTTTGGGGATGATGGATATGCTCATTATCTTGATTGTAGTGATGGCTCTATGAGTGTATGCATATGTCAAAACTCATCAAATTGTAGGCTTTCAATATGCAGTTTATTGTGTGCCAGTTATGTCGCAATTAAGCTGGAAGAACAATTCTAAAAAAATAACTAAATTTTCAATGTCTTTCCATTTCAGAGATACTGACCATCAAATGTTACGTGTTGGATTCTTTAGTTTTTATTCAAGGGATCTTATCACCTTAACTTCTAACAGCATGACCTATACTCGTCACAGTAAATGCTATTGCCTTTACTATAAAATAGTGACAACTATTATTCATTGAGAAATCTTTGTTGAACAGGTCTATGCCAATGCTTTGCCTACATTATCTCATTTAATGCCCATAAAACTTCTTAGTGTAGGTACTATTATTATTATTATTTTTGATGACAGAGACAGAGAGAGGAACAGATAGGGACAGACAGAAAGGGAGAGAGATGAGAAGCATCATTTCTCCATTGCGGCTCCTTAGTTGTTCATTGATTGCTTTCTCATATGTGCCTTAACTGGGGGCTACAGCATAATGAGAGACCCCTTGCTCAATCCAGTAACCTTGGGCTCAAGCCAGTAACCTGGGCTTCAAGCCAGTGACCTTTGGGCTTAAGCCAGTGACCTTGGGGTTTCGAACTTGGGTCCTTTGCTTCTCAGTTCGACACTCTATTCACTATGTCACTGCCTGGTCATGTTGTGGGTACTATATATAATTAACTCCATTTTACAAAAGAAAAAATCGTGGGAAAGAGTTAAGGTAATTAGTAAAACACAAAAACAAAAGTATGAAGAAATCTGATTTAAAACCACAGACAATCCTACTCCTGGGCACTTTCTTTTTTACTAATAGGACATAACTACAAATTTATTTGACAGAAACAAATAATGCAGAAGCAAGGGCAAGTTGCTGTAATCAGTAGCTATTTTGCAGGCTTTTTGTTAGGTTTCCTGGCCCTCCATGACAGTAACTCTTTGTTTTAGCTTTTAAATTCCCATAGCAGTCTTCCTGCCTGTTTACTAGATTTTCTGTTGCCCTGGTGGTCTTCAAGCCCTGCCCCATGCAGAGAACTTTGATGACTTTGCTTCTTCTTCTTTTTTTTAATATTCATTCATTTAATTAGTGACTTACTCAACAAATATTTATTTTATTTATTTTTAACTTATTGGAACAACATAATTTGCCAAATCACACAGTTTTCAAACATACAACCATCTATACATGGCATTGTGCACCCTCACCCCAAAGTCTCTTTCCGTCCCATTTTCCCCCTTTTGCCTCCTCCTGCTACCTCCCCCTCCTTTCCCTCTGGCTATTGCCATTCAGTAGTCTATGTGTTATACATATATATGTTTTTGGGCTCATCTTTTTAAAATTTATTTTTAGTTTTTAATTACAATCAATATTCAATATTATACTAGTTTTAAGAGTATAGCATAGTGATTCGACATTTATATAACTTAAAAAGTAATCCCACCCCCATAAATCTATACCCACCTGGTATACATAGTTATCACAATATTATTGACTATTCCCTATGCTGTTATTTATATCCCTATGACTGTTTTGTAACTGCCAATTTGTACTTTTAATCTTGTTATTTTTTCACCCATCTCTTTCAAACCTACTCCCATGTAGCAACCATCAGTTCTCTGTATCTATGAGTCTGTTTCTATTTTGTTTATTTTGCTTTTTAGACTCAACATATGGTATTAATTTTTCTTAGTCAGACTTATATCACTTAGCATAATGCCCTCTAAGTCAATTGTTGTTGCAAATGGCAAAGCTTCATTATTATGGCTGAGTAATATTCCATTGTTTATATATACTACATCGTCCTTATTCTTTTGCCTTTCAGTTGACACTTAGGTTGCTTCCAAATCTTGGCTATTGTAAATAATGCTCCCATGAACATAGAGGTGCATATGACTTTTCAAACTAGTATTTTGGATTTCTTCAGAAAAATACCCAGATATGGAATTGCTGGGTCATATGGTAGTTCTATTTTTAGTTTTTTGATGAACACCCATACTACTTTTCATAGTAGCTGCACCAATCTGCATTACTACTAACAGTACATGAGGGTTCCCTTTTCTCCACATCCTCACCAACACTTGTTGTTTCTTTATTTATTGATGATAGCCATTCTGACAGCTTTGAGGTGATATCTCATGGTGGTTTTAATTTGCATTTCTCTCATTAGTGATGTTGAGCATATTTGCATCTGTCTATTGGCCATCTGTATGTCCTTTTTGGAGATATGTCTATTCAGGTTTTCTGCCCATTTTTTAATTGGATTATTTGTTTGCTGTTAAAATGTATGAGTTCTTTATAAATTTTGGTTATTAACCCCTTATTGAAAGTATTGTTGGCAAACATCTTCCATTTGGTAGGTTGTGTTTTTGTTTTGTTGATGGTTTCCTTTTTTGTGTAAACTGTCAGCTTTGAATAGCTATACCTGCCAGGTTTTCCAGGTAAAAAAAGTCTGTGCACAAGGAAAGGATGGATCTTGTTCAGGATCAGAATATGTGTCAAAATCTCTACAAGGAATACAGAGTAAAAGGACCCAGTAGACAGACAAAATAAGAGGAGTCAGGCCAGGAGATTGGCAGGGACTGACAGAATCCAGTATGAGAAGCAGCAGAGTGGTAATACAAAATTTTTCTGGTAAGTCCATGAATCGAAAGGGCATCAGTGGGCTCTATTGAGTACTGGGCAGGTGGAAATAGCAGGAAGAGAGAGCAGAGTTCAAAGAGCAGTCTATGAGGAGCTCCTAAAGCACATCCTCAAGAGACAAACTATACACAAATGCCTCTAGAAGCTGATGGCCCCAGGCCTTGGGCCAGCTTTGTGTGGATTGATGAGGATTTGCAGAAAGCCCTAAAAATATGGTTTCACAGCCTTTTCACAGTTCTGCCAGTCTCCCAGATTATTTTGGACTTTCTCTTTTTTATTTTTAATCAGTAGGAGAGAAAAAAAAGAGTACAATAAAAACCATATGGAGGCTTCTACTCAGGCTTCAATACTTTGATTTCACCTCTAAACAAGTAATTTCTGACCTTTTTCATCTGATGGCACACCTAAACTGATTATTAAAATATTCTACAGCACATCAAAAAAATATATTTTTTGCCCATATGACAAAAAAAAAAAGGAGAATAATTTTGATTAATTTATACCAGACACCTATTGTTGGGTTGGTTCTTGTCATTTTTTTTATTTGACAATCTTAAAGAAAAGAAGTCAGTGCCCTGACCAAATTGTCAGGTATTGCATGTTTTAAAATTTTTTGAAGCACACTGGTTGAAAATCTCTGCTCTAAACAAACAATAAAAAAAGTAACCCTCCTACTCCTCAAGAATTCAAATGTTTTCCAGTCTCTAGTTGAACAGATATTCCAGGTAAATACACTATCAAGGTTAACCCCTTCATTTATTTGTTCAAACACTAATTGAACCCTCACTAAGTACCAGTATCTAGGCCAGAAACAGATGATTTCAAGAGAAATTCTCAATCGTCACCTACACTGATTCTACAGTCCAGGAAGGAAGACAATTATAAGACAGTGATACCATGCACAAGAATTTTGGGAGCCTCAAGAAGAAACATTTAAGGCAAGGGTAGAAGTACAAGAGAAAGGGAGGTTGATGTTCACAGAAGCTTCCCAAAGGAAGTGACACTAAAGTAAAGAATAGCAATTCTCGAGAAGAAAGATGGTGAAGGAGTAGGCAGATGTTCCAACTGCCACCTCCCAGGACCAAACTAGATTACAACTTAAAAACAATTATCTTGAGAAACCAACTTTGGACTAAACTAAGAGGAATCTATAACCAAGGATCACTGAAGAAGCCACAGGGAGACTGGTAGGAAGGGCAGAGGTGCTGAAAGGGTTGCCCCGCTCCCAGGAATGAGCACAGCCCAGAGGACTCCCATGGCAGGGTGGTATGCCCAGAGAGGTATGGGTCCTCAGTCCCAGGAGAGCCCCAGCCTAGATCCCCAGAGCCTAGAAGAAGCACCCAGACAGCATTTAGGTGTGACAAGAGCCGAGTTTCTGTCCGCACAAAAGAGACACCTCTCAGACACAGATTCCATTTTAAAGGGCCCATGAAGAAAACGTCATTGACAGCCACTTACCCAGGGCTCTGGTGGGGGAGAGCTGAGAGGACTGGAGTGGCAGAAGGAGAGTGTAAACTTCGAGGCTCAGGGAGAGACACTGTGGGGGATGGCCACCGGAACCCCTGTGCTGAGTCATAATCCAGTATTGCAGTCGCCATATTTCTTGGGTGGAGCAATCTTCTCTGAGTGGCATCAGCCTGAGGAAAAGCAGCTTCTCTGCCTTTGGGAGCCTCTCCTACCCCAGACATGGCGACGGGTCATTCTGAGAGGCCAGGAAGCAGGGGTGTGTCAGTGACTCAGTTTTCTGATGTTTAGACCAGAGCTCTGCACCACTCTCCTGAGTCTATGACTGATGCTTCCACCTCACTGGAGACTCAGTTGAATCTGTCCAGAGAGCAGGCAGACCACACCTCTGAATCTCAGAGGCCACCCACTGGACTTCTGGGGCTGAACCCTACTGAGGTCTGTGAAAAAGGTCTGGACAGACTGACACCTGGAGCCAAGGGGCCACACTTCCTAATCCCTGAATTGCCTCAGGCTCTAAACCAGTGGTTCTCAAAGTGTGCGCCAGGGTGCACTGGTGTGCCCTAGAAGATTTCCAAGTGTGTCCTATGGTATTCCACAGAAGTATGTGCCTGTTGGGGTAAAAAATCCAACAGGATTTTTGGAGTTTAGATTTTTGGGGGACAGAGGTGTGGGAATTAGCTGTAAGCTGACAGTCTTCCCAACTCTCCAACTCACTTGCCTGATTAGGTTGCAAAAGGCTTTTAAGCTGTGGTGCTAGATTCTTTACACTACACCTCATGTTCCCCAGAAAGACTGGAGGCAAGTTTCTTCTATCCTTTGTTTGATGTAACGTTAAGGTGATATATATGGTGGGGGTTTTTCTGCACTCAACACAATTAAAAGTAAAAAAGAGAGGAATTCTTCAATGTGTTAACGAGAAAATGAGAGTTTGCCTTTCAAATATATGTCCAAACATTGAAAAAATCTCTAGGACATATTAGGCTTATGTTTCTCATAAACACAAGAATTAAAAAACAACACATTTGCATGCCGGGACCTGCCAAATTTACTAAATCTTACTAAGAATGTGTGTGTGTGTGTGTGTGTGTGTGTATAACATTTTTGTCATTTATTTTTTAACCCCCTTTTTTATGAAATCTAAAAAGCATAACTCAAAAAATATAACATAAAAATGTTTTTAATGTCAGAATAAATTTAATTTTGTTGTATTTATTTCATTTAATTACCATAAATGCATGCTTGGACTTTATTTTTTTCTTTAATATTTGACTTAATTATTATAACACATTCCTCAGAAATTTGTATATAGTGTGACTACAATTATTTGTAAAATTTTAAATGTGCCCTGACTTCAAAAAATTTGAGAACCACTGCTCTAGACTCTAACAGAGGCTTTTTCAGCAGCTGAGCCTAACAAGCAGTCAGTAGACAGAGGCTGCAAAAAGTGGGACTCAGGGAAACTTGGCTGTTTAAGCGGACTTTCCCCCATGACCAGAGTGGGTAAAGTCAGCCTAGTAGTGCAGCTAGGTATTTCTACGTACACCTGGGCCTAGCAGAGGCAGCCACAAACTCTAAATTTCTTGTAGCTCAAAAAATATTCTTGAGAGCCAGTCACAGCAGTGTTTCCCACTGCTCTGTGCTGGGCTCCAGCTAGGGAGTCCCAGGGCTGGCACATCCAGGGGGCACCTGCAGAAAGCATTGGTTAAGGTCCTTGCTAGAGTGGTATCCTAAGGAAAAGCATCTCACACCAGACGCAAATGAGGCGAGTTTCACTCTCTGTGCACAGTGGCTCATGTACATTGAATCAGGTGGAGCTTCATAGTCAGCCAGCCTGGGCAGAAGATATTCTGTTCAGCTAGTCTAGATTCCACAGGACAAAGGAGAGAGGCTTGGGGCATAATGGATATTTAAAGTGTGGGTCTCTGTGAGTCTATTGTGGGATCTGGTCAAGGGGCTTAGCCACCTTCAGGAGGGGCACAGTCAGCCCCAGGAGAGGACTCTCTCAGTCTTCTTCCCTGAGACCAGGGTCTCAACAGTCGAAAGAACTTCTGCAAAGGGCACTGTTAGCCATACTCAGTTTGAACCTACTGCTCACCTTGTTGGGGAGAAATAAAATTTGAGTATCCAGTAGTAGCTGAGGGATCAAGCTCTGGAGTAGGGGCCACATTCCCTGTACTGAGCTCGTGACCAAGAGACTCCTAAAGTAGGGGGTCCCATGAATGTTGTTTTCACAACCTCAGCTGCCCTAACCCACCAAGTGTGCAACCTGTAGAGGTGTTGGTTGTGTGAGGCCAGTCTGAGCCCACACTACAGTCTTATTACAGAAGATTCTATGGGAAAACCAGGCAGCTGCAAGAAGAGGAGGAAAACATGAAAAGTGGAGACAAGTCTTACAGAGCTTGGAGTTTTGTTGTTGTTTTTAATTTTTTTCTTTACAGGGACAGAGAGAGTCAGAGAGAGGGATAGATAGAGACAGACAGACAGACAGGAACAGAGAGAGATAAGAAGCATCAGTCATCAGTTTATTGTTATGGCTCCTTAGTTCATTGATTGCTCTCATATGTGCCTTGACCACAGGCCTTCAGCAGACCGAGAAACCCCTTGCTTGAGCCAGCAACGTTGGGTCTAAGCTGGTGAGCTTTTTTTATTTTGCTCAAGTCAGACGAGCCCACGCTCAAGCTGGCAACCTCGGGGTCTCGAACCTGGGTCCTCAGCATCCCAGTCCAACCCTCTACTACTGTGCCACTGCCTGGTCAAGGTAGCTTGGAGCTTTTATGAAGTTGTTTTTATCTCTAAGCAGGAGGAAGTTAATCCTTATACAAAGGTTGGCTCCTTTCACACTACCCAGGCACAGAAAACAAAGACACAGACACTGAAAAGTGCAGTAGCTGCAGACTGGTAGCCCACAGCGGGTTATAAACAACAGCTGATGTCAACCCAAGAAGACCTAGAGCCAACACTACTGGTAGTGGCTGGCAGACAGCACCAAACCTAGACTCAATTTCCTACACAAGCAGCATGCCCAAAGGTAGAGTCTAGCAGGCACCAGACACTGTGGAGAATAAGTACACCCAATAGAACAGACATTGTACAGCAGGTAATACATATAAACAAGGTTGACCCTTAAAGCCAGCCAACCTAAAGGGATAAATGTACCCACAAAAAAGCCTAATTGCACCTAATACTCACATACAACAAAAGGGAAAGTAGTACCCTCAAGAAGCATTCCTAAAACAAGAAAAACAGGTGGCCTGAAAGGCAGTACCACTGAGCCCATCTTCTTCATAAAGTCAACACAAAAATTTCAAAATCAGACAATGCTACCTAATACATAGACAAAATGGGCAGACAGAGAAATGTGACCCAAATAAATCAACAAGAGAAATTCCCATAAAAAGAACAGAATAAGATGGAAGTAACCAAAATACCAGATGCAGAGTTTAGAACAATGATTTTTCAGATGCTCAAGGATCTTAGAGCAACAATGGATGGACATAATGAGCACCTAAATAAAGAGAAAGCATCAAAAAGGACACCAAAATCATAAAAAAAAAACCCAGTCAGAAATAACAGATACAATATCAGAAATGAAGACTGCACAAGAAGGAATTAATAGTAGGCTGGATGAAGCAGAGGATTGAATCAGTGATTTAGAGCAGTAGTCCCCAACCCCAGGGCCACGGACTGGTACCGATCCATGGGCCATTTGGTACCAGTCTGCAGAGAAAGAATAAATAACTTACATTACTTCCATTTTATTTATATTTAAGTCTGAACGATGTTTTATTTTTAAAAAATGACCAGATTCCCTCTGTTACATCCATCTAAGACTCACTCTTGATGCTTGTCTTGGTCATGTGATACATTTATCCGTTTCACCCTAAAGGCCGGTCTGTGAAAATATTTTCTGACATTAAACTGGTCCATGGCCCACAAAAGTTTGGAAACAACTGATTTAGAGGACAAGATAAACAAAAGCATGGAAGCAGAGCACCAAAAAGAAAAGAGACTCAAAAAGTCTGAGGAAATTGTAAAAGAGCTTTGTGACAACATGAAGAGAAACATTTGCATCATAGGGGTTTCTGCAGGAGAAGAGGACAAACAAGGAATAGAGAACCTGTTTGAAGATATCATAGCTGAACATTTCCCTAAAATGATGAAGAAAAAAGTCACACAAGTTCAAGAAGCACAGAGAGTTCCATTAAAGAGGAACCCAAGAAGGCCTACAAGAAGACAAATCATAATTAAAGTGTCAAACGTAAAAGACAAAGAAAAAGTACTAAAAGCTGCAAGAGAAAAGCAGTTAATTATTCACAGAGGACCGTCATAAGGATGACATCTGACTTCTCAACAGAAACACTTGAGGCGAGAAGGGATTGGAGAGAAATATTCAAGGTCATGCAGAGCAAGAATGTACAACAAAGAGTTCTTTATCCAGCAAGACCATTGTTTATAATGGAAGGAGAAATAAAAAGCTTTCCAGACAGAAAAACAAGAAGCAACTCAAGGAATTCATTACAACCAAACCAGTACTGCAAAAAATATTAAGGGGCCAGCTGTAAAAAGAACAAAGGAAAAAACAAGAAATCGAGAAAAAGAGGATTGTAACTTTAAAAAATAAAATGGCAATAAACAACTATATATCAATTATAACCTTAAATATTGATGGATTAAATGCTCCAATCAAAAGACATAGGGTAGCTGCATAGATAAGAAAAGAGGACCTGAACATATGCTGTCTACAAGAGACCCACCTCAGAACAAAAGATACACATAGACTGAAAGTGAAGGGATGAAAAAAAGTATTTTATGCAAATGGAAATGAAAAAATAAAAGCTGGGGTATCAATACTTATATCTGACAAAATAGACTTTAAAACAAAGGCTATATAATAAGGGATAAAGGTCAATATGTAATGATAAAGGGAGCAATCAAACAGGAATATATAACCACTATAATAAATAAATATGGAGCACCTAATATAGGAGCACCAAAATATATAAAGCAGATTTTGATGAACATAAAGGGTGAGGTCAACAGCAATATTATAATAGTAGGGGATTTTAATACCCCACTGACATCACTGGATAGATCCTTAAGAAAGAAAATTAACAAACAGCAGCCTTAAATGACACACTAGATCTACTGGATTTAATATATATCTTCAGAACCTTTCACCCTAAAGCAGCAGAATATACATTTTTTTGAAGTGCTCATGGTACATTCTCTAGGATAGACCACATGTTAGGACACAAAATGAGTCTCAACAAACTTAAGAACATAGAAATCATATCAAGCATCTTCTCTGATCACAATGGCATGAAACTAGAAATCAACTATAATAGAAAAACTGAAAAACAAACACTTGGAGGAAAAATAGCATGTTATTAAATAACAAATGGGTTAACAACGAGATCATGGAAGAAATAAAAAAATTCCTTGAAACAAATGAAAATGAACATACAACATCTCAAAATTTATGGGACACAGCAAAAGCAGTCCTGAAAGGAAAGTTTATACATTACAGACATTTATTAAGCAGCAAGAAAAAGGTAAAAAAAAAAAACCAACTTATTTCTGCATCTAAAAGAACTAGAAAAAGAACAACAAATAAAGCCCAGAGGAAGTAGAAGGATGGAAATAATGAAGATCAAAGCAGAGCTAAATGACATAGAGGCTAAAAAAACAATACAGAAGATCAATGAAACCAAGAGTTGGTTTTTTGAAAAGGTGAACAAGATTGATAAACCTTTAACCAGACTCATCAAGAAAAAAAGAGAGAGGACTTAAATAAATAAAATGATATTGAAGAAGTAACAACTGACAACACAAAAATACAAAATATTGTAAGAAAATACTATGAAGATCTGTATGCCAAAAAATTGGACAAGCTAGGGCCTAGATTTCACCTAGATTCTAGGTGAAATGGACAAATTGCTAGAAACATACAATATTCCAAAACTCAATCTAGAAGAATCAGAAAACCTAAACAGACTAATTACAAATGAAATTAAAACAGTTATCAAAAAACTCCCACAAACAAAAGTCCTGGGCCTGATGGCTTCACAGCTGAATTTTACCAAATATTCCAAGAACTAACACCTATCCTTCTCAAGCTATTTCAAAACATTCAAGAGGAGGAAAGACTTCCAAGCTCCTTTTATGAGGCAAACATAATCCTCATTCCAAAACCAGGTAAAGACACTACAAAGATAGAAAACTATAGGCCAATTTCCCTGATGAACTTAGATGCTAAAATTCTCAAAAAAGATTAGCAAACAGGATCCAGCAATACATAAAAAAAATCATACATCATGATCAAGTGGGATTTATTCTGGGGAGGCAAGACTGGTACAATATTTGCAAATCAATAAATGTGATTCATCACATAAACAAAAGGAAGGAGCAAAGTCACATGATAATATCAATAGATGCAGAAAAAGCATTTGATAAAATTCTAGCATCCATTTATGATCAAAACTCTCAGCAAAGTGTGGATACGGGAAATATACCTCAACATGATAAAGGCCATCTATGACAAACCCATTGCCAACATCATACTCAATGGACAAAAATTAAAAGCCATCCTCTTAAGATCAGGAACAAGGCAGTGGTGTCCCTTTCACCACTCTTATTCAACGTAGTACTGGAAGTCCTAGTCACAGCAATCAGACAAGAAGAAGAAATAAAAGGCATTCAAATTGGAAAAGAAGTAAAACTATCATTATTTGCTGATGACATGATACTGTACATAGAAAACCTTAAAGTCTCAGGCAAAAAACTACTAGACATGATAAATGAACTCGGCAAGGTGGCAAGATATAAAATTAATATTCAAATATCACTGGCATTTTTATACACCAACAATAAACTGTCTGAAAGAGAAATTAAGGACAATCCTGTTTACTATTGCAAAAACAAAACAAAACAAAAGTATCTAGGATTAAATTTTACCAAGAAGGTAAAAACTTGTACTTGGAAAATTATAAACATTGAAAAAAGAAATCAAGGAAGGTACAAATAAGTAGAAGCATATACCATGTTCATGGATAGGAAGAATAAACATTATTAAAATGTCTATATTACCCAAAGCAATATATAAATTCAATGCAATTACTATTAAAATACCAATGGCATACTTCAAAGATATGGAACAAATATTCTAAAAATTTATATGGAATCAAATGAGAACATGAATAGCCTTAGCATTCTTGAAAAAGAATGAAGTGGGAGGTATCACACTTTCTGATACCAAGTTATAGTACAAGGCCATTATACTCAAAATAGCTTGGTACTGGCATAAGAACAGGCATACAGATCAATGGAACAGAACACGGAACCCAGAAATAAATCCACATGTATATGGACAATTGATATTTGACAAAGAAAGTAAGAGTATACAATGGAGTAAAGACAGTCTCTAAATGGTGTTGTGAATATTGGACTGGTGCATGCCAGAAAAAAAAACTAGACTACCAACTTAGACTATTCACAAAATTATACTCAAAATGGATAAAAGACTTAAATGTCAGTCATAAAACCATAAACATCTTGGAAGAAAATATAGGCAGTAATCTCTCTGATATCTCTTGTAGCAATATCTTGTTGATTTATCTCCATGGAGAAGTGAAATAAAGCACAGAATGAACAAATGGGACTATAACAAACTAAAATTCCTTTGCACAACTAAAGACACCATGAACAAAATAAGAATACAACCCACACAATGGGAAAACAGATTCGCCAACACATTTGATAAGGGGTTAATAGCCAAAATCTACAAAAACTTCTAAAACTCAACATCAGGAAGGTTAACAATCCAATAAAAAAAATAAGCAAAAGAACTGAATAAACACTTCTCCAAAGAGAACATACAAATTGCCAATAGGTATATATAAAAATGTTCAATGTCACTAATCATCAGAGAAATGTAAATTAAAATTACCATGTGATATCACCTCACACCTGTTAGAATAGCATTCATTAACAAAACAACACACAGTAAGTGCTGGTGAGGATGTGGAGAATTGGGAACCCTTCTGCACTGCTGGTGGGAATGCAGACTAGTGCAGTCAGTGTGGAAAACAGTGTGAGTTTCCTCAAAGAATTAAAAATAGAACTGCCTTTTGACCCAGCTATCCCATTTTTTAGGAATATATTCTAAGAATACCAAATCATTGATTCAATGAAAAATATGCACCACCATGTTTATTGCAGCATTGTTTACAATAACCAAGATCTGGAAACAGCCCAAGTGTCTGTCAGTGGACAAGTGGATTAAAAAGCATTGGTATATATACACAATGGAATACTACATTGCTTTGAAAAAGAAGGATATCTTACCTTTTGTGACAGCATGGATGGACCTGGAGATTATTATGCTAAGTGAAATAAGCCAGGCAGAGAAAGAAAAATATTATATGACCTCACTTATTTGAGGAACTAATGAACAAAGTGAACTGAGGAACGGAATAGAGGCAGAGGCGGGGTCACAGGGACCAGAGGGACAGCTGTCACAGGGAAGGGAGATGAGGAGATGGGACCAGAGAAGGTAAAGGGATTAGTGAAACTATATATACATAACACAGAGATATAGATACATGCAGAGATATAGATACATACAGAGATATAGGACAGCAAATCCTAGAGGGAAGAGGGGGAGGAAATTAAGGAGAGATGGATAAAGGGGGTACAAAAAGGGAAACGTGGGGGGGGAGTGAGTGAGTTATATTCAGTGGGACACTTGAATCCATGTAAACACAATAAATTAGAAATTAAAATAAAAATAAATAGCAATTATCTTAGCAATTCAAAGCTATTTTTTAAAAATTGATTGATTTTAGAGAGACAGAGAGGAAGGGAGAGAGAACGAGGGAAGCATTCATTTGTTGATCCACTTAGATGTGCCTTCATCGGCTGCTTCCCATATGTTCCCTGACCGGAGATTGAACCCTCAATCTTGGCATTTTAGGATGTTACTCTAACTGACTGAGCTTTTCTTTACTTTTTTTTTCTTTTTTTAATTTTTTTTTAATATATAGAGCTTGGAGATTCTAATATCTTAAATTCTACCAAGATTGTTTTCTGTAAGCCTTCAGGCAAATCCAGTTTTAGAAAACCACAGAATAGCACTGACCAGTTGGCTCTTGGTAGAGCGTCGATCTGGCATGTGGATGTCTCTGGTTCAATTCCCAGCCTGGGTACACAGGAGAAGCGAAGCACCCATCTGCTTTTCCACCCTTTCCCCCCTCACTTCTCTCTCTCTCTCTCTCTCTCTCTCTCTCTCTCTATTTCTTTCTTTTCTTCTCCTTCTGCAGCCATGGCTCTGGAGCAAGTTGGCCCCAGGTACTGAGGATGGTTCCATGGCCTCTGCCTTCAGGAACTAAAAAATGGCTCCTGTTGAAATGGAGCAAGGGCCCCAGATAGGCAGAGCATCGCCTCCTAGTGGGGTTGCCAAATGGATCCCGGTTGGGGCATACACAGAAGTCTATCTCTGCCTCCCCTCCTCTCACTAAATAAAAACAAAAACAAAAAACTCCCCATAGAACAATATAATTTAAGCAGAATAAAAACTCAACATATTTTTAAATATTGATTTAAAGTTGTTTTCTAAGAGTAATCAACAAAGAGAACTTGTTATCCAAAGACCTGGAATGTCTACAAGAATTAATATGCTCAAAGACAAGTTGTTAAATTAACAACCTTGAGGCTATGGTCAGTGGCTCAGTGGATAGAGTGTTGACCTCATGTATGGGTGTCCCGTGTTCTATTTCCAGTCAAGGCATGAAGAAGAAGTGACCATCTGCTTCAGACCCCCCCCCCTTCTCTTCCTTTTCCCTTCCTCAGCCAGTGGCTCAATTGATTCACGTGTGGCCCCGAGTGCTGAAGATAGCTCTGTTGGAGTGCACCAGCCTCAGGCACTAAAAATAGCTTGGTACTTGAGCATTGGCCCCAGATGGGGTTGCTGGGTGGACCTCAGTTGTGGCGCATGTGGGAGTCTGCTTCACTATCTTCCTTCTCACTTAAAAAAATATTAACAGTTTGGGGGAAATGAGAGTGTTTATTCATTATTCATTCACATATTCATTCATTCAGTAAATAAATATCCTTCTTGCCAGTATTAGTACTAGACACTGGGATTCAAAAATAATTTGTTTACAAATAGACCTTTGTTAGTCTGTAAGCTTGACTTTATGTAAGATATTTATCTCATGCTACAATGCTCACTCATCACAGTTGTCAAAGCCAGGCTACTGTTCTAGGTTGCTCTAACCCAGTCTGATTTTGGTCTCCGATCATTACTAAAACAGTGCATACAGAAGGACCTCAGTATATAGACATCTATTTCCTAAATGTTTGTGAAGAACCAGTAGAAATAAATGTGATACATTTATGGCACATTTGTAAATGCTAATGCTGCTTGATAACTTTACTTAATGAAAGATTACTCTATTTTTGTGTATATAGAATAATAAACACATAGGGGACAAAGGGAGTATCAAGGGGAACACAGGGGCTGGGGGAGGAAGATATATTCAGTGGGACACTTGAATCTATGTAAGCACAATAACTTAAAATCAATAAAAAATTTAAAAAGGAAAAAAGAATTATTTTTAATTAAATTCTCTAAATTGTCATATAAAAATGGATATCCTTTCTGAAAATCTGTTTTACCTGTCAGTTTGGGATGGTATATCCATTCCATTGTTGAACTTAGGACACTGCACTGCCAGTTTTATAAGACTGTGGTCTTAATGCTCTATGCTAGTCTACTATATATCAGGCTGGAAGCTTATCTTGACAGGAAAACTTGGAGCAGGCCTTGTGGAATGATTTTGGCACTACACCCTGGAGTGGAAAATATGCACTGGCTGCAACAATGTCTGGCTTGGACTGCTGTAGGAAAGGCAGCAACTGTCTGCGAGACAATTAAATAGGAAAGTCCTGGGCACCCTGTGAGAGGCCTGCAGGACAGTTCTGCACACTGAGGGGCAGGCTGACGGACTCATGCGTGTTTTCACAAGGATGTAGAGAAATGGCAGCTCCACAGGCCCAGTTAGAAAAGCCCCCGAGTGCTACCATAACCATCTTTCTAATCCTAAACTCTTCATGTGCAAAAATAAGATGCCAAGTGAAGTAAGAATACTTATTTCAGAGGTTTTCAATCCAAAGCCTAGAAAAATCCTTAGGCCCAGGTGTAAGTGCTTGTATGAGCATGTCAAACCAAGACGGCATAAAGCGACCCTTCGTTTGTCTTGAAAAGGTTTGGAATCTGTTATATGACAACTCTGGTAAAAATACAAGTACTTTTTCTCTATGTGTGAACCTGTTTGGTGAGAAAAAAATGCTTTTCTTTTTTTTTTTTTTGTGGGAGGATTGGTTTTGCTTTTAATAAACATGTGAGCTCTCATCTTTGCCCTGAAAAATATTTAGCAATGCTGATTTCTAGGAATAAAGACAATGATGAAATAGATATTTTGACTGAAAGTTTTTTAAAAAAGTGCTATAAGTGATGTCCATTTTATTTTGTGACAACCTCTTGTGTTGTTGCTCCAGAAAACTGTGTGGATTTTTTTTTAATTTGTATAAAGATTTTATTTATTGATTTGAGAGAGAGAGAGAGAGAGAGAAAGGCAGGAGGAAGAGCAGGAAACATCAACCTATAGTTTCCTCCCATATGTGCCTTGACAGAGCAACTCTGGGGCTTCAAACCAGCGACCTCAGCATTCCAGCTCAACACTTTATCCACTGTGCCACCACAGGTCAGGCTGTGTGGCTTTCTTGGAGACATGAGTACTCCTGACTGTTTGCTCCACTGGACCCAGAAGTCTATGATAAAAATAAAATATGATTAAGGCAAAGTGGAAAATACAGTTTTATATTTGCGCTGCCAAAGAGATAACTTATTTATTTATTTATTTATTTATTTATTTATTTATTTATAGAGCTAGACAGACAGAGACAATAGAGACAGACAGACTGACAGGAAGGGAGAGAGAAGAGAAGCATCAGTTCTTCCTTGAGTCACTTTAGTTGTTCATTGATTGATTTCTCATATGTGCCTTGATGGGCAGTAGGGTGTCTCCTGCTGAGCAAATGACCCCTTGCTCAATCCAGTGACCTTTCTGCTCAAGCCAGCAACATTTGGGCTCAAGCCAATGATCATGGGGTCATGTCTATGGGTCAGCGACCATGCACTCAAATTGGTGAGCCAGTGCTTAAGCCGATTGAGCCTATACTCAAGCTGGCGACCTTGGGGTTTCTAACCTGAATCCTCTGTGTCTCAGATCAACTCTCTACTCATTGCGCCACGGCCTGGTCAGGCAGCGATAAATTTTTATAATAAAAGAATGTCACACAATGAGGCCAGTTAGACGTCCCCAGATGATCCTATGGGTTGAGTCATGGACTGTGCACAGGTGAGAAAGGTGCAGCAGCTCTCCTGCTACATAACAATAAGGGAGGGTGAGCCATCTCTATACAGGAGGGTGGGGAGAGGAGTTGTATTCTCCTTGCTCTTCTGGTTATGGGAGAGAGGGTGCATGGTATAGAAAAAGCTGAAACATCATTCAGTTGTTAACTCCTTTACAGCAAAAAGTGCTATCTTTTCATGCCTAGCATAGTTATTGTTGAGTTGGACTAGGTTAACATACTGGATTCCACTAAGGGTATCAAATATTGAAATGAGCTTCATACTTCAGCTGAAACCGAGAAGATGCAGAAACTATAAGAAGCGTCGACATTTACAAGGAGATAAAGAAATAAACCTGATGAATGACAGTAGCTAGAGGACACTTCTGAGGTGTTGGTGACACATGAACAATAGTTTTTAGGATGGGTGCTTCCAGTGCAGTATAAGTAAGAGGATCTGAAATTTAGGCATTTCCTGAATAAGTAACTCAAGAATGCTCAGCGGCAGCATGTGCAGAAAAGGCATATTAGTGCATTTATACTAACTGCTCAGCCCTGGGCAAAGGCTACCATTCAGAGGCAGTGCTGGCCAAGTCTAGCACTTCCCTTACATCCTCAGAATTTGTCTGCATCTGATACCACAGAAATCTTGTAACATTGTGTTAACATAAAAATGACTTTAAGTTTTCCCTCCAACATTCTTCTCAAATCCCCACCCCACCATTGTCTGGAGTTCTGTCTCAGTGACTCATATCTACATTCTCCTTATAAACCTACTTCTTTTGAGTTGAGAGCCAGATAGACCCTATTTATCTGTAAATTGGATTTCTTTCAAGAACTTTGCATCTCGTGCCTGAGAGATGTACAAATGGTACACCCATGTGCATGCCTCACTGTATGCTTTCTGGCTAGACCTCAGTTTCTACTCCCCATAGCAAGATGTCCTTCTGCAGGGGGAAAATGATCAGAAAACTTGCTTTGAGTCCCAGCCTGAACTGGTTGCTAAGAAAGCAGACACTTGAGGGAATTGGAGAGTTGGACATTTTTTGTTTACCATGGTACAGATACATTGGTTACACTTATTTTCTTCATGTAGATCACTCGTTATCCTTGAAAAGTGGTTTTGTTTTGTTCATGTGTTTAACAGTGGAAGCTTCAGAAGTGGTTGGTTATTTTCTTTTGTTTGTTTGTTTTTTAATGCTTAGGGCAACCCCCTCGCTTTCCCTTTCAACTACCTTTCCTACTATTCTGAAAGCAATTCTACCTCTTGCTGAGAAACAGAAAGCATAGAAGAAGAATTTGTTTTAGCCCTGAGTTGCCAAAGAACATACATTAGAAATACCAAGCAATCTAAGCATAAAACAACCAAAGATATTTCCTATTAATGCTATGTTAAATTATTAAGAATGCAGTGGATTAAAACAATACAAACTTATTTTGTTACCTTTATGGAGGTCAGAGGTCCCCAAATCAAGGTATCATATCAGTAGGGCTGCATTTCTTCTAGATGGAGGCTGTTGGAGGGAAATTCATTTCCCTGAATTTTCTAGCTTTTAGAAGCTGCCTGCATCTCTTAGATTATGGCCCCTTCCTCCATCTTGAAAGCCAGCCATAATGTATCTTCAAATCTTTTTTTTTTTTTTTTTCATTTTTCTGAAGCTGGAAACAGGGAGAGACAGTCAGACAGACTCCCGCATGCGCCTGACCGGGATCCACCCGGCACACCCACCAGGGGCGATGCTCTGCCCATCCTGGGCGTCGCCATGTTGCGACCAGAGCCACTCTAGCGCCTGGGGCAGAGGCCACAGAGCCATCCCCAGTGCCCGGGCCATCTTTGCTCCAATGGAGCCTTGGCTGCAGGAGGGGAAGAGAGAGACAGAGAGGAAAGCGCGGCGGAGGGGTGGAGAAGCAAATGGGCGCTTCTCCTGTGTGCCCTGGCCGGGAATCGAACCCGGGTCCTCCGCACGCTAGGCCGACGCTCTACCGCTGAGCCAACCGGCCAGGGCAATAATTTTATTTTTTTAATGGGGTGACATCAATAAATCAGGATACATATATTCAAAGATAACAAGTCCAGGTTATCTTGTCGTTCAATTATGTTGCATACCCATCACCCAAAGTCAGATTGTCCTCTGTCACCTTCTATCTTGTTTTCTTTGTGCTCCTCCCCCTCCCCCTTTCCCTCTCCCATTCCCCCCTCCCCCCTGTAACCACCACACTCTTATCAATGTCTCTTAGTTTCACTTTTATGTCCCACCTACATATGGAATAATGCAGTTCCTGGTTTTTTCTGATTTACTTATTTCGCTTCGTATCATGTTATCAAGATCCCACCATTTTGCTGTAAATGTTCCGATGTCATCATTTCTTATGGCTGAGTAGTATTCCATAGTGTATATGTGCCACATCTTCTTTATCTTCTTTATCCAGTCATCTATTGACGGGATTTTTGGTTGTTTCCATGTCCTGGCCACTGTGAACAATGCTGCAATAAACATGGGGCTGCATGTGTCTTTACGTATCAATGTTTCTGAGTTTTTGGGGTATATACCCAGTAGAGGGATTGCTGGGTCATAAGGTAGTTCTATTTGCAGTTTTTTGAGGAACCACCATACTTTCTTCCATAATGGTTGTACTACTTTACATTCCCACCAACAGTTTATGAGGGTTCCTTTTTCTCCACAGCCTCTCCAACATTTGCTATTACCTGTCTTGCTAATAACAGCTAATCGAACAGGTGTGAGGTGGTATCTCATTGCCATTTTGATTTGCGTTTCTCTAATAGCTAAAGAAGATGAGCATCTTTTCATATATCTGTTGGCCATTTGTATTTCTTCCTGGGAGAAGTGTCTGTTCATATCTTCTTCCCATTTTTTTATTGGATTGGTTGTTTGTTTGTTGTTGAGTTTTATGAGTTCTTTGTATATTTTGGATATTAGGCCCTTTTCTGAGCTGTTGTTTGAAAATATCATTTCCCATTTAGTTGGCTTTCTGTTTATTTTGTTATCAGTTTCTCTTGCTGAGCAAAAACTTCTTAGTCTGATGTAGTCCCATTCATTAATTTTTGCCTTCACTTCTCTTGCCATTGGAGTCAAATTCATAAAATGCTCTTTAAAACCCAGGTCCATGAGTTGAGTACCTATGTCTTCTTCTATGTACTTAATTGTTTCAGGTCTTATGTTTAGATCTTTGATCCATTTTGAGTTAATTTTTGTACAGGGGGAGAGAGTGTAGACCAGTTTCATTCTTTTGCATGTGGCTTTCCAGTTTTCCCAGCACCATTTATTGAAGAGGCTTTCTTTTCTCCATTGTGTGTTGTTGGCCCCTTTATCAAAAATTATTTGACTATATATATGTGGTTTTATTTCTGGACTTTCTATTCTGTTCCATTGGTCTGAGTGTCTATTTTTCTGCCAATACCATGCTGTTTTGATTGTCGTGGCCCTATAATATAGTTTGAAGTCAGGTATTGTAATGCCCCCAGCTTCATTCTTTTTCTTTAGGATTGCTTTGGCTATTCGGGGTTTTTTATAGTTCCATATAAAGGTGTCGCAACGAAAAACTGATGATTGATACTTCTCATCTCTCTCCGTTCCTGTCTGTCTGTCCCTATCTATCCCTCTCTCTGTCACTAAAAAAAAAAAAAAAAAAAAAAAAAGTAATTTTGCAGATGAGATGAGGTTAAGGATCTTGATACAAAGATATAACCTTGGATAATCTGGGAGTACTCTTTGTAATCACGGGGGTCTTTATAAGAAAACGAGGGAGAAGGGATAGTCTGAATCAAAGAAGGAGATGTGATTATGGAAGCAGAGATTAGAGGGGGAGAGAGAGCAAAATATTTGAAGATACTCGTGTATCTTCAAATCTTTTGCTCGGAATGGAGAGAGATGAGAAGTATCAATCATCAGTTTTTCGTTGCGACACCTTAGTTGTTCATTGATTGCTTTCTCATATGTGCCTTGACTGTGGGCCTTCAGCAGACCCGAGTAACCCCTTGCTCAAGACAGTGACCTTGGGTCCAAACTGGTTAGTTTTGCTCAAACCAGATGAGTCTGTGCTCAAGCTGGCGACCTTGGGGTCTCAAACCTGGGTCCTCCGCATCCCAGTCTGACACTCGATCCACTTCGCCACTGCCTGGTCAGGCACTTTTTAAAAAAACAACTGAGAGGCAGCGAGGTGGAGAGATAGACTCCCGCCTGCACCCTGTCTGGGATCCACCCGGCAACCCCCATCTGAGGGTAATGTTCTGCCCATCTGGGGCAGCTGCTTTGTTGCTCAGCAACCAAGCTATTTTAGCACCTGAAGCAAAGTCTTGGAGCCATCTTCAGTGCATGGGGCCAATTGCTTACTTGAGCCATGGCTGCAGAAGGGGAAGAGAGAGAGAGAGCAAGAGAGAAGTGAGTGGGAGAGGGGTGGAGAAGCAGAATGGTTGCTTCTCCTGTGTTCCCTGACTGGGAATTGAACCGAGGACTTCCACATGCCAGGCCAATGCTCTAGCACTGAGCTACCCAGCCAGGGCCTGCAATGTTACTTTTGCTATGTACAGTAATTTATGCACAGGTTTTGGGATTAGGATATGAACATATTTGGGGGGCATCATTACAGGGCTCTTCTTGATTTTTACTCTCTCTGGACTTCTGTTATATTGTTAATTCATGTTGCAGTGGATCCTGGAATTCTGAGGAAGTTTAGTTAAATATTTTTATCAGATTTTAGCCAACTAGATCTATTTCACATTTTACTGAGCTCATATACAAAGCAATGTATTAGATGTCTAATAATTATAATATTAGAACAACTATGTGTGAGTGGCATCTTGACTTTTTTCCTTCCATAGAATGCTGACAATTATTTTTTTAACTGTCAGAATTTATGCATTAATACTGCTAAGAGTCAGAAAAATGTTAAAGACTGTCATTTAATTGTTAACAACTTAATATATTAAGGTCTGAAATTGAAGAAAATCAGATGCTTTAGATAAATTAAGATGTTGTATTATTTGAAAGATAAATATGTTAAGAGTTTAACATTTTTCTATACTTGCAAGTGAACATATTAACCTGCATTGGTTTCATTGGTGCTATTAGAAAACATGAGATTGCTGGGTCAGAGCCAATGGGCGGTTTATTACAGCAATGGCAGTAGCCAGAGTGTCTGCAGTTTTTGCACTGAGTTCCTGAACCCTGGTTCTCACAGGATGATGCAAAGGGTTCTAAATAACACTTGCACACTTAGGGGTTGTATTACATCTAAGAAATGTTGAAATTTAGGGAACCTGAATAGGTTTTTAAATAGGCAGTAATCATGCCTTCCCTTTGCTTTGAGAGGAGACATTCTCCATACTCCAAGGTTGTTTGTTATACAAAACTCCCTCAAAATACAGACTGGTACCAAGCGCAGTGTGTTGCTTGCTATATACACAGAAATGTCTTTATTCCTAAAGACAAATCCTTTCAGGCATCTATACCTGAATGTTTCTTAGAAACCTCAAATTTGGCCCTGGCTGGTTGGCTAAGTGGTAGAGTGTTGGACTGGTGTGTGGATGTCCTGGGTTTGATCCTCGGTCAGGGCACACGGGAAAGGTGAGCATCTGCTACTTCACTCCTCCCCCTGCCCTTTCTCTCTCTCTCTGTCTCCTCTTGCAGCCATGGCTCAGTTGGTTCAAGCACATTGGCCCCAGGCTCTGAGAGTATATCTGTTGGAGCCTTGCCTCAGGTGCTAAACATAGCTTGGTTACAAGCATGGCCCCCGATGGGCAGAGCATTGGCCCCATATGGGGGATGCTGAGTGGATTCTGTTTGGGGTGCATGCAGAAGTCGATCTATCTCCCCTCTTCTCACTTGGAAAAGAAGAAGAAAAAGAAAAAGAAACCGCAAATTCATTGCCTTGAATCAAAATCTTATTCTAGTCTACTAAACTCCCTGTCCTTTATTTTCTGTCTTCATGGAGCTGCTATCCACTCACAGTCTCAAACCTGAAACCTAAGATTTAGTAAAATCCCAGGGATATTTCAGTGCCCCATCTGGATTTAAGTCACCGGCTATTGCCCCGTTGCCTACCCTTGAATTTGGCTTTGGGAATCAGGTGAGATTTAGCACGAAGTTAAACTTGGCTTTGAAGAATTAATAGTAATTTGCAAGAAGCAAGGGAAGAATTTTACTGGCAACACCTTTTTATTTTTCTGCTTCACAATATTTAGAAAAATTTAGACCTCTACTCCTATATGCTCATACATCATATATTTACAGCTCAAAGTAAATAGGATTAACTACAATAGATAAACCCCAACTTTATAAATCCTCTTTGTTATGTGCAAAGTAAATAGCTCTAAGAAGGTTTGATTTATTTACATTTTTAATTAAATGAAAATTTCAGATAAAAGATGTTATACCACTCATCTTTCTAGGAAAAGAAAATATTGCAATGTAATTAAAAGGATGCCTCAAATTATAATTAGATTTGAAATTTAATTAGGACTAGAATACTTCATCCTTATGCACACTGATACCTTGTTGATATATAACCTTTAAAATATTTTTATTATATTTACTCTAAGATCTTAATCTGTGGACTAAATAAAATCCTTAGCTTTCTAAGAAGTGTTAGAAATGAACACAGAATACAATGTGCCGCTTTGATTTGTTTTTCTGGAAAAACTGTAGTGTGTTTTAGAATTCTTTTGACCAGTGCTAAATCTTAGTATAACTTTTAGCTAAAAAACATTCTAAAAATCTCCAGCAGATATGGATTAATATAATGACAATTTTGGTAGCTATGGAGAGCATCTTTTGGTTCATACCTGATGGAGTTAGTGTATTCTACAGGATTTTCAATACATATTCAGGAACCATATTTTCCAGAGAGAAAAGTTGTCTTTTGGAATTTTGACTATATATACACATAAATGTACTGCAGCTATTTGAAGGAATCTCTTCTGCAGGGAGCTCTGGTTAAATACATTTGCTATAATTAACTTCCTATGGCACAATGTGACACTTCTTGCAGCTTAGAAAACAATAACTTTCACAGTAAAAATGATTTAGTCACAGCATAATGTGCCCTGATAGAAATGTTTTGAGATAAAGATCCCCAATGTGTAATTATTATTAGCTTGATTTGGAAAATATTGTGCGGTAAAAACTATTTGAAGAATTGCCACTTTAGCTTATCTGCTGTTGAAAAGTGCACTTAATATAAATTGAATGTCTTTATTCATGAATCAAAGTCTGAATTCATAGCCTTTGTGGAAATCTTTATTTTAAAATACTTGTTTGTTAAGTAATTAAAAAAATATATTCAAAAACCAGGTGCTAGGCTTTTCCTAAATTTTGTGTTGTATCAGGTGGCTCTAATTCAGGGGTAGTCAACCTTTTTATACCTACCACCCACTTTTGTATCTCTGTTAGTAGTAAAATTTTCTAACTGCCCACTGGTTCCACAGTAATGGTGATTTATAAAGTAGGGAAGTAATTTTACTTTATAAAATTTATAAAGCAGAGTTACAGCAAGTTAAAACATATAATAATAATTACTTACCAAGTACTTTATGTCATATTTTTGCTGTTTGGCAGAATATATCTTTATAAAACAACTTACTATAGTTAAATCTTTTTATTTATACTTTGGTTGCTCCACTACTGCCCACCATGAAAGCTGGAACGCCCACTAGTGTGCGGTAGGGACCAGGTTGACTACCATTTCTCTAATTTAATCATAGTTAATAAATCAATCGACCTTTTTGGCAGTAAAAATAAAAAACTTGCTTTTATAACCTCATGAGTAAAAATACAAAAACAACAAAATCTGATCACCTAAAATAGATTCATTTTCACTGTACTGAGTTTGAACTTACATGCTTCACTTAGCCCCTCCTTACTAAATCAATTTTCACCAGACAACTTCTGCTTCTACACAAACTGAATTTCTACAAATGGCTTGCCTCTGTTGTCCTCTATATAGGCAAACCTATCATTGAAGTCCTTATCTCTTTTGAAAGGACTTCAAAGGTCCAGTGAAATCCAAAACTTTCCTTGAAGTTAAGTCAAGTTTTGACTGTTTTAGGGTTGCAGGATTTCATCCAGAAAAACCTATGTGGTTAACAAGGAAAGAGCATGTTAACCTGGTTGGATTTCATCACATGTGGAATTTGGTCTGACAATTTTGGCTCTGTTAGGGGGTTTAAAGCATATTCAGCTCTGGAAATGATAAAAAGATTCCCCTACCTGGTTTTATAGCACAATAGCTGAAAGACCAGCATGTATTTCCAAGCATCTTTTAGTGTACATCCCAAACTGCCACACCAGCTGGATCTTCAGTGAATGAAATAATCCTGCTGTTAAAGCTTATTTGAATCCCAGTCAAAGTCGTTGACAGTAAAAATCCAGGTGGCTATGCAAATTGGCCATTTCCTTAAATAGTACTTTGAGTTTCAGTAGGTGGGTCCTGCTAATAATGACAACTAGCATTTGTGTAGTATGTTTCAATTCACCCAACAACTTTTTATGTATCTCAATTAGCCTTTACAAAAACCTTGTGAGATGATATACAGAAGTTCAGAGAGATAAAGTGATTTGCCCAAGGTTTCACAGGTAGTAAGTGGTGAGTCAGGATTTGAACCCAGACCTTTGAAACCCAGACACAGTGGGCTTTCCCTTAATTTAGGAATGACTTCTACTGTAGATGATGAATGATTCATAGATCTTGATTCAAAAAAATAAGAGCTCCTTTGTCTTCTTTTGAGAGTCTATGTCTCTAGGTACTTTAGTGACAATATGATAAATTATTTTTTGAGCTCTGGGCTCATATTACTAAATCTTCTTATTTTTTAAGAAAACCTAGAACTTCAGCTTTATTGGATACCATCCCAATTTTTAAATGTTGACAACTGTGTCAGTTTGGGTCTTTGTTCCCAACTTTTTATCTCTTCCTTTTGATAAAATTACGTATCTATTGCCTTTACTGTATAACTCTTTAGGTCTTCCCAATAGAACAGATAGAGTACATATCACTCACCTTGTTGTTTTTGGATTTGGTCATATGACTTGGATTGCCCAATGAAATGTGGAGAAAAAATAAACTGTGGCTTTAAGAAACACTTTTTATTTCCCAGCCCACTTGCCCTCCTGCATTTACCATAAGAAAGGCTCTTTATGCAGTCTAGATGGAGGACACATGTAGAGCAGACTGGAACCTTACCGGTATTTGTAACCAAGTAAATCCTAACAGATGCCAGTGGATTTCTGATGAACCCAACAGAGCCCCAGCCAATAGTCAAGCCTATGAGCAAGAAATACTTTCTAAAAACCACTGGGCTTTGGGAGGTTTATTATTTTTTTTTAAGCAAATCCTGACTAACTTAAACATTTTTAATGCATATTTTTATTTTATTTTTAAATTAAATTTATTGGGGTTGACATTGATTGATAAGATTATATAGGTGTCAAGCATACATTTCTATGATATATGATCTGTATATCGCATTGTGGGCCCACCATCCAAAGTCAAGTCATCTTCCGTCACAATATATTTGGCCTCCTCTACCCCCGACTACCCTCCCACCTGACTTGACTCTGGTAATCACCATACTCTTGTCTGTGTCTATGAGTTTCAGTTTTCTATCCTTTCTATGTGTGAAATCATACAGTTCTTAGCTTTTTCTGACTGACTTATTTTGCTTAGCATGATATTCTTAAGGTTCATCCATGTGTTGTAAGTGGCAATTTTTCATTTTCTTTGCAGCTGAGTAGTATTCCATTGTATATATGCACCACATCTTCTTTATCCAGTCATCTATCAAGGGACATTCTGATTGTTTCCATGTCTTGGCCTCTGTGAATAATGCTGTCATGAACATAGGGGTACTTATATCTTTGCAAATAAATGTTTTCAAAATTTTCTGGTAGATATCCAGAAGAAAGATTTCTGGGTCATATGGTTACTCTAGTCTTAATTTTTTAAGGAACTTTCATGTGGAACATTTTATAAATTGCAGCCCAAGTTAAATAAACCTATAGACTGCATGCAGCCTGTGGGTCATTGCCTGAGATTTGTGACATGGACCCGGCAGTGTCTTTGCGAATTCTAGTATTTAGATCTCTGGGGAAAATATGCCAAATGTCGGGTGCATGTAATAAATATTTAGAGAAAAGAGGTTGTGAGTTAAGGCCTGACACCTAAACAATCTCTGTGCTCCTTGTCATGAGAGGTATGTAAACTAAGGTATGTAACTGACTGAAAATGGGGGAGTCCAGTGAGAGACGTGTCATTTACTTGGATTAATGGGATCAGCCTACGTTTTCCTCTGTCAGCAGCATTTTATATATATAAGCCTAATCCTTAGAGAAGAAATTTGTTTTTTATCATCCATATTTGTTACAGGCAAAGATTTTCAGAGTCCCAGAGAAAAGTTAGACGATTTGGACTGATATTTATCATTAAATTTTTTTTTTCACTCTGAAAGAAGAACCTTTATTATTGAGAGAAATATTCCATGCTTACGAGGTCTTGGGAAATGGAGTAATTTATTTTACAGGGCAAATATTACCTGGGGAATTCTCTGCAGAATTCAGTAGGAAGTCAACAATAGCCTAGTTGTGAATGATAAGACTGAGAGAGTCACACCAGATGCTCTGGAATCAGTGGCCGCCCTTTAGGCAAAGCCTATCTAGCCTGGACACGATCAGGACCCTTTCACTGAGCCATCTCTATTTTATACATGTTTGATTCATTGGCAGAGGACAGTACTTAGAGCATACGCAAGCATGAATACACTTCTCATCCATTCCTCTCAGAGCCCACAAGCTAATGCTGCCTGGTTTGCGTACTTTTCTAATCTCAGAACAATGGAGCTAGTACAGTAGTCAGTCGTCCAGACCTTTTTTTTTTTTTTTTTTTTGTATTTTTCTGAAGCTGGAAACGGGGAGAGACAGTCAGACAGACTCCCGCATGCGCCCGACCGGGATCCACCCAGCACGCCCACCAGGGGCGACGCTCTGCCCACCAGGGGGCGATGCTCTGCCCCTCCGAGGTGTCGCTCTGCCACGACCAGAGCCACTCTAGCACCTGGGGCAGAGGCCAAGGAGCCATCCCCAGCACCCGGGCCATCTTTGCTCCAATGGAGCTTTGGCTGCAGGAGGGGAAGAGAGAGACAGAGAGTTAGGACGGGGCGGGGGGGTGGTGGTGGAGAAGCAAATGGGTGCTTCTCCTATATACCCTGGCCGGGAATCGAACCCAGGTCCCCTGCACGCCAGGCCGATGCTCTACCGCTGAGCCAACCGGCCAGGGCCTCGTCTAGACTTTTATGTGAGCCATGCTAAAACAGGTCCTCAGCCCAGTTAGCAGTTCTATCCTGCTACTCAAATAATTGTTTTATTTTGATTGTGATAAATGCCATGAAGGGGAAATGGAGGGTGGTGTGAGGCCATTTTATTATAGGCCTCAAGTAGACTGTGACATCAAGGAAAGGTCACTGAGTAAATAATATTTAAATGAACACTTGAAAGAAAGGTGAGTGGTCTTTCTCTTGAGAAAGGGTTTGGGTTATAAGATTATGTGGAATGTTGAGATCTTATTTAAAGTTCTGTGCTAGTAGGGGTTTACAAGGTTTAAAAAGTATCCCATGAAAGGATTCTGCTGCCTTTCCTATGTCTAATTTAGAAACAGTGTTCTGTGACATGAACAGAGAAGAACACTTGAAGAGGTTAAATATTGTCAGACAAAGTGCAGAGTAAAATCAATAAGCATTATGGTTAAGAGCCTGGAAATGAATATCAAGCAGCCATGGTTTAAATTACAGTTCCCTACTTCCTAGCTCTGTGACCTGGGGCAAGTTACTTGTTTAACCTTTCTAACCCTCATTTTTTTTTCATTTTTCAAATAGGGAAAATAATGAATATCTTAGAGTACTGTTATAAGGACTAAGTGAAACAATAGATGTAAACTGTTTAGCTCCGTGATGATCGGATCGCGAGCATTCAGACATTGGTAGCAGGAGATGAGCAAGTTCTCTGGATGTTTGGATTTCAGGATGTAGTAAATGTGTACTTTAATTAGTTATGATATTATATTTTATATATTTAAAGTACTCTGTGTATATAATCAACTCATTTATTAAGAATGTGTATCTGCCGTATGAGTTTTCTTTCTCTCCTTTTTAAAACATTTTCTCTTAGGCAGGTGTATTAGTTTTCTAGGGCTGCTGTAACAAAGTACCACAAATGGTGTAGCTTAAAACAACAGTTATGTGTTCTTTCTCAGCTCTGAAGGCTAGAAGTTCAAAATCAAGGTGTTAGCAGAGTCATGCTCTCTCTGAAACTCTGGATAGAATCCTGCTTTGCACCTTCTTGGTTTTTGATGGTGGCACCAACCTTGGCGTTCATTGGCTTACAGCTTCATCACTTTGCTCCCTGCCTCTCTCCCCTGTGCATTTGTCTTTGTCTTTTTTCTCTTCTTATAAGGACACCTGACAAGTTGAATCAGAGTCCCCACTAATAACCTCGTTTTAACTTAATTACGTTTCCAAAAACTTTATTACCAACTAAGGTTATATTTAGAGGTATCAGAGAGTTAAGAGAATTCAACATATCTTTTGGAGGGACACAATTCAACTCACAACAATATGTAAGTGATGTTTATTGGGAACAAAGAGCATGTTTACCAAGGATAAGAGGACTCATTTATGGAAAGTTGAGGACTCTAATTATAAATGATTGAAGTGCCTCATTCTTTGAGTTCCTAGAGTTCTATACAGGCCTGAATTATTAAATTAGGGTTCTGAGTCCTTTATATTTTTATTTATTTGAATTTATTTGGGTGACATTGGTTAATAAAACCATACAGATTTCAAGTGTATAATTCAATAAAGGATCATCTGTACACTGCATCCTGTGCTCGCCACTCAAAGTCTCTTTCTCCCTTTATCCTCCCTTTGCCCACTTCTAACTTCCACCATTACTCTTTCCCTCTGGCAGTCACCATATTGTTGTCTGTGCCTATGTGTCATATATGTATATATGTATATGTATTTATATGTATATGTATATAGATAGATAGATAGATATAGATATATATATAGATAGATATAATTTTTGTTTAATCACTTCACATTTTTTCTCAGTTCACCAACCCCTTTCCCCTCTGACAACTGTAACCCTGAGTCTTTTAAATGTACATTTTCTCAGTTCTAAAAGTCTTCTTGACAGTTATTTTAGGCTTTGTCAAAGTTTTCTTACCTCTTATGATAAAGAAAGGGGGTTAAGGAGAAGTTAATCATTTAAAAAACTAATTATGCTGGAAGCTGGATGATATAAAACAATCTATTAGTTTTATGTAGACTCTTAATGAAGCTCATTTTAATGACTGTCATTGGAAGGTCCATGATCTTTTGGTTGTTTTTAGGATTGAACCTAAGTCATAATATTGAGTGTTCTTGTTTAGATGGAAGCTCCTGCTATCCTGCATCCTTTATTCCATCAGTGTATTGGGTTTCATACGTAGAGTTTATACTGATGAAGCCATATATATTTTTTTAAAGAAATAAAAATTGATCTAGGAACTTTAAAACTAAGGATTCATCCTTTTCTTAGTTGGGTAAAATTTAGAGTGTTTTAATCATATGTAGAAAAAAAGTTCATATCCACAGTGAAAAAGACAGTCAAAGGGTTTACAATACTCTTTACTTTTGGTTCTGTGCATTGCTTATGTAATATTAGATACCCCATCAATGTGCTCATGCCCTGCTGTCTGGTATGGGAACCTCCCAGACTGCCTGGCGTGGCTCAGCAGTATGTAAGGGTAGATGAAGATAGAGTGATGCTTTCAGTCCACAGCCAAGCCTGGGCCTGAAAATTTGGGGCCACCATTCAGCAAGCAAAATGGGTCACCTGATTTCAGTCTTTCCCAATTCACCCCACTTGATCCATTAAAATAAAATGTCCCCTTTAAATTCTACTCTTAGGCAAAGTCTAGTTTGACCTCCTGAAAAGGACAAGACATTTCTCAATACATTAGAAAGATTTACACTTAACCTGGGGATTTTCACATGTTATTTATTCTCCCTCAGTGCAGATATTTTACTAGGATGGACAGAGTGACTTCAGTTGAAAAAATGGTCACAATCTGTGTTTCCTTAGGAAGGAAAAATCATTGCATGTCAGGAGCTTAGAGATTTAGTCCCTGGGCAGAGACTTTCCCAAGGATTCCCCTCTAAACATAACATGAGAAGACAATACCGTTCCAGCTGCTCAGCTGCATTGCCAATGGGAAAAGATTTGTTATCCTGAAAACTTTACCTGTGGGTCTATTAGTTTACTTAGCTTGAAAGTTTTAAAGTCAGAAGTTGAACTCTAGAGTGAATGGTAATGGGGTGGGGGGAGGGGAATGCTTAAAATATCATTGTTGGTTTAACTAGGAAAAGAGAAAAAAAGAAATCCAGCCTTCTTACCTAGAACTTGAGTTATCTTTAGAGTTGTCCCTTTATCCCAGTCTCAAGTTAACTCTTCACCATTGTTTCTTAAAAAAACTAGGTGAATAAAAACAATGTAAAATAAAGATAATAATTGTTTTTTGTGAGGAGGTATTTTGAGATTAAAAGTAGGGGCAACGAGGCAATATAGAAAAATAAAAGTTAAAAGGAACTAAATGGGAAGGACTTTTCAGTTTAAATAAACAATGGAATGCAAAAGAAATTAAAATAACTGTATTAACAATGAAAGTAATAATGATAAATATACCTAATGTATTAAATTATAAATAAAAATAATTTTATGTTTTGGTAAAGTTATATTAAACCATTAAGCTAGAAAAAAATAGAGAAAAGAAACAGAGGCTATGTAAGAGAATTATTTCAAGGTTGACAGATCTAGAAACATTTTTAAGAGTTTTTAAAATGCTAAATGTTAACAATATTTAGGTAAGTGGAATGTTGTTTTTTAATTTTGAAAAAAAAAAGTACCAAAGAGAAGGCCTATGGGATGTGTAGCTGTTCATATTTCAAGAACCAGCATGACCAGATAGGGGCAAATCAGGTCCTTAATGTAAGGCAACTGAGATGTCCCACTCGGTTGCCCTCTTACTGGTGAGAATCCCTGAAGGAGTTCTCAGTGGGCTGTGGCTCAGTATTTTTAGGAGAGAAAGCAGAGGGTATTAACCATTGTCCATTATATTTACTAGAAAATGTTTTCAGTTCTAAACTGCTGACAAAAATTAGAGGATCAGGAAACGTGCAGATACTCTAGTACTTCCAAACTTTTGTAGAGTGCATTTTCATCAATGAAATAAAAGTTGTTTTTGCATCTCATTTGCATAATCAAACAACTTTCTTTGACTTTTCTGATGTTTAAAAAAACATCATTTGCTTTTCTGATTTTTTTAAAAAAAGAAAACAAATGCTTTTTTTTATTGCTTCACATTCATTTTGAAATATCCCCTAATTTTTGTAAGCAGTATAGAATATCTTACTATTTGCAGGCATGACTGCTATTTTATCATTGGTATTATTAATAATATATTTTGTGATCACTTTTGTTATTAGTAGGAGCAGTGTTGCTATTTTTGTTTTATAGATGAGTCATTGAAGCTGAAAGTAGTTAAATGACTATTGTAGGCAATATAGCAAATTAGTAGCAGGGCAGAACCCTGGTGCCAAAAACCTGGACTCCCAGGAGAGATATCACCCTCTACTCTGGTCTTCATCAATAACATAATACAGTGGGCCAAATGTTAAGGAATAAGAAAACCAGTTGAAATTAGCTTATTTTAAATGACATTCTTGAGGATGTGTCATTTGACCAGTGTTTTTATGAATGACTAGGAAATATTCAGGTAGGAAAAGGAGAAGAAGGGCATTGCCAGCAAATCATATGAGGGCTCCACCACTCAGCAAGATGAAGGACTGCAGAGGAGAGGGAATGTGTGTCCTTGATGTTGACATGGTATCTGTACATGGTATGCAGAGGGGCATGGCTACGGCCCACGTGTGCAGGGTTCTGCAGAGAGTAAACCCTCCCTATGAGCCACAGGACCAACCACTGGAGGCCTGTAGCAGAGGGGCCATGCTGTGGGTTGCTGAAGGGAAGAGCACTCTGGTGGGAGGAAGGAGAATAGCACTAGACCCTCCAGCCTCTCAGTGTGGGGGGGCACTGACATCTCAGTACTCAGCTCCTGGCCTTTTTATCCTCTCTTCCTACTTCTGGTGCTCTCTCTAACTCTCTTTATTGCCTGTTTTAAAATTTACTTATTTTTTTATTTATTCATTTTAGAGAGGAGGGAGAGAGAGAGAGAGAGAGAGAGAGAGAGAGAGAAAGAAGGAGGAGCAGAAAGCATCAACTCCCATATATGCCTTGACCAGACAAGTGCAGGGTTTTGAACCGGCAACCTCAGTGTTCCCAGGTCGACGCTTTATCCACTGTGCCACCAGAGGTCAGGCTCTTTATTGCCTGTTTTCTTTCCAATTTTCATCTGTTTTTTTTTTCTCTACCTCTTTTGGCCTTTCGTTTTTTCTTTTTCTCCTCTCATATTTCCACTTTCTTTTCCAGTCTTCCATATCCCCTTTCTCCATTATTAGAGTGATATATTTTAAAAATTTCTCACAAAATACATTGCCTGGAAGCCCATTCACTGCTTCAATAGGAAAAGCACACCACCTAGAATTAAGAAGATATTAACTTACCTTAATCAGTTTTTTTTAAATATAATTTTATTATTTTTATTGAGATATCACTGGTTAATAAAAATTAAATAAAATTAATAAGAAAGATGTCTTGGGAGGATCGGGTGTCGGATGAGGAGAAGATGATTCTGGATCGCCTGTAGCTCCAAGAAGGTTGCTGAGGGCCAGTCAAAAGCGGTGACTCCCACTGGTCTTCGCCAGTTTCCGGCCTGTGAGTTCCAGGGCCAGTACATCCAGTGGCCAGATACAGAGCATCAGCTCAAGACCTAACAACCATAGTTAGAGTGGTATCTTAAGGAAAGGCTCCTCACATCTGATCCAGCTAAGGCAAAGAAAACGTCACAGACAAGTAGCGCACAGCGGATTACAAACAGCTGAAGCCATCCCAGGAAGATTTAGAAATTACACAACTGAAAGCTGGAGTCAGACAACACCAACCCTATACTCAACTACACAAACAACATATTTGAAGGAGCAGTCTATATTGAGACAAAATGGGAAGACAGGGAAGTGTAATTCAAATGAATCAACTAGAGGAATTCCCAGAAAAAGAATTGAATGAAATGGAAATAGCTAAAATGCTGGATGCAGAGTTTAGAATAATGATTGTGAGGATGCTCAAGGATCTTAGAGGAACCATAGATAGACAACACGAGTACCTAAACAATGAGATATCTGGCATCAAAAAGGACATTGAAATCATAAAAAAGGATCAGACAGAAATGATAAACACAATATCAGAAATGAAGACTACACTACAAGGAATGAAAAGCAGGCGGGATGAAAAAGAGGATCGAATCAGCAATTTAGAGGACAAGATAAGCAAAAGTACGGAAGCAGAACAGCAAAAGAAAAAAAGAATCAAAATGTCTGAGAAAACTCGAAGAGAGTTCTGTTACAATAGGAAGAGAAACAACATCTGCATCATAGGGGTTCCTGAAGGAGAAGAGAAAGAACAAGGGATAGAGAACCTGATTGAAGAAATCATAGCTGAAAATGTCCTGGAATTGATGCAGGAAAAAGTCACACAAGTTCAAGAAGCGCAGAGAATCCCATTAAAAAGGAACCCAAATAAACCTAAATGAAGACACATCATAATTAAAAAGCCAAAGCTAAGAAATAAAGAAAGAATACTAAAAGCTGCAAGAGAAAAGCAGTCAATCACCTACAAAGGAGACTCCAAAAGGATGACATCCGACTTCTCAACAAAAACACTTGAGGCAAGAAGGGAATGGCAAGAGATATTCAAATTGATGCAGAACAGTTTCCTACAACCAAGACTTCTTTATCCATCAAGGCTATCTTTTAAAATAGAAGGAGAAATAAAAAGCTTCCCATACAAAAATAAAAAAAAACCCTCAAGGAATTTATTACAACCAAACCAATGATTTAAGAAGTGTTAATGGTCCTGTTGTAAACAGAACAAGGGTAAAGAGGAATGTAGATTTAAGATTTTAGAAATGCATCCAAATTGAAAAAGAAGAAGTAAAACTATCATTATTTGCTGATGATATGATATTGTACATAGAAAACCCTAAAGTCTCAGTAAAATAACTAGTGGACCTAATAAATGAATTCAGCAAGGTGGCAGGATATAAAATTAATATTCAAAAACCAGTGGCATTTTTATACACCAACAATGAACTATCCAAAAGAGAAATTAAGAAAACAATCCCCTTCACTACTGCAACAACAACAAAGAAAGTACCTAGCTGTAAATTTATCCAAGGAGGTTAAAGACTTGTACTGAGAAAATTATAAAACATTGATAAGAGAAATCAAGGAACATAATCAAATCAAAAATGGACAAAAGAAATGAATAGACACTTCAAAGAGGACATTCAGATGGCCAATAGGCAAAAGAAAAAATGTTCAACATCACTAATCATTAGAGAAATACAAATTAAAACCACAATGAGATATCACCTCACACCAGTCAGAATGACACACTAACAAAACAATAAGTGCTGGTGAGGATATGGAGTAAAGGGAATCCTCCTGCACTGCTGGTGGGAATGCAGACTGGTGCAACCACTGTGGAAAATGTTATGGAGATTCCTCAAAAATAGAACTGCTTTTTGACCCAGCCATCCACTTTTATTATAGGAATATATCCCAAGGACACCAAATCACTGGTTCAAAAGAAGAAATGCATCCCCATGTTTATGGCAGCATTGTTTACAATAATGAAGATCTGGATACAGCCCAAGTGTCCTTCAGTGGACGAGTGGATTAAAAAACTGTACTACATATACACATGGAGTACCATGGGGCCATGAAAAAGAAGAAAATACCTTTTGCAACAACAGGGATGGACCTGGAAACTATTATGTTAAGTGACATAAGCCAGACAAGAAATACAAATATTATATGACTTCACTCATATGAGAAATCCAATGAACAATGTGAACTGAGGAACAGAATAGAGGCAGAGGAGGGATCAAAGGGACCAGTGGGCAAGCGGACAGAGGGAAAGGGGATGAGAGGATGAGATCAGAGAAGGGAAAGAGCTTGGTGAAATTATATATACATAACAGCATTATAGAGAGCAGAAGAGCAAATCCTGGAGGAAAGCGGGGAGGGTTTTGGGGGAGGGGGCAAGAAGGATGTTGAGGGGAATTCAGGGGTGCGGGAGGATGTATTCGGTGGGACACTTGAATCTATGTAAACACAATAAATTTAAATCAATAAAAAAATAAGAAATCATGAAGTGTGAGATGGATAGAAATTCCAGAACATAAAGATTCCTATAAAATGTATTACAGTTAAAGAGTAAAAAAAAAAAAAAAAAGAAAGATGTCTTGCTGTCCCTGTGTGGTAGATCAGGGCAGGCTTTGTCTAGAATGGGCTGAGAAGTACTCTTTTGTACAAATTTGAAACAAAAATCTAGACTACCTACACCAAATATAAATATTATTTTTAAACTAAGTTTATAATTCCACTTAAGCAAAATTTTTTCCAGTTTTATTTAAGTGGAGACCTTAAAAAAATGATGAAACTAAGGACTAGATTCTACCCTGGAGACACATGATGAAAAACTCTCTTAGGAGAGAGATGGTTAATATGGTATTATTCTGGGGTCTTCTAGTCTGACACAGTGAAGAACTCCAAATACATGCAGGGCAGGATCCTTTTTATTTAACGTTAACATCTTTCAAGTGTATTCCCCCATTTGAGCCTTCAGACTCTCCCAAATTCCACACATTCAAGCACTTAGGCCACTTCTGCATGATTGTCTTAGTCCGCCCAGGCTGTCATAAAAATACCATAGACTGGGTGGCTTAAAACCTTGATCAGTTTCTAAATTGCTTTTGTTTTGACTCAATGATCTGGAAAGAAAACTTGGCCAACAAGAGAAAGAAATTTCCCACATTTGATAAGAATTTATCTTAAAATATTGAGAACCAAAGTTGAAGGATGGACACAGAATACATCATAGAGTGAGAAGGAACACAGTTTCTACCAACACCCTTTTACTCAAATACTCTTTTCATTAGGAAAAGGGGAAAGAGGAAAGCAGATGTGAAAGATGGGAGATGAGATCTTGGCAAGTAACTAAAATACCTTTCATTGTCACATTTAGGGATGCTGTCATTTCCACTTGACCCCACCATTAGCAGGAGTGAGGACTCCAGTGTAGGAAGAGGTAAATGAAAGAACACATAGATAATTATAATCCTGCCCCTCCATATCTATGTTTACTTATGCGGGGAGGAACATAGATGAGGAGAGCCAGAATATATTTAAATCACTCTCATCAGATTCATGTATCTGCTTGAGTCATGGACGCAGCTTCTGAAGAACCCTTTTAATCTCAATAAAAAACTGAAATAAGCAAGTCTTGCAAAGACAATTAAATCTTATATTTGTCTATCAAAATTAGAGTTTTAATAAGACATTACAAAACTAAAATTGTTGATAGTTTAGATATGAATTAATTACTTGCATCTCCAACTGATCTGACTATATAATTGGAAAATAAGGTAACTGACTAGATAATTTTAATCGACTGATTGTCTATTAGCCACTGAAGTGGTACCTGACTGTGTTAATGATTGAGCAATAATTTGTAGGGTTTTTTCCTCCTTTTACAAATTCAAAACAGAAAAATAGAAAATTATTAGTGGGCCTTGAAATACATTTTGGTAATTAATTGGAAGGTGATATCTGGGCTTTTAGGAAGCCTGTTTCTGTGTTTTTTTTTTTTTTTTTTTTTTTTTTTTGTGTGTGTGTGTGTGTTTACTTCATTCAAAGATACACTAAATATAAAGTTCAAGGTCATACAATTATGTTTGGCTACTGCAAAATGAGAACTTTCTAATATTCCTTTCAGTTTGGTCATTCTTGAAACAAGAACAATAGAATCTTTTTTTAACATTCAAACTGGTTAAGACCACAACAAACCATGAACTTCTCCATTTTATTGGTCACATGTGAAAATTAGAACCCAAAAGGGGTTAAGAGAATTAATCAAAGTTACACAGCTAATAGTGGCTGAACTGTGTTGTGAAAGAGTCTTTTGACTATTCTCTGTGACATTCACAATAAAATTTATGCTCCTTAGTTTAGCATCTGGCAACTTGTCATAATCTGCCTCTTCCTTCCTTCTGGCTTCATCTCTGTCAAACTTCAACATGTAATCTTTGCTTCAATAATACTGACCTATTGTAATCACTCAACTATGTGATGCATTATGTTTTGCATATATGATTGATTCCCTAAAAGGCCACATCTCTTTCCTGTTTTATGTAGCTAACCACTACTCTTTTTCTCCAGGGAAACTTTCCCTGACTCACTAGATGGACTTGCATGGCCCAACACCATGGTTTCCATGGCAATTCTACATTATTTTATCTTAATCTTACAACACTCTCTTTTAAATGCCTCCCTAGATCACAGCTTCCCTAGTGTAGGAATTATGAGCTATTTGAACTTGTATAACCATAAAATAATAATGATGATAACAATATTAGTTAACATTTATTAAGTCTTCAGAATGAGTAGGCATTGATCTAATTGTTTTATTGGTATGAACCCATCCTAAATACAGTATCTGGCACAGAAACATAATATGTAGTTGTTGGCTGACTGCATACAGGAGCAGGTGCTAGAATGCTGGCTTCAATAAGTCCTACTCCAAAGATCTGGTTAGATTCTATTGCTGATTATTTAATATCCAGCCAGACAAAAGTGGACATGAAAGGCTCTTTGGCTGCCTGTCTGTGGATGTATGCATTTACAATTCAGAGAAAGTAGAAGATACCCAAAACTTACTGATGTGGCTACAGCTGTTATCACTTGGTTTGGAAATACCAGGTACTCAAGAGGAAGGCATTGATGTCAGTTTATTGTAAAAGTTTTGTAGAGAAATAGAAATCATTTCTTGCCTTGCCAGACTAATATAGATGGGTAACAATTTTACACTCCCAAATTTATTCCAATTTCTTTATATTTGTAAGACTTTATAAATGAAGTAAAATTATCAAAATTTTCTTTTCTTCTGCCCTTGATTCTCTTTATTTCAGAGAAATTATGTCTATGCAGTGTTAGGGAAAGTATATATATAAAGAAGGCTTACGTCTATAGAATGATTCTGATGGATCATTGTACATACCATATTTCCCCATTATAAGATGCACCCTTTTTCAAAAAATTTGGGGTATAAAAACTGGGTGCATCTAATACAGTGGTTGTGGCATTTCAAATGGCACAGATGGAACTGAGGGCAAGGCAATATATGAAGATGGTGATTCATCATTAGACACAGATGAGGACAAGTTAATGGATAGAAGTTTTCACAGTGATGAGTTGTATGAATTTTAAGATGAGTAATATTTGAGTTCAATAACTTTATGCAAAACATTTTTTTTCAAATTTTGGGCCCACAAATTAAGGAGTGTCTTATATATGGGAACATCTTATACATTAGGAAAATGGTAGATCCTTGACTAAAACATCTGGTGTCATTATTTCCTTACATATTTAGAAAATAACGTAAAGTGAATTTTATCATGTAAAATGATGAAAACCAGCACATATTTAAAATACTCAAATGCCATGGTAGTTAAAATAATGTGCTAATTTTTTATTTTAAAATAAATTTTCCAAATTTGTTGACTTAACCTAGAGCAAAAATCAGTGCATGCATTTCAGCCAGGTGGTCCATGACCCTTGTAGTAGTGTGCAAAAGTCTGTATTTGCATGCTTATTTTTAAGACAGTGGGTCTAAGGCTTTTATCAAATAGTCAAAGGCATCTGTGTCTCTCAAATGATTAAGAACCACTGCTGTCAAGTAATTTTAGCCATCCAGCTTGCAAAACTCTGCAATATGGATTAGTGAGCCCACATTTAAGAAGTATTCATTTCAAAGGCAAATTTCAGCAAGTTAAATAAACTGTATGCTCAGGTGGTCCCACTTAGGTCAGGGGTTAGTCAATCATGTGCTAGAGCATTCATTGCCTTTGTTTTCTACACTCTATTTCTCTTTCTGTCCTTGCATCTTATTCGAATTTTGGAAGGTAAAATTAGATAGTTCTAATGATAGGTTTTTTTTTAAAAAAAAACTAAGCTCTCATGAAAACCATCAATAATTCAGAAGCTATCAGGTGGCCTCGGCAACTGTCTGTAGAGACGCAAAAGGAAACTATAATCTCAGGCTCTGTGATGGTGAATAAAGCTATGCTGTGAACTGGAATTGTTAACACTTAACTATGGTCATCAGATTCATAACATTTAGAAATCTGTCCTTGTGATTCCTTAGATAAAGAAACACATCTATTCTTGCAGTGAAGCTCTGTAAATGGTTTTGTTGTTGTTTAGAGATGGTTAGAAATATGAATTCTCTAAAACTATACCAATGTGAACGTTGTTCTGGGCTTCCAAGATATGATGGTTCAGAGAGTTATGATTGTATGTGTTAAACAAAATAATGACATAAATACTAAATACTACATTAAGAGCTCAAAAATGAAAATATCTATAAATCATTTTATCAGATATGAAGTTATTAATTATCTTTTGTTACTAAAAAACAAAGCGAATTATTGACATTTCTTACGCTAGATAAAAAGGCTGAACTTACAACTGAAAAAATATGGCTTAACCTGTCTGGAGCCCTTTCCTAAGAGTTTAACATTCAGATTCCTGATCAACCTTAAATTCAACCTTTATTTTTTAAAATGAGGTTTACCTGCTTTGTAATTTAGTTATATTGCATACAATGATTTTGTGGTTTAGAAAAATGTTTAAATATCGAGTGAAATTCCCCAATATTGTTCCTGTTGAAATGTTAAAAATGTATGTAGAGAAACTTACTCATGGAATAGTCAATACAAACAGTGTTTTATTTTATTATTTAAAATTTTTTAATTGAATTTATTGGGGTGATATTAGTTAGTAAAATCATATAGGTTTCAAGTGCACAATGCTTTAATGTATCCTCTGTATATTGTATGGGGTGTTCACCACCCAAGTCAAGTCTCCTTCTGCCATCATTTACCCTCCTATCCCCTTTTCTTCCTTACCCCTGCCCCCCATTTTCCTCTGGTAATCATCATACTCTCATCTGTGTCTAGGCTTTTATTTTTTTGGCTTAATCTCTTCACCTTTTTCACCTAACCCCCCAATGGCCCCCGCAACTGACAGCTTTCAATCTTTTCTCTGTATCTATGAGTTTCTTTCTATTTTGTTCGTTATTTACTATGAAAAGCATTTTAATTCTGTAATATATTGAGAAAAGGGTAGTATAAAACAAAGAAATGTCTTATAGTGGGCTGGAGTAAACTATTTTAAAGGCAGCTTCTAGCTGTATGATTTTAGACTTCTATCATTGGAAAAATTATGACTGTTTCTTACCAACTGTTTAAAGTACTAATTTAAGTTTATATCAGTGTAACACTTTTTTATCAGAACTAGCAATGAATTGCTTATAGATAATTTGCTACTGCATTCTTTATGTTAGCAAATAATTCAAAGAGCCACTTGAGTAATTTAAGTAAATGTTATAATCTCCTCTAGGCATTAGGTATGGTTCAAAGATAATCAGATCACATTAAAATAAGGAGAGAATTAGACAATTTCTATTCTTTTTTTCCCTTTGTCTGCCACTTGACTAATATGCTGCTACTTTACCCCAAGACTTTTAAAATAAATGAAATTGACTCACTGATTTGGTGTACTGGGTTTCTATTTCTTCTTAGAATGTGCATTTTAACTGTCACATTAGGGTCCTAACCTACTGCTAGTGGGTCTATCATATCCCAGGTTACTTATACTATTAAGAGACAAGACTCTTACAGTATACCTTGATAAATTAATTATTTCCCCACTGGCTACTTATTTGCCTTTTGTTTTCTAGTTTTTCTTATATCTGCTAAAAAAATTAATGAGCTTTCCACTCAAGGCTGATATATTGACCCTATTTATAGTGATGGTTTTCAACCACCTCTTTGCTCTTCTCAAGGTAACCTTGGTGATATTGTTACATTTGTTCATGATCATTTTTTATGCAGCCACTATCTCTATTGATTTGTCTGTGGCCTTTGATTCGATGAATCACAACATATTGCTATGAGTGTCCCTCAATTTGGCAAAGTTTAACTATAGTGAAATGGTTTCTCAGCTACATTAGTGAATAATCCCAGTCATTTTGTTTAATGATGTTGAATCTGAGGTGAAAATGTTACATTCAGAGTTACCTCAGGAGCTAATTACAGGACTTTTTACTTTTTCAGTTTTTATTAATGACCTGCTGGCCTCATCTAGTTCATGAAATGCTCTGAATGTGTACGTGCTGATGATATGACCTCAGACCTGGCAAGAACCTGGGCAGGACAAAGACACTGTGTGTTTAAATTAGAAATCTACTGAGCAATATTCACAACACAGATACCAGTTTACATAGAATATACAGGCTCACAATATTTTATACTACACTGAGTAATCCTGGGGAATTTTACTCTCACTTTCTAAATGGGAATAAGAGCAGAAGTAGCTGAAACAGTTGATAAAATGTATATCTGGGCCTTTAGATAAAATTCTATTCCCATATCAAAGAGAATATCATTTTAGTTGCTAAAAACTTAACATTTCAGAAATAGGCTATTTCCCAACAAAGAATTTATATGTATATAGCTTTTTTATACCCATGTCTTTGAATGTAAGTGTGAAGGTATATGTTCCCCAGAATTTTCTTTTCTTAAGTTAAATCAATTATAAAGTGGCAAAGTTTTCCTACAGTAAAAAAGAATTCTTTGAGACTAGTGTGTCAATGCAATTTTGGATTCATCCCCTTGCTAACACATATAGAGCCATGTACCACATAACGATGTTTTAGTCACTGAAGGGCTCCTAAGAATGTGCAATGGTGGTCCCATAAGATTAATGGTAGTCCCATTATAATGGAGCTAAGAAATTCCTACCAATGAGTGATGTCACAGCCATCCTAACATTGCAGAGCAATGCATCACTCACGTGTTTGTGCAGATGCTGGTGTAAACAAACCTACTGCACTGCTGGTTATATAAAAAGGAAAGCAATGTGATTATGTACAGTACATAATACTTCCTAATGATACTAAGTGTTACTAGTCTATGTATTTACTATATTATACATTTTATTATTATATTAAAGTTTACTTTTTATACTTATAAAAAAGTTTTCTGTAAAAGCCATATGCTGTGTTATGCCAACAGCAGCCTCAAACATATCATGTTTACTGTGTCTCTTGATTGCACCATTTTTCTTGTGCTTGATTTAATCTCATGTTGTTTTGTATAGAACATGCTATACAGGCTTATAGCATAGGAGCAATTGGCTGTAGCATATAACCTAGGTGTATAGTAAGCTAGACCATCTAGGTTTTTGTAAGTGCACTCTGTGATGTTCACACAACAATAAAGTTTTTTAAGGATGCATTTCTCAGAACTTATCCCATCATCAAGCTGTGCGAGATTGTACGAAGCTGGAATGTACACTGGTTCCATGTCTTTTAGAGTAACTTCTCAACACACACTAATCTCTCTTTGTTGCCTCTCTTGTAGAAAGGCAGGGGATGAGACCGCATTTAGTGTAATAAGATCCCATACTTCCTTTGCATCAAAATAGAGGAATTTGTTCTGTAAAGAGAAAGAAAAGAATAAGCCTGGATAGATGCCTTTTGTGCCTGGGTTTTCAGTACCTTCTGGGTTCAGCAGCAACACAGACTTTGGGTTCCAGGAGTCTCTTCAGAAGCTCACGATAAACCATTTTTGTTAATAGAAGCTGTGCATGTGCTAATGACATAGAGATAAAAGCAATACAATTTCTGTAGTCAAGGAGATTGTATTTCAATAGGCTACACAGTGGTTAAGAGAATATGTTCTGAGCAAGGTTACTTGGTTTCAAGTCCTGGTTCTGCTACTACCTAGTTGAATAACATTGGGCAAATTGTTTATCCTCTCTGGTTTCAATTTTCTCATCACTAATATGGGATAGTCATACCCATTTCAAAGTGTTTCTATGGGTTAAATGAAATAATATATGGTAGAGGCTTGCAAAAGTGACATACATGGAAAGCGCCAAATGAATAGTACACTACAATTATTATTAAAGAAGTAATCATGCTATAATAAGCTAAGTGCTGTAGAAGCATAAACAAAACATTCTGAGAGCACAGAGGAGAATCAATCAATTCTGACTTAAGGAAATGGTGAATAGATTCAAGAGAATCTCACAGAAGAGATGACATTTAAAAATAATAGTCACTACTACACAGCTATTATGTTGTAGGCACTGAACTGAGCTCTTTAGAAATGTGATCTCATTCATTCCTCACAACGCCCTGTGAGATGAGTCTTCTTTTACAGAGAGAACCCTAACTCCAGAAGGCTGAGTCATTTATCCCAACTCCCAGAGCCAGGAAGTGGTAGAGCTGGTGGTATGCAGCTAGAAACAGTGCTCGATTCACACTGAGGGTTAAGCACACTGACGCCCATACCCTTAACCACTATGTGAGTATATGTTTCCCTTTGAGCTCATCTTCAAAGGATGTGTGAAGGCTTGCTGGTTAAAGAAGGGAGCTAAGCAGGGAACAATTTCAGGCAAAGAGGAATAATATGTAAAAGTACAGAGGTGAGGAAGTATATAAAAAGGTTCTGTGGAACCACATGTAAAGGACCATTTGGGCCAGGTGAAGAGTTTGAATTTGGGCTTGTAAATAGAGGGAAGCCACTAAAGGATTTTAAAATTATTGAGAAAGGTTATATGTTATAGTTCCCTCTTATTTGCAGGGATATGTTCCAAGACTCCCAGTCGATGCCTGAAACCACAGATAGTGCTGAACTCTATATACACTGTTGTTTTTTTCTATACACACATGCCTGTTATAAAGTTTAATTTATAAATTAGGTACAGTAAGATATTAACAACAATGAATAAGAATAGACCAATGTTAACAATGTACTGTAATATAAGCTATGTGACTATGGTCACTCATTTCAGTTGCTCAGTGTGTTCTGCTTGTCATCAATCAAAACGTTTTTTCTGTTCCTGTCTTCCACCCAAAAACTTAATGCCTTTTCCATCTTAACTAAGCACTTATCACACATGATGACTGTAACTTTTACAGTTTAAGGCTCAACAGCAAAACTAGCACAAAATTCTTTGTCCATCACAATTTCACAAATAGAAGATTTGTTTTTACAGTCAATCTTAGCACTTATTTTTTTTTTTATTAAATAATTTTATTTTTTTAATGGGGTGACATCAATAAATCAGGATACATATATTCAAAGATAACAAGACCAGGGTATCTTGTCGTTCAATTATGATGCATACCCGTCACCCAAAGTCAGATTGTCCTCTGTCACCTTCTATCTTGTTTTCTTTGTGCCCCTCCCCCTCCCCCTTTCCCTCTCCCATTCCCCCCTCCCCCCCCGTAACCACCACACTCTTATCAATGTCTCTTAGTTTCACTTTTATGTCCCACCTACGTATGGAATAATGCAGTTCCTGGTTTTTTCTGATTTACTTATTTCGCTTCGTATCATGTTATCTAGATCCCACCATTTTGCTGTAAATGTTCCGATGTCATCATTTCTTATGGCTGAGTAGTATTCCATAGTGTATATGTACCACATCTTCTTTATCCAGTCATCTATTGACGGGCTTTTTGGTTGTTTCCATGTCCTGGCCACTGTGAACAATGCTGCAATAAACATGGGGCTGCATGTGTCTTTACGTATCAATGTTTCTGAGTTTTTGGGGTATATACCCAGTAGAGGGATTGCTGGGTCATAAGGTAGTTCTATTTGCAGTTTTTTGAGGAACCACCATACTTTCTTCCATAATGGTTGTACTACTTTACATTCCCACCAACAGTGGATGAGGGTTCCTTTTTCTCCACAGCCTCTCCAAAATTTGCTATTACCTGTCTTGCTAATAATAGCTAATCGAACAGGTGTGAGGTGGTATCTCATTGCTGTTTTGATTTGCATTTCTCTAATAGCTAAAGAAGATGAGCATCTTTTCATATATCTGTTGGCCATTTGTATTTCTTCCTGGGAGAAGTGTCTGTTCATATCCTCTTCCCATTTTTTTATGGGATTGTTTGTTTGTTTGTTGTTGAGTTTTATGAGTTCTTTGTATATTTTGGATATTAGGCCCTTATCTGAGCTGTTGTTTGAAAATATCATTTCCCATTTAGTTGGCTTTCTGTTTATTTTGTTATCAGTTTCTCTTGCTGAGCAAAAACTTCTTAATCTGATGTAGTCCCATTCATTAATTTTTGCCTTCACTTCTCTTGCCATTGGAGTCAAATTCATAAAATGCTCTTTAAAACCCAGGTCCATGAGTTGAGTACCTATGTCTTCTTCTATGTACTTAATTGTTTCAGGTCTTATGTTTAGATCTTTGATCCATTTTGAGTTAATTTTAGTACAGGGGGACAAACTGTAGTCCAGTTTCATTCTTTTGCATGTGGCTTTCCAGTTTTCCCAGCACCATTTATTGAAGAGGCTTTCTTTTCTCCATTGTGTGTTGTTGGCCCCTTTATCAAAAATTATTTGACTATATATATGTGGTTTTATTTCTGGACTTTCTATTCTGTTCCATTGGTCTGAGTGTCTATTTTTCTGCCAATACCATGCTGTTTTGATTGTCGTGGCCCTATAATATAGTTTGAAGTCAGGTATTGTAATGCCCCCAGCTTCATTCTTTTTCTTTAGGATTGCTTTGGCTATTCGGGGTTTTTTATAGTTCCATATAAATCTGATGATTTTTTGCTCTATTTCTTTAAAAAACGTCATTGGAAGTTTGATGGGAATTGCATTGAATTTGTATATTGCTTTGGGTAATATAGCCATCCTGATTATATTTATTCTTCCTAGCCAAGAACAAGGTATATTCTTCCATCTCATTATATCTTTTTCAATTTCCCTTAACAATGGTTTATAGTTTTCATTATATAAGTCCTTTACATTCTTTGTTATGTTTATTCCTAAGTATTTTATTTTTTTTTGTTGCAATCGTGAAGGGGATTATTCTTTTGAGTTCCTTCTCAGTTGTTTCATTGTTGGCATATAGAAAGGCTATTGACTTCTGAATGTTAATTTTGTATCCTGCGACCTTACTGTATTGGCTTATTGTTTCTAGTAGTCTTTTTGTGGATTCTTTGGGGTTTTCGATGTATAGGATCATATCATCTGCAAAAAGTGATACCTTTACTTCTTCTTTTCCGATATGGATGCCTTTTATTTCTTTGTCTTGTCTGATTGCTATGGCGAGAACCTCTAGTACCACATTAAATAAGAGTGGAGAGAGTGGACAACCCTGTCTTGTTCCTGATTTACGGGGGAAAGCCTTCAGTTTAGTGCCATTTAATATGATGTTAGCTGATGGTTTATCATATATGGCCTTTATCATGTTGAGATATTTTCCTTCTATACCCATTTTGTTGAGAGTCTTAAACATAAAATTGTGTTGTATTTTATCGAAAGCCTTTTCTGCATCTATTGATAAGATCATGTGGTTTTTGTTCTTTGTTTTGTTGATATGGTGTATTACGTTAACCGTTTTACGTATGTTGAACCATCCTTGAGATTCTGGGATGAATCCCACTTGATCATGATGTATTATTTTTTTAATATGTTGTTGTATTCGATTTGCTAGTATGTAGTTTAATATTTTAGCATCTGTATTCATTAGAGATATTGGTCTGTAGTTTTCTTTTTTTGTGCCATCCTTGCCTGGTTTTGGTATGAGGGTTATGTTGGCCTCATAAAATGTGTTTGGAAGTATTGCTTCTTCTTCAATTTTTTGGAAGACTTTGAGTAGAATAGGAACCAAGTCTTCTTTGAATGTTTGATAAAATTCGCTGGTATAGCCGTCAGGGCCTGGACTTTTATTTTTGGGGAGGTTTTTAATGGTTTTTTCTATTTCTTCTCTACTGATAGGTCTGTTTAGGCTTTCTGCTTCTTCTTGACTCAGTCTAGGAAGGTTGTATTGTTCTAGGAATTTATCCATTTCTTCTAGGTTGTTGAATTTAGTGGCATAAAGTTTTTCATAGTATTCTACAATAATTCTTTGTATATCTACGGTGTCTGTGGTGATTTCTCCTCTTTCATTTTGGATTTTGTTTATATGAGTTCTTTCTCTTTTTTCCTTGGTAAGTCTTGCCAAGGGTTTGTCAATTTTATTGATCTTTTCAAAGAACCAGCTCCTTGTTCTATTAATTTTTTCTATAGTTTTTCTGTTCTCTAATTCATTTATTTCTGCTCTGATTTTTATTATCTCCTTTCTTCGGCTGGTTTTGGGTTGTCTTTGTTCTTCTTTTTCTAGTTCCTTAAGGTGGGAAGTTAAGTGGTTCACTTGGGCTCTCTCTTGTTTGTTCATATAGGCCTGAAGTGATATGAACTTCCCTCTTATCACTGCTTTTGCTGCATCCCATAGATTCTGATATGTCGTATTGTCATTTTCATTAGTCTGTATAAATCTTTTGATCTCTGCACTTATTTCTTCTTTGACCCATTCATTTTTTAAAAGTATGTTGTTTAGTTTTCACATTTTTGTGGGATTTTTTTCCTCTTTTTTGCAGTTGAATTCTAGTTTCAAGGCTTTATGATCAGAAAATATGCTTGGTACAACTTCAATTTTTCTGAATTTGCTGATGTTGTTTTTGTGGCCCAACATATGGTCAATTCTTGAGAATGATCCATGTACACTGGAGAAAAATGTATACTCAGTCACTTTGGGATGAAATGTCCTGTAGATGTTTATCATATCCAGGTGCTCTAGTGTTTTGTTTAAGGCCACTATGTCTTTGTTGATTCTCTGTTTGGATGACCGATCTAGAGCTGTCAGCGGTGTATTGAGGTCTCCAAGTATGATTGTATTTTTGTCAGTTTTTGTTTTAAGGTCAATAAGTAGCTGTCTTATATATTTTGGTGCTCTTTGGTTTGGTGCATATATATTAAGAATTGTTATGTCTTCTTGATTCAGTGTCCCCTTAGCCATTATGAAATGGCCATTTTTATCTCTGAGTACTTTTTCTGTCTTGTAGTCAGCATTATTAGATATGAGTATTGCTACACCTGCTTTTTTTTGGATGTTATTTGCTTGGAGTATTGTTTTCCAGCCTTTCACTTTGAATTTGTTTTTATCCTTGTTACTTAGATGAGTTTCCTGCAGGCAGCATATAGTTGGATTTTCTTTTTTAATCCATTCTGCTACTCTGTGCCTTTTTATTGGTGAGTTTAATCCGTTTACATTTAGTGTAATTATTGATACTTGTGAGTTCCCTATTACCATTTTATATCTTGCTTTCTGTTAGTTTTGTGTCTTGTTTGATCCTTCTCTTTCGTTTTTCTAACTTTTGTTTTTATTTGGTTGTATTCCATACATCTTTCCTCTGTTGCTATCTTTTTTATCTCATGTGCTTCTGTGGTGGTTTTTTCAATGGTGGTTACCTTTGAGTAATGAAAAGGGTCCCTACCCTGTTCATTGTAGCGAACTATTTTGTGAGTACTTTTGCACTTCATCGTCCTTTGCTACTGTTAATCTCCATCTTCTCCCCCTCTTTCTTTTTGTTGTTGTCACAGTTTAAATTTGGTTTTATTGTGTTCTTCTTGGAGCTTTTACTTGTGGCTCTGTTTTTTTTTGTTTTTTGTATCTGATTGTAGAACCCCCTTTAGTAATTCCTGGAGTGGGGGTTTTCTGATGATAAATTCCCTCATCTTTTCTGTATCTGTGAATGTTTTTATTTCTCCTTCATATTTGAAGGATAGCTTTGATGGGTATAGTATTCGTGGCTGAAAGTTTCTCTCTTTCAAGACTTTAAATATTGGGGTCCACTCTCTTCTAGCTTGTAGAGTTTCTGCTGAGAAATCTGATGATAATCTAATGGGCCTTCCTTTATATGTTGTATTCTTCTTTTCCCTGGCTGCCTTGAGAATTTTTTCTTTGCTGTTGGTTTGTGTCAATTTCATTATGATATGCCTTGGAGTAGGTTTGTTGGGGTTAATAAAACTTGGTGTTCTGTTTGCTTCTTGAATTTGAGGCTTTAGTTCTTTCCACAGGCTTGGGAAGTTCTCATCTATTATTTGTTTGAGTATATTCTCCATTCCATTTTCTCTCTCTTCTCCCTCTGATATACCTATTATTCTTATGTTATTCTTTTTGATGGAGTCAGATAATTCTTGTAGGGCTATCTCATTTTTTTTAATTTTTGAGTCTCTTTCTTCTTCTCTCTGTTGTGCCTCAAGTTGCTTGTCTTCTATTTCACTAATCCTCTCTTCTATCTGACCTGTTCTATTAGCTAAGCTTGTTACTTCGTTTTTCAGCTCGTGAATTGAGTTTTTCATCTCTGTTTGATTTGTTTTTATAGTTTCAATTTCCTTGGACATATATTCTTTGTGTTCATTGAGTTGTTTTCTGAGCTCCCTAAATTGCCTTTCTGTGTTTTCTTGTATATCTCGGAGGATTTTTAGGATTTCTATCTTGAATTCTCTGTCATTAAGCTCCAAGGTTTCCAATATATTAAATTTTTTCTCCATAGATTTTTCCTCATCTAGCTGTGTTACCTCTCTTTCTTTTGTATCCATGATATTCGATTTTCTCTTCCTTAATGGCATCTGAGGGTGGTTTTGTTGATAGTATTAATGAGATTTAATAAAGAATAAAAAATTAAAAAAATTAAAAATCAAAAAAAGTTGTTTTTTTTTAAAAAAATTAATAATGAAATAAAGAAAAATAAAATAATAATTTTTAAAAAAAGGAAATTATTCCCCCCCTCCTTTTTTCCTCTCCTCTCCCCTTTTTCTTGAGAAAATCTTGTGGTGAACTGTGAATTATAATAAACAATGCCTGTGATGGAGGTCCTGAATTGGGGAAAAGTAATAAAGGGGCAAAAAAAAAAAAAGGAAAAAAAAAAAGGTGGGGGCGGTATGGACCCACAAAAGCAAATAAGGAAAAAATTTGGGTCAAGAATAAAATGATTTGCTTTTAGGTGTTGGTGTTGTCTAAGAGTTATGATGAGAGGAATAAGAGAACAAAAAAATGGGGGGACAAATTAAAAAAATACTATTGTATTTAGTGGAACAAGAACTAGATAAAATGGAGAGCCAGGGATGGGAGCACTGCTAGTGAGTTAAAAAGGTGAAGTAAAAACCCCCCAAAATGCCACAAACATAAGTTTGAGTCCCAGATAAGATAATTTGTTTGTTATTGAGGTTTGAATGAGAGGAGATGTAAAGGAGAAAGGAAGAAACTAATATAGAGGGAGAAAAGAAAGAGAGAGAGAGAAAAAAAGAGGGAACCAGTAAAAGAAGAAAAAAGAAAGGAGAGAGAGAGAGTTAAGGGTTTTGGAGTGCAACCCTCATAGAAAGGAAGAGGAGAAAAAAGATAATGGGAGATGTAACACTTATGGGTAGTGTAGTTCAAGGAGAGGAGAGAGTAAGACCGGCAGAGAGTTAATCGGCCAAATTGGAGGAGGAAAAAAAGTATCAAGAATGAAGATAAGAGAAACAAACAAACAAATATAATAAAATGGGATAGGTTATAAAGTCTGCAGATTATTCTTGATTTTGAGAGGTTATCTTCTTGTTTTTTCTTTTCTCTCCCTCTTCCTGGTTGGTGACTCTGTACCCCAGGTTCTGCCCCTTTGGCACGCTCAGGTAGAGGTTTGCAGTTGATAAGTCTCTATGGCAATGTCATGTATTGTGCTTTAGTCTCGTTGGGAGTCAAGGCTCATTAGCTTTCATAGGCTCCAACAGTGAGAGAGTCCGTGTTCCTGGAGCCTTTCTCCTAGTCTTTCCTTCCTCAATTAGTAGCCTGATAATCCAGCTATGGGGTTGTTGCTGCCTCTGCCTGGATAGTAAGAGGTTCAAAGAGCTGGCAACTCCCCACTCTATTTCCACTCAGCACAGGGCTCTGGGTAAGGCTCAGTCAGTCAGAGCTGCTAGCATAATCAGGCGGGCTTTCCGCCCACTCAAAGACCTCTGGCTCTGCCACTCTGTCCGGTAACACAGGCGGGCACCCACTTCCGGGGTGCTTGGAGGAAACTCTCATTCACTATCTGCGCGCACAGACCAGGATATCCGGCCAGCAGTCTCACGCTCTGAGTGAAACCCCCAACCGCATGGAAATTTGCAGCGCTGGAATTCGCTCTCGCTCCGTCCCCGTGCGCGGCTTTTGCAAGGCGCTGGGGCGGCCTGATATTCCGCTTTTGCCCACACAAAGGCCCCTGACTCTGCCCCTCTGTGCGATAACACGGGCGCCCCTGCCGAGGCACTCGGAGGAATCGCTCACTACCTATCTCCGCGCGCACACCAGGATATGAGGCCGGCCGCAGTTCCCTGAGTGAAACCCTCACCAGCACGGAAAATTTCCACCGTTGGAATTAGTTCTCGCTCCCTCCCATGCGCGGCTTTCCCAGGGCACTGGGGCTGCCCAGAGATTCTGCTTTCATCCCACAGAAAGGCCTCTGACCCTGCCTCTCTGTGGGGCAACACGGACACCCACTTCTGGGGCTTAGGAAGAGATCTCTCGCCCACTAACTGCGCACCAACCAGGAGATCGGGTAAAATGGCTGCCCCGCTTGTCTTTCTTTGTTTGGGTTTGGTGCGAGTGTTAGCTTGTATTGCCCGGCTTGCCACAGGAACAGTTTTTCCTCCGCTAGGATCTTCGTGCCACAGCCTGGTTCGGCCTTTTGTGCGCGTCCTGGATGTATTCACCCCCTTCGCCCGCCTCAGTTTCTATATTCACAGTTACCAGAGAAAGCCGCCCTGTTTAGGTTAGTGAGGAAGGCGGAGCATTTCTTACTCCCTATTTCCTTCAGGATTTGGTTATATATTTAGCCAATTTTTCACTCGACCATACCTTCGGGTGTAATGTGAAGCATCTGGAGGCTCCAAGTATAGGTTTTTCTGTTTCTGGTTGAAGATCTTGTTGAGTTTTGGGGGAGATTTATCGGTATCGCTTCCTACTCCGCTATTACTCTCTTAGCACTTATGCTTACAACAATTTTTCTTTCTTTATTAAGTTGAGAACTTCTACTTTTTCACTTAAAGGAGAACTTTGACTTTTTCACTTAAAGGATTAAAGGATACACTTTATGTCTTCTCTTTGGCATAACTGACTTGCTAGCATCACTACTCTTGTCCTTTGGGGCTATTCCTAAGTAAAATAAAGGTTACTTGAACACAAGCACTACAACTGTTATAGTTAATTTAATGAATGAGATTGCTGTCAAATGACTAACTGTAGGGAAGCATATACACTGTGGATATGCTGGTAAAAGGGATGATTCATGTCCCAGGTGGGACGGAGTGAGATGGTGGGAAATTTCATCACACTACTCAGAACAAGGCAATTTTTTGAAGTTATGAATTGTTTAATTCTGAAATTTTCCATTTAATGTTTTTGGATTGTGGTGAAATGTGGCTAACAATTAAAAGCAAAACTAAAGATGAGGAGAGGAGGTAACTGTAATCAGATTTGCATCTGAGAGATGAATTACTGTGGACAAGGGTTCTGGATGGACTGGAGGATGATGCCATTAGAGGTGAAAAACCTTTGGCAATTGTCTGGGCAATCTTATATATCATGGGAGCTTGAGGTTAGAGAGTGGCAGAAGAATAGAGGAGAAGCAATAGAGTTGAGGGAAGTTATGGTGGCAGATTAAATGGCTGGATAACTGATATCCTGAGTGAGGGAGAGAGAAGCTGAGGCTGATTCAGGCCTCAATTTCTGTGGCAGGTAATTGAAGTTAATGGAGGTGGTGAATACAAGAAATTTAATTAATTTTCATGTAAGAATTTGCTAGGTAAAGGCAGGAGCTATAAAGGAGTTATTCAGGATATGAGAAAGCATTTTCAGGGATTTAAACTTGACAACACAAACTTCTATTGTCTGTAAGAAGAATAAAGGAGAAATTAAAGGTACTGGCACCTTGGAAATTTTCCAGTTGCCATTACAGGCTCTTAGAGGGTCAGTGGAAATGGTAAGTATGTGCAACTTTCAATTACAGTAAAAGCTTACTGATTTGGATTAATTGGGGTAAAGGCCAGCCTGACTAAATAAAAGTCTGATTTATAGAAAAAAATTTAAATAAATTCAGTTTGATTACTTTTAAAAAGTATTTTAAGTTAATTCTATTTACTATTAAAAGTGACAAATTACTAAGAATGAGTTGTAAATGATATAAAAAGAACCCAATCTGAAGGGCAATTATAATTAATTTATTCATACATTTCATAAGCATTTAGTGCCTACCATTTGCCAAGCAATATTGAACATAAATGATGTTTCTAAGTGTCACAATCATATTATGCTTTAAAAATAACCATTTCGTTTTTCTGAGTTCAAATCTTAAAAAGGCTTCAATATCAGAAAATTTGGGTCTCAAGGTGGGTTTCCTTGCAAGCTTTTTTGTAGGAAGTAGAGAGGTCTTTATTTTAATGATCACAATGAGTGAGGTGGAAACTTAAGGTTTTTCCATAGCAGAGCCTGCAACTGGTCTCTATGCTTCTGTCTCACAACCCTTTCACCCATCTTCCTCTTTGCCCTGGGCATGGTTTATAAAATGTAAATCTGACCCTGGTGGTTCCAAGTTTCATCTCTTTCTATCTTAGATATTATCTATAGGACCACATTCAAGCAAGTTCTTTGGCATTGAATTCAAGAGTCTAGTCATATCTCAATCCTTGTGTCCATGTAACTCACTCAAAATTTGCTACTTTCTCACTTCACATAACCTGCTGCTCCCTGCCTCTGTATTTTTGCATGTTTTATTCCATCTGCTTAGAAGTCCCTTCCTATTTTATCCTTGAACTTTTGTTCATTCTTCAAAATTTGGGCAGAAGGCCCTTCCTTTGTTCCCACCTTTCTGGACCAGATGACTCATTTCTTTTATTTTAATTTTGTGATTCTGATTTTGCATGTATCATGAGCATTTTTTATTAATTTTAATGGGGTGACATTAATAAATCAGGGTACATGTGTTCAGAGAAAGCATCTCCAGGTTATTTTGACATTTAATTATATTGCATACCCATAACCCAAAGTCAGATTGTCTTCCATCACCTTCTATCTGATTTTCTTTTTTCTCCCCCCTCTCTTGTGGTGGACAAAAGACCACCACACTCTTGTCCATGTCTCTTAGTCTCATTTTTATGTTCCACCTATGTATGGAATCATGCAGTTCTTAGTTATTTCTGATTTACTTATTTCACTCTGTATAATGTTATCAAGATACATCCATGTTGTTGTAAATGATCCGATGTCATCATTTCTTATGGCTGAGTAGTATTCCATAGTATATATGTACCACATCTTCTTTATCCAGTCATCTATTGAAGGGCTTTTTGGTTGTTTCCATGTCTTGGCCACTGTGAACAATGATGAGCATTTGTTTAAATGTTTCTTTTTCACTCTAGGCAAATTTTTGAGGTCAAGGGCCTTGTCACATTTATCTTTGTCTGTATGGTACTAAGTACAGCAGCAGACACAATATAGACACTAATAAGGACTTACTGAGTTGAACTGAACGAAGTGTTCTTAACTAGTGTGGATTCTGTCAAAGCTTCTTGTTTTGTCCTTTTGTCCTGGCTTATTTAATTAACTCTTACTCATAACAAAATACTCGTCATCATGCAAGGAGGAAGGCATGCCTGCTAAAATATAAAATCAGGTAATGTTATTTTTTCTTATAAACTTGGGTTGAAAGGGTGCTTTACACTGATGTATATGTGCTTTCTTACTATTAGATTTAAGTTGTTGTTTTTTTTTTTACATTCCCTCCCGTTCCTTAAGTCCGCTCCTACCACATCTTTTTTCTATCACTGTGTTTCTATTACTGTCTGTATAGGTTCAGAATCAACTCTCTAATTAGACTAGAACTTTCTCCTTAAATCTCAGTTCAGTACTGTGTCAACAGAAGCTCAGAGGATTTTATGTCTGAGGGTTGGGCATATTTAAGTGTATAGTTCACCTGCATAAATTCCTGCTCCATTTGATCTCTGCTAGCTTTCTCCGCTGTCCAACTCTCCCAGCAGTTAGTTCTGTCTTAGGATACCGAACAATAAATGATCACTACGACAAGAAGAAAAGCAATTAACTAGATTGATGTTCAAAGAGTCCCCTTGAAGTTATCAATACCCATATTTATATCATTATGTCAAAATTTTGGCAGAATTATTTGCTTTTTATGAAAATCCAAAGAAGCAATTTTCAGATTTCCTAATATGAATCAAAAATTTCAAAAACACATATATACATATCCATACTTCTGTTAACTTTCCTTCATTTTAAGTATTACAGGTTTGGGGATTTAGGCTGGGTAAAACAATTAACCAAATATTTTTAAAATAGGTGTTGAAACACCCTTTCCAGTCCAGTTTTGAAAAGTCAAGGCATTCTGATATGACTTCACCATTAAAACAGTTTAGTAATAGAGTTTGCTCAAACATTTTTGATCTTTGTGGATGGAGTTGTGGAACTCATATGAGGTGCTTGTTCTGATATTGTAGTGAACATGAAGTCATTCATATTTCTATATTCCCAAATGGTCTAGAGGTTAATATTTGGGATGGTGCATGTAATTAGAGGTTTAGTTGTCTGTGGAAACCTGGTATGTTTTAACTGGGTGGACGTATTTTGTTATCTACAGTGACTTAGCAGAAAATAACACATAATCGGTGTTTTATCAGCATTATTGTGCTCTGTTAAAAAATGCTGATCAATTTACTTGTTGTTTACATTTGTAAAACCTTGACTCCATTTTAGATCACTGAAAAAGGCACACAATGCTAATGAAAAGCTTTTGTGAAAGGCTCCCCCTCCTCTTCCACTAGTATGTGAAGGAAGTTGATTGGTTAAGAAGCCCATCATGAAAAATTGTAAGTTCTACGACTCGTGATGCTCGGACTACAATTGGCCTTACTGTTTATATTACTACTCATCAAGGCTGCATTATTACTACAACACAGGACGCAGAAGCAGGGAGTCCCTCCCTGGCTTTTGTGTAAAGGAAACTTCATGAGGAGTGTTCCTTAATAATAGTCTGTGAAATCCCAATCAATGCATGGATCCAGGGGTGTATTTCAATCATATTGATTCAGGTATTTTAGTCTTTTGTAAGTGCAAAATGCATGCCATAATATATGTCCAGGAAATAAACTTCAAGGAAAGTCACTCTGTGCCATCTACTAAATGTCCATTTAAAAATAGGTAACAAGTTCAATTCTGTTGGCCTCCACTTCTGGAGCTAGGGCATTCTGCTAATCTCGAGGGATACTTTTGGTGTTGGGCTTTGATACAGACAAACATGAAAGGATCCTGGCATAGCTTCCCTAGGCTGCGCATTCTGATTTTATGCCCAGACCCAGTGCAGTTGCACATGAATGCATTAAGTATCAAGAAATTGCACTTGCTTGAGGAAGGAGATGGAGGTGGAGATTCTTTTGGGTAATACTCTGAAGGTCATGACAACTATGGTCTTACTCCATTATGCCTTCTAATACTATTTAACAAACATTATTAAATACATGTTATATGAAATATCCAGGGATCCCATCAGTTTTATAAACTAAACAGTCATAGAAATTCTAATCATTAAAGTTCATGCCTGACCTATGGTGGTGCAGTGGATAAAGTGTTGACCTGGAATGCTGAGGTAGCTGGTTTGAATCCCTGGGCTTGCCTGGTCAAGGCACATACAGGAAGCAACTACTACGAGTAGATGCTTCCCACTACTCCCCCCTCTTTTCACTCTTCCTCTCTTTTTTCTCTCTGTCCCATCTCTCCAAAAATAAACAAACAAAATCTTAAAAAAAAGTTCACAATCAGAAAACTTTGTTTTATGAATTTTTCTTGTGGATGAGTCTTTTTTTATTTCTCTTAATACCAGAGGTCGGCTGACCTGGCTGTAAGTGAGATGTTTGCTGTAGGTACTCATTCATTCACTCACTCATTCCACACCCTTGTTGAGTATCTAGCATGTACAGGCAGGGTGCTGGCTTCTGAGACAAAAGACAAGGGTTAGGGGACTAGCAAACAAATAACTGAGCTTTTTATTCTTATGGAGAATATACTCTAGTGTAATAAAGTAGTGATTCAGTAGGCTAATGTAATTCTGATTCTTTTTTTTTTTTTTTTTTTGGTATTTTTCTGAAGCTGGAAACGGGGAGAGACAGTCAGACAGACTCCTGCATGCGCCCGACCGGGATCCACCTGGCATGCCCACCAGGGAGCGACGCTCTGCCCACCAGGGGGCGATGCTCTACCCCTCCGGGGCGTCGCTCTGTTGAGACCAGAGCCACTCTAGCGCCTGGGGCAGAGGCCAAGGAGCCATCCCCAGCGCCCGGGCCATCTTTGCTCCAATGGAGCCTCGCTGTGGGAAGGGAAGAGAGAGACAGAGAGGAAGGAGAGGGGGAGGGATGGAGAAGCAGATGGACGCTTCTCCTGTGTGCCCCGGCCGGGAATCGAACCCGGGACTTCTGCACGCCAGGCTGACGCTCTACCACTGAGCCAACCGGCCAGGGCTTAATTCTAATTCTTAATCAACTAGTATTCAGACATCTGTATATGAAAAGGCTGCCTTATAATATCTGTTTTTTCCTGAGGTTCTTTCCTGTACTGCCTTCCTTAGACTAATCCTTATTTTAATGATTATACCACAGCTTTGAACTCTGACTCTTTCTCTGCTGATTGCAAGTGTTCTAGTTCTTGACTGGATCAGTTAGTCAGTTCACTCTGCCTGGCTTTCTCTTTGAGGCTCCGGCCTTCAGTTCTTGGCCTATGGCACTGATATCTCACCTTACTTCCTGTGCTAGTGGTCTTTGCCACAGGTCCTCGTTGTGAGTTCTTGGGCTCACCGTGGGTCTTTATAAGGCTATTACTACTGGAGTTCTGCTATTACACTAAGACAATTTAGGGGGTTATGCTAATGTAAGTGTGCTTCTACAGATAACTCCAGATCAAACTATTCTCAAAGAAAATAAGTATATCTGTTATCTCCTGCCACAATACGTAGTGTTACAACCAACAACACTATACTTCTCAACTCAGCCGTATGAAACAATAAGCTTTTATTTAGCTCATGAGTCTGTAAGTGGGCAGAGCAGTTCTGTTCTTGGCTGGCAAGTCACTGTCAAAGCAGGTTTATTGGTTTTTGCTGGGCTTTCTCACACGTCTGGGCCGTAGGCCTGGACGACAGGCTGGCTCAGCCTTACTCTCGTCTTCCAGACAGCCAGCCCAGGTTCCTTTTCATGGAGTGGCAGGGTTCTGACAAAGAGAGAAAGCATGCAAGGCCACTTGAGACCTAGCTTTGGAACTGAGACACTGTCAGTTTTATTGACCTTTTTTGGCTAAAATAAGTCACAAGGGCAGCCCAAATTCAAGGAGTGGGAAAATAAATTGTGTCCTGTCTTAAAGGGAGTAGCTGCAAAGTCATAATCCCAAGGAGACTGGAAAATTGGGCCTGCTGTTTGCAATTAGCCTTCCACAATGAATTAGTTTCCAACTATTAAAGAATGTGTTTCTCTATAGTCTTGGACTTGAACTTGGGTAGGAGTGAGGATGTGGGCCTGAAGCATAGTGGAGAGAAGACCAAAACTGGTATTTTTTCCCATCAATAACGCAACATTGAGAGCTGTGCTCAGTGCCACAGGGGACACGGGCATGCATGACTAAGCAAAGGAGGGGCCATGAAGCAGAGTTCAGGGCCTTCTCCTGGATATTCAGCAGTCATCCTGATTGTTCCCTTTCTATCTGGCTTCTAAAAACAAGAGAAACTTATAGGGACTATTCTGGGTGGCTTTGCTCCAGTCCTGTAGTAGACACATACTCAGAAAAAGAATACCGGTGACTGAAGGTAGTTTTTCCTCATAGATCACTGAGGGTGAGCACCTAGTGCCAGACTTACAAGAATACCTCGGGTGGGGGAGGGGATTCAGATAAAGCTATTTTATACCTTTAAAGGCACTATTGCTTTGTTTATCAAGCACAAGTTCAGAAATAAAATATTTTTTCCTTCTGTTTTTCTTTATCCTTCAGTTATTCATATTCACTGACAACATAGTGGGCCACGTAGTTTTTTTCTAGTTTTCTAATGTTTTTTTAAAGAGATATGATTTATCACTAGGGAAGCATTGATACAGAAAGATTTTGCTGAGAAGGTAAGTCTATTTGCTAAGAGTCGTGCTGTACTATTGCTCAGGGATATGTACGTGTACCACCTGGTTTTTAGAATAAATATCTTTGGAACTGTCTTGGTTTAGCAATATTCTCTGGGGTCATTTTATAGGGGTATACTATTTTTGCTTAAAGTATTCCATATACCGTTAATTTGTGCGGCTTTGTAGTTTATTTATATCTGCACACTTACTTTAGCATTTGGTTAGTGTTTTATTTACTCATAAACATGTGTTAACTACAAAGAACAATCTCTCCCTTGTTACCAGACAAAGGCACTTGATTATCTGTCTGTGAGTGAGATGTATTGAATGGTCACAACTCAGAGTCAGCTCTGGCCACAGTAACTATATCACAGCTATACTGAGGCCCAAAAGTGACTGTTTATTTTCCAATATGTTTTTTTCTTCCCTATGCTGGATAATCCTCAGAAACACCTGTAACTTTTATTCAGCTTTTTACTGATAGTTGTCATAGTGTCTAAGACTTTTCAGACATTGTTTGACACAGCAGTTCCCGGCAATGAGTTGGCAAGAGGTGTTTTTTCACTCTCTTGGCTCACCCTCCCACCCCTATCACAGCACTGCTGCCAGATGGGGGTTGGAAAGTGAGGCTTAGAAAAAGATACCACCTTTTGTGACCCCACAGAACTTGTCATATTTCTTGTAAGGAAGCTGAAGATGAAAGATGCAAAGGCCTGAAAGTGCATGCCATCATCCAGGGGGAAAGCGTGTAGTTGTGTTTGGCTGAAATACAGAATAAGGGAGAAAAACCAGCACAAGTAGATTGGGTCTATCCTAATCCTCTCGGAAGTGGGGAGCCTTTGAAGGTTTTTCCAGCAGAGTGTTTTATCTAGTGGCACTGAAGGAAAAAAAGTTAAGAGCTTTAAACATGGGTATAGAGGTGTTTTTTAAAATCGGTTGCAATACACTAGACAAGACAGGACTAAAGCAGTTGCAAGGTGGGGTCTGCTTTGTTTGGTTTGGTTTTTCCCATGGGACATTTTAGAGGCTGCATTGGCAAAATTGGATACAAAGGATGAGAGATAGAATGAGAGTTAGATAATGACTTTAAGGCTTTGCACCTGAGTATGATAGTATTTTAAGGGAGCTGGCAGTTATAGGAAAAGGGATATGTTTGAGTGGAAAATAAATTCAGTTTTAGATGTACTGAAATATGAAGTAGAAAATCAGAGTTTAGGTGGCTCATTCACAGAAGGGAGTTGTGTCTGGAATTCAGGAGAGGAGCTGCGGGTCCAAGCTGTGGGTTTGGGTGTCATTGGTATATGTGGGAAGGGCCGAAGCCATTAAATGAGCCAGAATGCTCAGAAAGAGCTGTCCACTGTGAAAAGGGGCATGACAAGATGGACACAAACACCAACAGGGCAGAGGCAAAGAAAGAAAAGTCAACCGAAAGAGGTCGCAAAGGAAAAACAAGATTGTAAAACAAGACAGTTTCTGATTGAAATTTGTTTAGCAAGAACTTACTTGGATATGTATTCTTTTTTTTTTTTAATTTATTTATTTTTATTTATTTATTCACTTTAGAGAGGAGAGGGAGAGACAGACAGAGAGAGAGAGAGAGGAAAGACTGAGAGAGAGAAGGGGGAGGAGCTGGAAGCATCAACTCCCATATGTGCCTTGACCAGGCAAGCCCAGGGTTTCGAACCAGCGACCTCAGCATTTCCAGGTCTACGCTTTATCCACTGCGCCACCACAGGTCAGGCCTGGATATGTATTCTTGCATGTACAGAAGGATGGAAGCTGGGGATAGAAAAGCCATTATTAATTATTCTCCTATTTTAAATATACATATTCTTCTTATAGTATGGATAAATTAATTTCATTGCTCCATGACCCTAATTAAGCTAGTTTCAAGACTCAGCGGTATACTTTTTTGGTTTACCTGTCTTAAGTTTTTGGTCTATGGCACAGAGTTAACCCCTATCAAATCTTTTAATTATAGTATTAAAAGTATATGAAACAGCCTGACCAGGCAGTGGCACAGTGGACAGAGCATTGGCCTGGGATGCTGAGGACTCAGGTTAACAACCCCAAGGTTTCTGGTTTGAGCACAGGCTCGTCTGGCTTGAGTGCAGGTAGCTGGCATGAGCTTGGGATTATATACATGAACCCACTGTTACTGCCTTGAGCCTAAAGGTTGCTGGCTAGAAGCCCAAGGTCTCTGGCTTGAGCAAGGGGTCACTGGCTTGGCTGGAACCCCCCCCCTCCCATCTAGGCACATATGAGAAAGCAAGCAATGAACAACTAAGGTAAAGCATCTATGAGTTGATGCTTCTCATATCTTTTCTTTCCTTTCTGTCTGCCTGTCTCTCTGTGTTGCAAAAATAGAATAAAGTATGAAAAAGTTTATGTGTCTATCAACAGATGAATGGATTGAGAAAATGTTGTACACACACACACACACACACACACACACACACACACAGGGTCCTCGGGTTATGGCAGTCTCGATATATGAAATTTCAAGTTTACGACACTCATGCCCATAAAAGCTTCAAATAATTGAGATGTGAGTGTTTCAGCTTATGCTATTAGTGTTGTACTTACAAACAACGTGGGTGAACTAGTTTGGTTGTGTGTGGCGAAAGAATACATGATGTGGTATATAAATAAGGGAGTTGGCATCCCCCAGACACTTACCTACTACATTTTAGACTGTTAAAAGCACAAATGTTTCATTTGTGTTAGGCTATGGTGTGTTTCAACTTACACTCAAAATCGGGTTACATTATTGTCATAGGAAAGAAACTGTATTGTAACCTGAGGACCCCCTGTATGTGTGTGTGTATGTATACTGCTCACAAAGAGTAGAGAATATTTTATTGTTTCATATTAATTTTTAAATATCCCCTACTTTTTTTGAGCAGTATATAATCAGATATTATTCAGCCTTAAAAAAAAGAAACTCCTATCATTTGCAACAATATGGCTGAAGCTGAAGGATATAATGCTGAGATAAGCCAGACAGAGAAAGACAAATACATCACAATATTGCTTATATGTGGAATCTAACCGCGCCTTCCTCTCTGTCTCTCTCTTCCCCTCCCGCAGCCAAGGCTCCATTGGAGCAAAGATGGCCCGGGCACTGGGAATGGCTCTGTGGCCTCTGCCTCAGGTGCTAGAGTGGCTCTGGTCGCAACATGGCGACGCCCAGGATGGGCAGAGCATCGTCCCCTGGTGGGCAGAGCGTCGCCCCATGGTGGGCGTGCTGGGTGGATCCCGGTCGGGTGCATGCGGGAGTCTGTCTGACTGTCTCTCCCTATTTCCAGCTTCAGAAAAATGCAAAAAAAAAAAAAGTTGAACCTATAGAACAACTAATAAAGTAGATACCAGGGCCGGGGCTAGTGGAAATAGGGATCAATTCATTAAAGGTACAAATTTTCAGTTTAAAGATGAATAAGTCTAAGGATCTAATGTATAACATGGTGACTGTGGTTGATAACACTGTATTGTATGATTGTAATTTGCAGAGAGAATTCTAAGATGGCAACTGAGTAGGTAGACGTTCCAACTGCCACCTCCCAGGACCAAATTGGATTACAACCTAATTTAAGAACAATCATCTTGAAAAACCAACTTTGGACTAAACTAAGAGGAGTCTATAACCAAGGATCACAGAAGAAGACACACCGAGACTAGTAGGAAGAGTGGAGACGTGGAAAGGGCTGCCCTGCTCCCAGGAGCGAGTGGCAGCTGAGGGTCCGGAGGTTCCTTTCACTATGGGGAGGGTCACTCTGAGAGGTGTAGGTGCTCAGCCCTGGGCCAAGAGCCCCAGAGCCTAGAAGATGTGCCCAGACATTTGGCAATGAAAAGAGCCAGGTTTTTGTCTGTGAGAAAGAGACTGAGTTTTCAAAGTTGAAGGCTGCATTTTAAAGGGCTCACACAGAAAATCTTGTTCAAAACCACTTACCTGGGGCTCTGGTGGAGGGAGAGCTGAGAGGACTGGAGTTGCATGAGGAGAGTGTAAAGTTGGAACCTCAGGGAGAGAGACTGTGGGGGATGGTCATTGGAACCCCTGTGCTGAGTCATTCTCCAATACTGTAGTCACCATCTTTCTTAGGCAAAGTGTTCCCTCTGTCCTGTCCATCAGCCTGGGGAAAAGCCACTGTTCTGTCCTTGGGAGTCTTTCCTACTTCAGTCATGGCAATGGGTTGTTCAGAGAGGCCAGGAAGGAAGGGGCACATCAGTGACTCAGTTTTAAAGTGTTGAGATCAGAGCTTTCACTACCAACTCTAAAACTGCTACTTCCATCTCAGGGGACACTCAGTAGAAACTGTCCAGAGGTGAACAGACCACACCTCTGGGTTGGTTTAAGAGACTATACCCACCAGACTCCTGGGGCCACAACCTATTGAGGTCTGTGAAAGAAGTCTAGAAAAACTAAATCCTGGGGCCTAGTAGCAAAGCCACACCCACCACCCTTCCTAATCCTTGAATTGCCACAGATTCTAGACTCTAGCAGAGTTTTTTTCAGGGGCCGAGCCCAACAAGCAGCCAGCAGACAGAGGATGCAGGAGGCAGGATTCAGGGAAACTTGGCCTTTTAAGTGGACATTCCCCCAGGCCCAGTGTGGATAAAAGCCAGCCTAGGTGTGCTGCTTGGTATTTCCATGTACACCTGGGTCCAGCAGAGGCAGCCACAAACTCTGGATTGCTAATAGCTCCAAGAAGATTGCTGAAGGCCAGTCACAGGTAGTGTCACCTACTGGTCTGTGCTGGGTTCCTGCTAGGGAGGCCCAGGGCTGGCACATACAGGATCCAGCTGTGGAAGGCATTGATTAGGACCTAACAACTCTTGTGAGAGTGGTATCCTAAGGAAAGGCTCCTCACTTCTGGCCCAGCTGAGGCAAGTTCCACTCTCTGTGATCAGCACCAGCACAGCAGCTCATGTGCATTGGATAGGGTGGAGCTCCACAGTCAGCCAGCCTGGGCGGTGGATATCCTGACCTGCTGACCTAGATTCCATAAGGGAAAGGGAGAGATGCTTGGAGCATAGACATTTAATGTGTGGGTCCCTGTGAGCCTATTGTTAGATCTGGTCAAGGGGCTTAGAACCTTTCTGGGGGGGCACAGTCAGCCCCAGGAGAGCACTCTCTCAGTCTTCCTCCCTGAGACCAGGGTCTCAACAGCTGTAAGAACTTCTGCAGAGGGGACTGTCAGCCACACCACACTCAGTCTGAACCTGTGGCTCACCTTGTTGGGAAGAAGTAAAATTTGAGTATCTAGCAGTGGCTAAAGATTCAGCTATGGAGTAGAGAACACATTCCCCATACTGAGCTCCTGACCAAGAGACCACTGAGGTAAGGGATCCCACTGACATTGTATTCACAACCTCAGCTGTCCTCACCCACCAAGTGTGCAACCTGTAGAGAGGTTGGTTGGTTCAGGACAGTCTGAACCCACATTACAGTCTTAACTACAGAAGACTCTGTGGGAAGACCAGGTGGCTGCAAGAGGAAGATAAGCAGCTGAGAAGTGGAGACAAATCTTACAGAGCTTGGGGCTTTTAAGGAGCTGATTCTTATACAAAGGTTGGCCCCTCTCACACTACCCAGACACAGAATATGCAGAAACAAACAGTGAAAAGTGCAGTAGCTATAGATTGTTAGTGCACAGTGGGTCACAAACAACAGCTGATGCCAACCCAAGAAGATCTAGAGCCAACAAATCTGGTAGTGGATGGCAGACAGCACCAACACTAGCCTCAGCTACCTACACAACTATGCCCAAAGGTGGAGTCTAGCAGGTAACAGACACTGTGGAGAATATATACATATGCACAAAAGGACAGACATTGCACAGTGTGTAATACACATGATCAAGGTTGACCCTTAGAGCCAGCCAGCCTGAAGGGATAACTGTACCCATGAAAGGACCAACTGCATTCAATACTCACATACAACAAGAGGGAAAATAGTACCTTCAAGAAACATTCCTAAAACAAGGAAAAAGGTGGCCTAAGGTCAGTACCACTGAGCCCATCTTTTTCATAAAGACCACATAAAAATTTCAAAGTCAGACAGTGCTACCTAATGCACAGAAAAAATGGACAGACAGAGATATGAGACCCAAATTAATCAGCAAGAGAAACTCCCAGAAAAAAGAACTGAATGCGATGGAAGTAACCAAACTACCAGATGCAGAGTTTAAAATAATAACTTTTAGGATGCTCAAGGATCTTATAGCAACAATGGATAGAAATAATGAGCACCCAAATAAAGAGATAGCAAGCATCAATAAGGACATTCAAATCATAAAAAAGAACAGTCAGAAATAACAAATACAATATCAGATATGAAGATTGCACTAGAAGGAATCAACAGCAGGCTGGATGAAGCAGAGGACTCAAACAGCAATTTGTAGGATAAGATAAACAATAAAATGGAAGCAGAGCAGAAAAAAAATAGGGGGCTCAGAAAGACTGAGGAAAATCCAAGAGAGCTCTGTGACAACATGAAAAGAAACAACACCCATATCATAGGGGTTCCTGAAAGAAAAGGAAATGAACAAGAGACAGAGAATCTGTTTGAAGAAATCATAGCTGAAAACTTCTCTAAACTGATGATGGAAAAAGTCACACAAGTTCAAGAAGCACAGAGAATCCCATTAAAGAGGAACCCAAGGACGCATAGACCAAGACACATCATAATTAAAGTGCCAAAGTTAAGAGACAAAGAAAAAACCCTAAAAGCAACAAGAAAAAAGCAATTAATTACCTACAGAGAAGCTCCCATAAAGATGACATTTGACTTATCAATAGAAACACTCGAAGCCTGAAGGGATTGGGAAGAAATATTCTAAGTGATGCAAAACAAGAACCTACAACCAAGACTTCTTTATCCAGCAAGGTTATCATTTAAAATTAAAGGAGAAATAAAAAGCTTTCTAGACAAAACAAAACAAAACAAAACAACTCAAGGAATTCATTGTAACCAAACCAGTACAGCAAGAAATGTTAAGGGGCCTGATGTAAAAAGAGCAAATAAAAAAAAGAAATTGAGGAAAAGAAGATTGTAGATTTAAAAAATAAAATGGCAATAAACAACTACATATTAATAATATCCTTAATGTGAATGGATTAGCTGGGCAGCCCTCTGACCTTTTTTGGCCATTTGCCCTACCATAACATCCTATTGGCTGAACCTATTTTATATAAGCTAGTTTACTTCCTGAATAAAGCAAATCTGTGTCACTGAACCTGGTCCCTGGAGTCGGGTCTCTGCCTCTACCTTGTCCTCACCCCCAGTGAGCCTTGTTCACAACTGGTGCCTCAAACAGGGACCTAACCAGCATCCAAGGGACAGGTCAGTGACCCTTTGCAATGGGAAACCATCTTCCTTACTCCCGAGCCCCACAGGCTCAAGCCCTGCACGCTCTATTGCAGAGTAGGTGAGTTAAAGTTAGTGAAAAGGATCTTTGTACCTACTGGGAAATCCTCTCAGGTTTCAACCCTTTGCTCTGGATGCACCTCTTTGGAACCCCAATACTTGGGCTCGAGCTTTCTGGAGTATCAGTTCTGCTGAAGTACATGAAGGACAAACCTTCCTTCTTGGCCTTATTCCTGCCCTGCTAATGATACATGCCTGTCTGACCAGTGCTCCTGCTGAGGACCCTCTGCAGATTCCTAAGGTCCTACAGGCTACTCCTCTTTCAGAGGAACGCCTGCCTCTGTATTCACCTCCCCCTGTAGAGGAAGAAAAAGGTTGGGCCACCGAGTTTGATGGACTTGCAACCGAGCATGCAGAAACAAAACTAGATACATTAGAAACTGCGCCATCAGCTCTGCCACCGGAAAAAGCGGAAGTAGCTACTTCCACATTCCCTGCCGGGGCTCAATGCCCCACTCCAGCCTCTCAGAGGCCATTTTCTACCCCAGCTTTAACTTCAACACGTGTTCCTGCTGCAGACCCATGGGCCAGCCTATATGCCCCCATGTGTCTTTTTTCTTTTCCCTCCTCGTTTGTCTGTCTCTCTGTCTTGTCTATTTTTCTGTATCTCTCGCTCTCTTGCCCTCTCCCCTCTCTCTGAAATGATGCTGGAAGGACCCAGCCATGGGACAGTGGTGGGAATCACACCCTCTTCTAATGCAAGGGAGAGGTTATGCTTATGTTTTTCAGCCAATTTGGATCCCAGGAACCCCCCACCTGCTTGACAGGGTTTTCTGGGCACCCACTAAGTGGTTCAGTCTTCACCCATCCAAAACCACAGCCCTGGCCTCCTCCATACTGACTACGCCTGAGGGGAGGAGGTCCTCAGCACTCCAGGAGAAGACCTTGCGGCTGGCGTGCACGCCTCATCACCTGGGGAGATGTGGAGGCTTTGGCGAGGCAGGCCCAGAGAGTGGCCCCTGACAGGCCCCCAGGCCCTGGTGCTCTGTTCTTGTGTTTTTGCTTGTGTATGCTATAGTGACTGCTGACTCTCAGACATGGGTGGACCCCCTTGTCTGGGCAGCTGTTCCCCACCCTGGCATAATTATGCCTGTTGAAGTTAATAGCCCACAGTTTCCAGCAGTATATTCCAGTAACTGCTCCCTTAGTCTCCCTTGTGACAATAATAGCCGGGAATCCCAACAGTGGAATGGCACTATATGGGGTAACCTCAGTGACTCAATGCTACTTAAATTTACTCTGAATAATAACGCCATCCCCTCAGAGGGGTGGGTCCTCTTTCAAAATTATACTATGGAGGACTTTGCTGAAAACCAACCAAGGCTCAGTTGTTGACCTACAAGCCCTCCTCCCCCTAGCTACCAACAGTTGGGCCCGCCCTGCTAACCTAGCCTTCCCAGGGTCACCTCTTTGCCCATTCCTGTATGACGAACATCTAAGAACACTCCTGAGAGAAGGAATTCCCTGGAGAGGCTACTGCATTGCCTCTGGCCCAGATGCACAGACCATCAACCTCGGAGTTTGGCATCGAAAGCTGAGAGACAGAATGCAACCATATGCAGTACGCAGCCCATGGCAAGCCACCCATTCTGTGTTTGGATGCTGAAAACTTTGTGGGAAGGTGGCATGCATGGACCTACATTCATTTTTTACAATCAAAATGGAACTGTGTTTAAGGGCACCTGGAAGGTCTCTGTAATACAATGGGAGGGAAATGACATCCCGACCCCTAGGAGGAATCCCCTGTTTAAGACCCCCGTTCTATTTCCTAACTAGTCAAACATTACAGAAGCTTGCCTCATTGTTTAATCCAGATAATCTATTAGCATATAGTATAATAGGTTTCATAGTTGTTTTAGTTCTACTAGGGTTCTGTTGCATAATGCATAGCATTCAGAAGCTACAAGAATAACAAGCAGTCATCAAGCAAGTTCATCTGGCCTTAATTAAAAGAGAAGGGGGAGATGTAGGTAGAGTGCAGAGCATTTACCTAGTGGCTGTGACTGACACAAGGCTGTGAGAATACTCCAGCTCCCGGAAACCTCCTGGGTACACCCAGGAAGGAAGCTCACCCACTGTGTGGAAATGACTCAGCACCAGCTGGGCAGCCCTGTCACCTTTTATGGCCATTTACCCTACCATAACATCCTATTGGCTGAACCCATCTATATAAGCTTGCTCCTTGCTCCCTATCTGAATAAAGCAGATCTGCATCACTGAACCTGGTCTCTGGAGTTGGGTCTTTGTGTCTCCATTGTCCTCACCCCCAGAAGGACTTGTCCACATACAATAACCATGATCTGGAAACAACCCAAGTGTCTTTCAGTAGACAAGTGGATTAAAAAGCAGTGCTACATATACACAGTGAAATACTATGCAGCTGTGAAAAAGAAGGAAATCTTTACCTTTTGCAATGGCATGAATAGACCTGGAGATTATTATGCTAAGTGAAGTAAGCCAAGTAGAGAAAGACAAATATCACATGATCTCACTTACATGTGGAATCTAATGAACAAAGTGAACTGATGAATGGAATCGAGGCAGAGGTGGGGTCACAGGGAACAGAGGTACAGCTGTCAGAGGAAAGGGGGATGAGGCGATCAGATCAGAGAATGTGAAGGGATTAGTGAACTTATATATACATAACACATAGATACAGATAACAGAACAGCAAATCTCAGAGGAAAGGGTGGAGGTTGTTAAAGGGAGGGGTGTCAAAAGAGGTAAGGGGGGACAAAGGAGTGGCAGTGAGGGAGTTATATTGAGTGGGACACTTGAATGTTAACAAAAAAATGAAAATCAATAAATAATTTAAAAAAGATATTTGCAGAAAGTAGAACGTAAATGTTCTTACCAAAAAAGAAAAAAAAAAGTAAATAAGATGATGGTATGTTAACTTGATGAAGGGAATCTTTTCACAATGTATGCAATATAGTAAATCATCATATTGTACACTTATTTTTTATTATTCAGTGAGAGGAGGGGAGGCACAGACAGACTCCCTCATGTGCCCCTATTGGGGTCCACCTGGCAAGCCCAATAGGAAACAATACTCTGCCCATCTGTAGCATTGCTCCATTGCTTAGCAATTGAGCTCTTCTTAGTGTCTGAGGTAGAGCTCATAGAGCCATTCTTAGTGCCCAGGGCCCACTCTCTCAAGTCAACCCATGGTTGCAGGAGGGAAAGAGACTGAGAGAGTAAGAGAGAGAGAGAGAGAGAGAGAGAGAGAGAGAGAGAGAGAGATAAGCAAGAAGGGGAAGGGTGGAGAAGCAGATGGGCGCTTCTCTTGTGTGCCTTGGGAATCGAATCTGGGACATCCACACACCAGGTCAATGCTCTACCACTAAGGCAACTGGCCGCATTATACACTTTAAATATCTTGCAGTTTCATTCATCAAATATTTATCAATAAGGGTGAAAAACATATACATATAATATTCTTATTTTAAAATTAAAATAATACAGAAGGATGTTTAACTAAATGTTTTGCTTCTTTTAACCAAATTGCTTATTTTCACTTCCTAGGGGGCCTACAGTTACATTTCTTGTAAATATTCCTAGAAAATTTCTATATCTTTATATTTTAGAAATATGTATGTGTGCATGTGTATGTGTGTGTGTGTGTGTGTGTGTGTGTGTGTGTGTGTGTATATATATATATGAACATAAACATACAAAGAGTTCTCAAAGGTCTGCACAATACTTTAACACACTTAATATTGGATTCTTTCCAAGTATGTGCAAATCATACTGTGCCTCTCTAATCCTAAATATGAAGGGGCTGGAAAATGTCTTTCCATGATCTATAGCTGCTGTGAGGACCTTTCTGTAGATCATCTTTGGCAGAAGCCCAATGTTTCTATGCACAATCTACTTATTTCTAAGGTAATTACTCTCAACCTCATATTTTTATTTTATTTAACTCTCTTTTCTTTGCATATCCAAGCTACATAAATGTGTTCTACTTGTCAGTGGATGGTTCCTTCACTTCATCCTGCATTTGCCAGTACCAAAGAGCCACAGACTCTGACAATTCAATCCTCTCCTCACTTACCACTTTCTGGGGAGGGAAATATGGAATACAATTTTTTTAACAATGATATAAAATAAGACATCTTCATGAGAAAACAGAAGAATATGTCAATAGTTTAGTTTTAATTGTAAAATTTTTCACTCTTGAGGTATCCCCCAAAAAATTCTCAGTGGTGCCTAAAACTCTTGATATAACTATGTAGTAAATTTTCCTTCTTATTCGAGCAGTTGGAACTAGTAAGAGAGTATGATTTTTCTATCATCACTGTCCTCACCATATCTATTCTTGAAAAAGATTAATAATACCTGCAAATCTCTTTAAAATTTTTTTGCTTGTTTGCTTGGTTATTTTTTTTTGATAGTACAGATTATAGATAGCTTGTTCCTTTATATCCAAAATAGGGTAAAATGACTTTGTATTTGGGTTGAATTATGGATCCAACATTTCTGTTCATAATAACAAAAAGCCAACAAATGCTAACTCGCTTTGCTAAAACAGGCACTTGGTGTTCTTTGGTTGTGAACAATGGTCTTCTCCCAATGACAGGTGAGCAGAACTGGATCAGGGTAGAGATTACTATTATGAAAAACAGAGAGCTTAAAGAAAAGGAAATATTTCTCTGTTGCACATCTTATCAGATTCACGTGAAGTCCAGAGTATTTTCTTCATGGACTCCTTAAAACAGCTAGGCTTTATTAAACTTAATGTCCTACTCTATATATCAGGCACAATGGCTAATCTGAATTGGCTCACCAGGTGTTTGCAATAGGTAATTAAAAGTTGAATTATGCCTTATGATTGCTTTCTTGGTAAATTTAAGATCCAGTTGATGAGTTGAATTGCTGGTTTGTCCTTAGCTTCTCATTTGTGACATAGGAGGGAGAGCACTTCCCCTTACAGAGTCCTGACTGGTATTGGAGTAATTTGCATGAAATGATGCTGAATCCAAGCAACAAATAATTTCTTGGTTTTATTTTGGTATTTCTCAGAGAGATACTAATTGCCTTGTTTGTTTTGAAAGTTATTTGAAAATAATAGCAACTACCCTTAACCAATGGATCCCTTGATTTCTTTGTAACGGAAATGCTTACTTGTTATACTTCCACTTTCCACTATGGTAAATGTGTTAGCTTCCAGAAACTGCCTTGCCTTGGAAATTTAAGTGACATGATGAATTATTTTTGCAATAGTAATTTCAGTCACTAACATCATTACTTCTCATTTTCTTCATGCTTTTGGACACCATCGGAGGGGGAAAGGTACATTACTATAATGTGGGGTCATACAATCTAGAATAACTGTATTTATAACTCTCCTACTTACTTGGCAGAAAAATCAATGGGCAGCATTTTATCACTGCATCTAGAGACAGTTATGTAGTGTTCAATAGATTATAAACATTTAGTGGGGCCCTAGGAAAAGCTAGATGAAAAGGAATTTCTTGATACAAATTAAGTTAGAAATTAATGACAAATATTACTAGGATATCCTGGAAGAGTAAGAAATAAGAATTTATTTTATGTCAGTGGCCAAACTTCTTCACTTTTTATGTTACATGTTTTCACTTGTTTTAATTACAATATTTTTGCTCCATAAGATGCACTTTTTTCCCCAAAAAAAGTGGAGGGGAGAATGCCTGTGCATCTTATGGAGTGAAAAATATGGTATTTTATTAAATATTTTAACACATCATTTGGTTCAGAATATTTTTATTTCTCATTTTCCTCCTTAAAACCCTAGGTGTGTCTTATGGTCAGGTGTGTCTTATGGAGTGAAAAATATGGTAGTTCTGACAATGGCCTTGACAACAGTAACTGAATTAATTTTCCACAATGTAAATGCTATTGTTTACAGTCTCCTTTGTATTGAGAACAAATAGGTTAGCCTTAAAAAGTATTATATACACTCATAGGCGTTTAATTCACTTAATTTGTTATTCACATATTTTCCATGATACTCTATGCATTTCTATTATTGTACATATGGAATTGCTTTATGGCACTTAGGTTTATGTGTCTGTTGTCTCTTGAGGAAAGGACTGTACCTTATTCATCTTTGTATCCATGTGCCCTTCACTGTCCCTTGCTCCTTACAGATGGTCAACACTTGCTGAATAAATGCCTGAGTGAATTGCAATGTAGTGTCTTGAAACAATTCATTGACAGAGTATTTGACTGTTTCCTTAGAGATTAGCTCATTTATTCCATCTCATAGGATGTTTATTTTGCGGATAGGTAAGTTGAGATTCATCAGTAACTTGCCAAAGTATTTGTCATTATGCCAGGAGTCAAAGTTTCTAGGTCTCGTGAACAATTCACAAATTTAAAGAGGAAATTCTATGCACACACGTATATGGGCTGCAATGAAAAGAGACTGGAAGGCCGTGAGCCCTTTCTGACCCTAGCAGAGAAGTTAGGTGTGACTCTCAGCACTAAGTGTATTTTCCCAGTTATTCATTATTCATTGAAAGAAACTCCTTATGAGTTGTGAAGGATTTAGTTCACAAACTCATTAAGTCTCTCTCTCTCTGAAAAAAAAAAATGAGCTCCATCTTTCTTTACATTTCTTTTTTTTTTTTTTTAATAAATTTTTATTAATGGTAATGGGATGATATTAATAAATCAGGGTACATATATTCAAAGAAAACATGTCTAGGTTATTTTGTCATCAAATTATGTTGCAAACCCCTCGCCCAAAGTCAGATTGTCCTCCGTCACCCTCTATCTAGTTCTCTGTGCCCCTCCCCCTCCCCCTAACTCTCTCCCTCCCTCCCTCCCATGTCCTCCCTCCCCCTCCACCCTTGGTAACCACATTCTTGTCCATGTCTCTTAGTCTCATTTTTATGTTCCACCAATATATGGAATCATGTAGTTATTGTTTTTTTCTGATTTACTTATTTCACTCCTTATAATGTTATCAAGATCCCACCATTTTGCTGTAAATGATCTGATGTCATCATTTCTTATGGCTGAGTAGTATTCCATAGTGTATATGTGCCACATCTTCTTTATCCAGTCTTCTATTGAAGGGCTTTTTGGTTGTTTCCATGTCTTGGCCACTGTGAACAGTGCTGCAATGAACATGGGGCTACATGTGTCTTCATGTATCAATGTTTCTGAAATTTTGGGGTGTATACCCAGTAGAGGGATTGCTGGGTCATAAGATAGTTCTATTTGCAGTTTTTTGAGGAACCACCATACTTTCCTCCATAATGGTTGTACTACTTTACAGTCCCACCAACAGTGAATGAGGGTTCCTTTTTCTCCACAGCCTCTCCAACATTTGCTATTACCCATCTTGTTGATAATAGCTAATCTAACAGGAGTGAGGTGGTATCTCATTGTAGTTTTGATTTGCATTTCTCTAATAACTAATGAAGCTGAGCATCTTTTCATATATCTGTTGGCCATTTGTATCTCTTCCTGGGAGAAGTGTCTGTTCATGTCCTCTTCCCATTTTTTTATTGGATTGTTTGTTTGTTTGTTGTTGAGTTTTATGAGTTCTTTGTAAATTTTGGATATTAGGCCCTTATCTGAGCTGTCGTTTGAAAATATCAGTTCCCATTTAGTTGGCTGTCTGTTTATTTTGATATCAGTTTCTCTTGCTGAGCAAAAACTTTTAATTCTGATGTAGTCCCATTCATTTATCTTTGCCTTCACTTCTCTTGCCATTGGAGTCAAGTTCATAAAATGTTCTTTAAAACCCAGGTCCATGATTTTAGTACCTATGTCTTCTTCTATGTACTTTATTGTTTCAGGTCTTATATTTAGGCCTTTGATCCATTTTGAATTAATTTTAGTACACGGGGACAGGCTGTAGTCGAGTTTCATTCTTTTGCATGTGGCTTTCCAGTTTTCCCAACACCATTTGTTGAAGAGGCTTTCTTTTCTCCATTGTGTGTTGTTGGCCCCTTTATCAAAGATTATTTGACCATATATATGTGGTTTTATTTCTGGGCTTTCTATTCTGTTCCATTGGTCTGAGTGTCTATTTTTTTCCCAATACCATGCTGTTTTGATTATCGTGGCCCTATAATATAGTTTAAAGTCAGGAACTGTAATGCCCCCCAGCTTCATTCTTTTTCCTTAGGATTGTTTTGGCTATTCGGGGTTTTTTATAGTTCCATATAAATCTGATGATTTTTTGTTCCATTTCTTTAAAAAAATCTCATAGGGATTTTGATGGGAATTGCATTAAATTTGTATATTGCTTTGGGTAATATGGCCATTTTGATTATATTTATTCTTCCTATCCAAGAACAAGGAATATTTTTCCATCTCATTGTATCTTTTTTGATTTCCCTTAACAATGCTTTGTAATTTTCATTATATAGGTCCTTTACGTTCTTTGTTATGTTTATTCCTAGGTATTTTATTTTTTTTGTTGCAATCGTGAAGGGGATTATTTTTTTGAGTTTGTTTTCTAATATTTCATTGTTGGCATATAGAAAGGCTATTGACTTTTGTATGTTAATTTTGTATCCTGCGACCTTACTGTATTGGTTTGTTGTTTCTAATAATCTTTTTGTGGAGTCCTTCGGGTTTTCGATGTATAGGATCATATCATCAGCAAAAAGTGATAGCTTTACTTCTTCTTTTCTGATATGGATGCCTTTTATTTCTTTGTCTTGTCTGATTGCTCTGGCCAGAACTTCTAGCACCACGTTAAATAAGAGTGGAGAGAGTGGACAACCCTGTCTTGTTCCTGATTTAAGGTAGAAAGTCCTCAGTTTTATGCCGTTTAATAGGATGTTGGCTGATGGTTTATCATATATGGCCTTTATCATGTTGAGATATTTTCCTTCTATACCCATTTTGTTGAGAGTCTTAAACATAAAATGGTGTTGTATTTTATCAAAAGCCTTTTCTGCATCTATTGATAAGATCATGTGGTTTTTGTTCTTTGTTTTGTTGATATGGTGTATTACGTTAACCGTTTTGCGTATGTTGAACCATCCTTGAGATTCTGGGATGAATCCCACTTGATCATGATGTATTATTTTTTTAATATGTTGTTGTATTCGGTTTGCCAGTATTTTGTTTAGTATTTTAGCATCTGTATTCATTAGAGATATTGGTCTGTAGTTTTCTTTCTTTGTGCCATCCTTGCTAGGTTTTGGTATGAGGGTTATGTTGGCCTCATAAAATGTGTTTGGAAGTATTGCTTCTTCTTCAATTTTTTGGAAGACTTTGAGTAGAATAGGAACCAAGTCTTTGAATGTTTGATAGAATTTACTAGTATAACCGTCTGGGCTTGGACTTTTATTTTTGGGGAGATTTTTAATAGTTTTTTCTATTTCCTCCCTGCTGATTGGTCTGTTTAGGCTTTCTGCTTCTTCATGACTCAGTCTAGGAAGGTTGTATTGTTCTAGGAATTTATCCATTTCTTCTAGATTGTTGTATTTGGTGGCATATAATTTTTCATAGTATTCTACAATAATTCTTTGTATATCTATGATGTCTGTGGTGATCTCTCCTCTTTCATTTTGGATTTTATTTATTTGAGTCCTGTGTCTTTTTTCCTTGGTGAGTCTTGCCAAGGGTTTGTCAATTTTGTTGATCTTTTCAAAGAACCAGCTCCTTGTTTTATTGATTTTTTCTATAGTTTTTCTGTTCTCTATTTCATTTATTTCTGCTCTGATTTTTATTATCTCCTTTCTTCGTCTGGTTTTGGGTTGTCTTTGTTCTTCTTTTTCTAGTTCCTTAAGGTGTGAAGTTAAGTGGTTTACTTCGGCTCTCTCTTGTTTGTTCATATAGGCCTGAAGTGATATGAACTTTCCTCTTATTACTGCTTTTGCTGCATCCCAGAGATTCTGATATGTCGTATTTTCATTTTCATTTGTCTGTATATATCTTTTGATTTCTGCGCTTATTTCTTCTTTGACCCATTCATTTTTTAGAAGAATGTTGTTTAGTTTCCACATTTTTGTGGGTTTTTCCCCCTCTTTTTTGCAGTTGAATTCTAGTTTCAAGGCTTTATGATCAGAAAATATGCTTGGTACAATTTCAATTTTTCTAAATTTGCTGATATTGTCTTTGTGGCCCAACATATGGTCAATTCTTGAGAATGTTCCATGTACACTAGAGAAAAATGTATACTCTGTCGCTTTGGGATGAAGTGTCCTGTAGATGTCTATCATATCCAGGTGTTCTAGTATTTCGTTTAAGGCCACTATATCTTTATTGATTCTCTGTTTGGATGACCGATCTAGAGCCGTCAGCGGTGTATTGAGGTCTCCAAGTATGATTGTATTTTTGTCAGTTTTTGTTTTAAGGTCAATAAGTAGCTGTCTTATATATTTTGGTGCTCCTTGGTTTGGTGCATATATATTAAGGATTGTTATGTCTTCTTGATTCAACTTCCCCTTAATCATTATGAAATGACCATTTTTGTCTCTGAGTACTTTTTCTGTCTTGTAGTCAGCATTATTAGATATGAGTATTGCTACGCCTGCTTTTTTTTTGGGTGTTGTTTGCTTGGAGTATTGTTTTCCAGCCTTTCACTTTGAATTTGTTTTTATCCTTGTTGCTTAGATGTGTTTCTTGTAGGCAGCATATAGTTGGATTTTCTTTTTTAATCCATTCTGCTACTCTGTGTCTTTTTATTGGTAAGTTTAATCCATTTACATTTAGTGTAATTATTGACACTTGTGGGTTTCCTACTGCCATTTTATAAATTGCTTTCTGTTAGTTTTGTATCTAGTTTGATTCTTCTCTTTTGTTTTTCTATCATTTGTTTTTGTTTGTTTGTGTTCCATACTTCTTTCCTCTGTTGCTACCTTTTTTAAGTCAAGTGTTTTTGTGGTGGTTTTTTTAAGGGTGGTTACCATTAAGTAATGAAAAGGGTACCTACCATATTCATTGTAGTACCCTATCTTATAAGTATTTCTGTACTTCATCGTCCTTTGCTACTGTTAATCTCCATCCTCTCCCCCCTTTTTTTCCTTTGTTGTCACAGTTTAAGTTTGGTTTTATTGTGTTCTTGGTGGAGCTGTTACTTGTGGTGTTTTCTTTTGTTCTTTGAATCTGGTTGGAAAACCCCCTTTAGTATTTCCTGGAGTGGGGGCTTTCTGTTGATAAATTCTCTCATCTTTTCTGTATTTGTGAATGTTTTTATATCTCCTTCATACTTGAAGGATAGCTTTGATGGGTATAGTATTCTTGGCTGAAAGTTCCTCTCTTTCAGGGCTTTAAATATTGGGGTCCACTCTCTTCTAGCTTGTAGAGTTTCTGCTGAGAAATCTGATGATAATCTAATAGGCCTTCCTTTATATGTTGTACTCTTCTTTTCCCTGGCTGCCTTGAGAATTTTTTCTTTGTCATTGGTTTGTGTCATCTTTATTATGATGTGCCTTGGAGTGGGTTTGTTGGGGTTAAGAAAACTTGGTGTTCTGTTTGCTTCTTGAATTTGAGGCTTTAGTTCCTTCCACAGGCTTGGGAAGTTCTCGTCTATTATTTGTTTGAGTATATTCTCCATTCCATTTTCTTTCTCTTCTCCCTCTGATATACCTATTATTCTTATATTATTCTTTCTGATGGAGTCAGACAATTCCTGTAGGGCTTTCTCGTTTTTTATTATTTTTGAGTCTCTTTCTTCTTCTCTCTGTTGTGCCTCAAGTTGTTTGTCTTCTATTTCACTAATCCTATCTTCAATCTGGGCTGTTCTGTTAGCTAAGCTTGTTACCTCGTTTTTCAGCTCGTGAATTGAGTTTTTCATTTCTGTTTGATTTGTTTTTATAGTTTCAATTTCCTTGGTAATATATTCTTTGTGTTCATTGAGTTGTTTTCTGATCTCCCTATATTGCCTTTCTGTGTTTTCTTGTATATCTCTGAGTATTTTTAAGATTTCTATTTTAAATTCTCTGTCATTTAGCTCCAAGGCTTCCAATATGTTAAGTCTTTTCTCCATAGATTTTTCCACATCTATTTGTGTTACCTCTCTTTCTTTTGTATTCATAATATTCGATTTCCTCTTTCTTATTGGCATCTGAGGGTGGTCTTATTGATAGCACTAATTAGAATTAATAAAGAGTAAAAAGTAAAAAAAAAAAAAAAAAAAAAAAAGGTAAAACACCCCACAAAAAAAAACAGTAATAATTTATTATTTCCCCCTTTTTTTCTCTCTTCTCTTTCCCTCCTCTCCCCTCCTCAGGGAAATATCGTGCCTATAATGGAGGGCCTGATTTGGGGTGAAGAGTTCAAGGGGCAAAAAAAAAGGGAGTAGGGACCTACTAAATGCAAAAAAAAAAAAAAAAAAGGAAGAAAATCTTAGACAAGCATAAGATGATTTGCTTGTAAGTGATGGTCAACTAAGAGATATAATGAGAGGGATAAGAGGAAACCAGAAAAAAGGACCAAAAAAGAATAATAAAGAAGAAAAAATAAAAATAATAAGTAAAAATCTGTTGTATTAAGTGGAGTGAAGACTAAATACAATGGAGACCTTGGGTTGGGAGGACCCAAAATGCCACAAAAATAAACAAACAAGAAAAAAAATAAAAACAAAAGCAAAAAAGAGAAATAAAGCCAAAAAAAAGCCTTGAGTCCCAAATTAACTAATTTGTTTGTGATTGAGGATTATATGGGAGGAAAGTAAAATGAGAAAAGAAAAAACGAATAGAAAGGAAAAAACAAGAAAAAGAGAAAAATGAAGGAAGAAATAAAATAGGAAGAGAAAAAAACAAAATAAAGCAAGACAAAAAAAAAAAAAAAGGAGAGAGTGAGAGTTAAGTATTTTGGAGTATAACCTTAAAGGAGGGTGAGGATGAAGAAGAAAAATAAAATGCAACACTCATGGGTAGTGTAGTTCACGAAAGGGGAAGCATAAGATGGGCAGAGAATAGAAGGACCGAGGTGGAGGAAATAAAGGCAAAAAGATAGAAGAAACAAACAACAACAACAACAAAAAAAAATTAGTGGATCAAGTTGTAAAGTCTGTGGGTTTTTCTTGATTTTGAGAGGTTAACTTCTTCCTTTTTCTTTTCTCTCCCTCTTCCTGGTCAGTGACTCTGTACCCCAGGCTCTGCCCCTGTGTCACTCTTAGGTAGGGATTTGCAGTTGATGGGATTCTATGGCAATGCCATATAATTGGCTTTAGTCTTGCTGGAAGTAAAGGCTTGTTGGCGTTTGCAGGGTCCAACGATGAGAGAGTTTGCTTTCCTGGATTCTCTCTCCTAGTCCCCCCTTTCTGAATTTGCAGCCTGGTGATCCAGCTATAAGGCTGCAACTGCTTCTGCCTGGGGAGTAAGAGGCTCAAAGAGCTGGGAAATCCCCACTCTATCCCCACTCAGTGCAAGGCTTTGGGAAAGGCTCTGACAGTCAGGGCCTCCAGTGTAATCAGGCGGGGGTGGGAGTCAATTGTTGTCAAGGTGACTGTTCAGCGCCTATCATTAAGTTGGACCTCTCAACCCAGGCTTTCCACACTTTGTAGCCTGTTTTTGCAGGGAAGAAGAGGCACTAGTCTCTGCTTACGACTAGTGTAGTATAGACCTTATTATCTGCCAAGTCCTTCTTGTTAGAGTTTATCCCTGAATATGGAGGCTCTATCAATCAGAAGTTGCCCCCGCCCCTTTAGCGAGAGGCACTAAAAAATATCACGCCTCTTGTCTTGGATCGCTGAACTGAGAGAGATCTTATCAATTAGAACCGAGGGTGCGCAGATTTTATGGGTTAAGCTAATTTCAGTGATTGGGTCGCAGCTGTGCTTCCGAAGGTATTTTAGGCTGCCTGCGCGCCCCTCCCCCAACGCTTGATTGTTAGCTTGAATGGCTGGGTGAGGTGCCCCGCCCACGGAGAGAATCTCCCAAGCCTCTCCCGCTCGCCCCGCCGCTGGCGGCTGGACCGCACCAGGCGCAGGATAATGGAGCCCCCTGGGTGTGCGGGCCAGCAGGGCGCCCTGGGCGCGTGGAATGCTCAAGGCACGTGCGCGAATGGGGCGCTCCGGGCACCGGTGGCCGGCGACCCCCACTCGCAGTGTGCGGGCCGCTGGGAACGTCAGCGGTGCTCAACCGCACCGGGCGCGCACGAGGCTGCTCGCGGGGGCTCGTGGTGGCGGCTCGCTGTTCCCAAGTATATGGGCTGACTCACCGCAGGCGCACTTCCTTGCAGTTTGAAAGAACGTCCCTGTGGTAGATTCCTCCACACCCTCGTCTCTCAGATTCAAGTGATAACAGTCCTTTCGCTATCAGTTTGTGTGGAACTCCGGAATGCTCCGAGAATAAATTTTTCTGTTTCTAGTTGATAAATTTGTTGTGATTTAGGGGAGAGCTGTCGGACGCGCTGATCACAGCACCATTTCCGTGACGTCACCTTTCTTTACATTTCTAATGCACACACTCTCCAGGCATAAACCTTTTCCTATGTGCTGGCACACCAAAGCCCATTTTACTGAGCTGACTTACAATGTGGTCTGGTCTCTAAGAGACTTCTGCAACAAACGAAGACATAAGTAAAACAGGAGAGCTCTGTACTGTGCACGGTCCATCAACATTAATGAGAGTTATAAATGTTCTACGAGAGTGAAGTAGAGAACAGAATTGCGAAAGTTGTTTTTATTGGTATTTATTCACAGGATGATCAGTGTCTGTGGCAACTATAAACACAGAACTAATAAGGTTCTTGCCCTGAGAAGCAACCTTACCATCTAACTCAAAAGAGATGATAGTGATGGGAATATGTTTTAGTGAGCTGGGCTCCTCTCCTAAGCATCATCATGCCCATAGGAAAGTGGAATATGGTCCCAGTCGTTGGTGAGCTAGATTCATTGCTTTGAGTCCAGTATTATTTCAGACCAATCCCAGCCCAGACACCCCTGTTGCTGTCACCAATGGGAGTGATTTTGTAGACATTGATCACTCACATTAAATGAGAAGATAAAGAACTAAGACAGAATTTTGGAAAATGGAAACAAGCAAATAAAAAAACCACAGAGGGGACTTCCCATTGCTATACTGACTATATAAAAGCATCCAATCTGGAATTAATCATTTCAGTCATTTATAAGTAGGTTTGTGTCTCCCTTTTCATAAGCGTCTCGCCCTGCTATAAATGACATTCTGTTTTATGAAAGCATAATGTGAAAATCTACTGATAAGCCAAATAATAAAAACTTTATAGCATGTCAGGGCTTTATTATTATTATTATTTAACCTCAATCAAGTTATAATGCTGAACACATGTATCCTTGGCCTAAATCACCTGGTCAAGTTTAACTGTATATTCAACTTCATTTACATGACATATGATCTAAAACTGGAGAACAACAATACCATTGTAGTGCTAATTGAAAACTCCAAACTGAAAGCCAGAAGAAACCACTGGTCTGATTGCCGAGGGTCCCAGGGAAGGGGATCTATTCCCACACCTGCAGTTGGTCCATAACACTAACATTGTTACCAACATCTGGGTTTAATCAGTCCAGAGGCCTTGATACGCTGCTCCTGGGGCACATAAATTTAGCATTACATTCATTTTAAAAGCCCCCTCTTTCAGCTTTTTTAAGGACAAGATAGATTCATGGCTCCACAGAGTCTAACAAAGTAGAAACCACAAACAGCGTAAGTTACTGCCACAGGCCTCATGGACTTGACTTACCAACTCTTTGCCACTTAAATAATGGAATTTTATGTTCAGCCCTGGCTATCAAAAATGTGTTTCCACTGAGAGTGAAGTTTGACTGAAAAGCTGTATTTAAAATAAAAGCAAATTCTCAGAAAGTGAGCCAATTTGTATAAATCAGTCTTTATGTAAGGATGTGAGATAATATCTAACAGAAATATAAGCTTAAGGGTCATAATTTGCCTTGTTCACTTCGTAACTGGAAGGCCTTTTAGAATTGACCCTTTACAGTGTGCTTTCAGGAGGTTTGCATCCAAAGGGACTTTTTAGGAGAAAAGTGAAAGATTTTCAGATCTTTCCATGGGACTTGGGCTAGATGGCTACTGAGGATAAAGAATCCGCGGGACCCGGTAATTATTTTCTGCCATTGCTCTGCACAGTCTTTTACTGAAAGTTCTGCTGCTGCTCAGCAGGAATGAAAACTAAATACCCTCTTGTGTTTTGTGCAGAGCCCTGGGTAACCAAAGATTTCTGAAGTAGGATAAAGCCTGCACAGTTTTTGCTGGGGTATTATTAAAGGTATAAATACAAAACAAACAAAACCAAAATCAAAGCCATAGGTAGTTTTGTGAATGATGCACTTACATTCTTGAGGCCAATTTGTTGTAGAGCATAGTTCTTAATTAGTGTTCATCTGGGTTCTTTTCTCTTTTTTTCTGTCTTTCCTTCTTATATGTAACTAAAAATAAAATTTTCTGAGCAGTACATGGGGGCTGAGGAGTTGGTAAAACAATTCTGTGGGTTGATAAAGTTTGATGTTTGCTGGCTACACTATTTATTTATTTCTTGGCTCAAATATGGTACCTGGTTCTCAAAGACTTCATTTGAACTGGATAAATTATCTTTCAATGAACATTTTTTAATGGTTTAATATTGGAAATTAGTAAATGAATGAGATTAGTGATGAGCAAATAGACGTAGGAAGAAAAAAAATATTTGTGGTGGTACTTGTGGCTGCTAAGGTTACCTTCTCTTCTAGACTAGCTATTTAGCTACTTCTGTTTTCCCATAAAATTGTTTTGTAGAAATATCTGGGCTTTTAGTCTCTGATGTGGTTTCTACAAACTAGAGGTATTCTCACTTTCAATGTATTGTGATTAATATAGTGTATTTGTGTTCTACTTTTTGAGATTATATTTGGAAGATAAAACTGTAAAGATATAGATCTTATTTCATTTGTTTAATGAAAAGTGATAGGCATGGTATGATCTTGGAGGAGTTCCCATAAGACAAACTAAAAAGTGTTGACATGTAATGTGTGTGGTGAAATACCGTACTATAACTGTTTAAAAGCTCTTCAATATTCAGTTTAAATGTTTTAAATGCCTTGTTCCCGTAAGCTTAGTTTTGCAACTTGAAACACTTTCAGGAATTGAGTATGTGAGTTACTAAGGGGTCATTTGATGTAGGCTAAAATACACTTAAGGCCATTATCAAATTCTAATTTGTTACCTTGAGAAACTAGGAAACACCTAGAATTGTCCACAGATCTGGGTTTGTACCCATTTTCCAGAGCTCTATGGTAGGGTAAAAATTTAGGTATAAAAGGGGAAAGTTGACACAATTACTGAATTCCTTAATATCTATGCAATCTATATTTCCTCAAGCCAAAACAGTAAGCAAAAACATTTCTCTAGATCAGCCACAACCTGAATAATAGCACTTCTCAAATATTATTAACAGGTATTATTGACTGAAGCTATTACAGACCGAGTGCATATCAGGTGATTTCTGTGGATTATCTTATTCAATCACTGCAACAGGACAACAAAATGAGTAAGAAAATCACAGCTTATAGGAATTAAGTAACATGCTCATGGCCACACAACTGAAAGGACTGACACCTTATATCCTTCCTTCATAGTCCTTACTACAGTTTATATTTATGTATTGGTGTAATTATTTATCAATGGCTTTCTTCTATTTTGTGAGGGCAGGAGATTTATCTGTTTTGCACCCAGAGCCTAGAACAGTGCTTTGCATATTATACATGCGTATTCATTTCCTGTCCTTATTTTTCATTTGTAGCTGCCTCCAACTCAAGTGGCTGTGATATGTTTTGTGCTCTTATGACCTTCAATGACAAAGAAGGAAATGGGGGCCTTTTCCTAACCTTATTCATATCTTAAATAGATTTTTGTGTTCTAGGTCTTTTATTTCAACCATTGTCCCTCCCAGGCTGCTCCCTAGGCATGGCCTCCAATAAAAACAGACTAGAGGACAATGTTAAAAGGACCTACTTTGCTATACACTTCAATATTGCTTTTCTCTTATGACCTCTAGGGGTCAAGCTTGTGCTCCTCAATTCTCTCTGCCATTGATAGGAAAGGTCATTGTTAAGTGCCTCAGTCTCTCATGCAAATTAGACTCCTAATATTGGATTTATAGGTTAACTTAGACTTTATGAACCTGCAGGGTATTCAAAGTCAGGCTGAGTGGGGTTCCTTCGACGCTTGAGTTTACATTGTTCCAGGAAAGGGTGGTAGGCTTTGTCTCCTGGGACAAGACAGAACTTGTAAACCTGTACTCTGCATCAAAATGTTTCACTCCCACATTTTCCCATGTAAGAGGTGACCCCATTACTACGGAATTTATAGAAAGTAAGAAATTGCAGAAATTGGCATTAAATTGAAAGAGTAATATACTTTATGTTATGAATCAGCCAAAAATCTCATTTGTGTGTCAGTGTCTGTGTGCGTGTGTGTGGGTGTGTACACATGCATGTGTGTGTGTGCTAAGGAGTGGAAAGTCACTCCAGTCTTCTTTCAGGATATTTTTTACCAAGGTTTTTTGTTTGTTTTGTTTATTTGTTTTGGTAACTTGAATACTTTTGTGCAGGTGTTTCCCTCTGTTTGAACTGCCCAATACACTCTATTTCTACATTGCCAAGTTTCATTTTATCCATTAGATTTCAGTCTAAATGTAGTTTCATCAGAGAAGTGACAAGGAAACTTTATTAAAATGTGTTCATTTTGTCCCTATCATTCTCTCTTTTAGTACTCTGCTTACTTCTTTCATGGCACTTGTTAGAACTTGTGACTTTGCATTGTTTTTGCTTATTTATTTGTTTAATGTCTAATCTTTCCTCTGCTCCAAGTTACTTCAAAGTATGCTATATCAGCTTCAATCAAAGCTTCTCTGAGCACGAAGAAGTTTTGGTAAGTATTAGGAAAGGTGTCTCCTCACATTTCTTTACCTGTCATATTTTTAAGGGCATGTTCCATTTTCCTAAGTTTTACACCAGATCTTGACACCTAAGGAATCAAAAATTTGTTTATTGAATGAACTTATAAAATATAATTTTTCTTACTTATGAACTATTTACCTTTCTATCAGTCTGGATTCTATGGTTCCAGAGAATCTCAAGGCATCAGTAGTCTTTTTTTTTTTTTTCTTATGGAACTCAGAAATGACAGTTGGGAGTTACTTGCTTATTACCTACCTATGTGTATTGTTTTTCTGTTTTATGTCCTGTAGCAGATTTTAGTCTTTTTCCCCAAAATATGCGATTATTTATATGCCTCAAATTAAGTTGAGCTTGGAGCAATCTTGGTGGGAAATGGAAACTTACAATCATGTTAGGATCAAAAGAGTTGAAGATTTACTGAACGATTGACTAAGACCAGAGAAACAGTTGAACTTTCACAAAGATTTCTGTGCAGCCATTAGCTTAAAAGTTAGTAGACACTGTAGAAAGAAAAATGTGGATAAGACCAGGTTTGTAAATAACTATGCCCCAAGTAAAAATTTTGGTGCACAATTATTCAATAAAATCACATCTATAACCATTGATCTATTTAAAGATAGGAATAAATGTAAATCACACAGATACTGCAGAAGACAGAATCATTGAGCTAGTCAAGTTTTTAGTTGTGTAAAAATCTGTTTTAGGATTTTTTTTAATAATACAGGGTGGCAAAGAATTAAAATATATAAAAGAATTTATAAAAATGTATTCAATAGATAATTATATAAGAGCACAATGAACACAGTGCCAGAGAATAGTTTAGATTAAATTTCTTTTTCAGTAGAATTCTTTCTTTAAGTGTTAACTAATGTAACCTTTGCAAATGAAATGTTTTTCTTATAATAGGAAAGCAGTATTTCATTGTAAAACTAGAACTTGTCTTTGGCTGCTTTATTCTTCATTAAAGCATTCTCTTTCTAAGTTTTGTATGTTTATTAATTAACATAAAATAGGTATCAAAATTTCTATAATAAAGGCATACTTATGCATAAGTTTCAGTCACTGTACTTGGCTCTGAGATAAAATTATCTCAATGGTCTGAAAGCCAGTGACCAGGTTTTGCTTGTGTGAACTCATTTGGTCTGAGCTTGTCAGTTAGGCCTTTCTTCTGCCTCAGCTCAGACTTTTTATCTCCACCTGAACAGTTCCAACCCACACATCTGATCTCACAAATAATCAAAGAAATTTGCAATATTAATTCTAAATTAATAGCCATCACTGCTGATCCAATTATTAAAGCAATCAATCATTTTTGTTGTTATTATTCCAGTGAAACAATGCTTCTGTCAACAATTTATATAGAGGACAATTTACTTTATTAACTTCTATATTTATTCTAAAGCCAGGTCACTGGTAGAATTCATTATTTCTCTTGACTACAGTCATATGCTTGTGAAAAATTACAATTAATGCAATAATTAAAATCAAGTAGTGATTATCTTTATTCTGCTAAATGGTGATATTTTCTCCCTGTACTTCAGTTTCCTTGTCTGTAAAATAGAAATCACATATTTAGTTCATTATCACATCACCATAATTGTTAAGGCAATGCTAATGGCTATCACTGATAAGTCCCTAATTTTCAATAGTATAACAACATAAAGTGTTTCTGTGAAGAAAGACCAGATGTATTAACAAGCTTCAGCCTGTCAGTGACACCCTTCACTTCTACTTACATCTTACTGGTGAGAACTAGTTACACACCCCACTCCTAAAAATAAGAAGCAGGAAAATGTGGTCCTGGCTGGCCAGATGCTTCCTTCAGTAACTGAAATAATGACCGAGGAAGGAAGGCAGGATTCTCTGGCGACCAGCTATCCTCTTTAAAGCCTAATTTGTAGAGTTGCGGTGAGAATTAAATAAGTGAATCCCTGTAGAGAGCTTACAAAAGTAGTTATCATACAGAAACTAGGGATAGTGAAGCCCTTCTTTTCTTCCTCCTCCTTTTCATTCCCCTGTGATGTTCAAATAGTTATCCCTATACTATTCCTTGAAATTCAGCCATTTAAAAAAATATTATTTATTCTTTCCTAAGGATATTGTATGACTTGAAAAAAATGATATTCTCTTTTGCTTTTATTTCTCTTTGTTATATCTTTTTTATTTATTTGAACCTCTAATGTAACTGATAGTCAAATATCATGAGTGTCTAGCTTTCACTATACTTCAGGGAGAATGTTTTGTTATCATACTTTATCTTTTGTTTAGAAATATTTATTTTAATTGAGTTTAGAAAGAGAGGAAAGGAGAGAGACAGAGATGATAGATGATAGATAGATAGATAGATAGATAGATAGATAGATAGATAGACAGATAGATAGATGGTAGATAGGTAGATAGATGATAGATAGATAGATGATAGATAGATAGATAGATAGATAGATGATAGACAGAGACAGGAGCACTGATCTATTATTTCTGTATGTCTGTATGTGCCCGGACTGAGTATCTAACCAGCAATAACTATACTTCAGAATGATGCTCTAACCAACTAAGGCATATGGCTAGAGACTTTGTCTTTTTTTTTTTAATGGAAGAATCAATCTGAAGTTTCAGTTGAAAAAACATGGAAAGTCACCTGATTCTCTCAAAAGCCTTGTCCTCAATTAAACTACAAAAAATAAGCACAATTTTCTTATTTGGAGGGTTATTTATTATTCCTCTGATTAACTTTAAGCTCACATATTCCAGAACAGTGTTCTTATATCTGTATAGAAATATACTGAGCTAAGTCCTAGAATTCAGTCTTGGTTTTACCACATATGAAATTAGAGTTGCTATAGAACAACTCTTTCAAGTATTCTTCCTTCCAGAAATTTCTATGTTCAGATATAATTTTTACCTGTATGTTTTTTCTCCAAATTTTAAATTTCTGTAGATTGAAGTGTACTTTCATTAAGTTAACAAGATGGCTCTGCATACCATCTGTCACTTCAGTTACTATGTATATATTTGCCGAAGCACTGATTAATAGAATGTACAACTAATAGAATCATATATAACAATGAATTAACCATATATATTTTAAAGAATTATGTCTTGACATCTTCTATTTCTAGTCTTGACAGAGTAGCTGGTACTGAACTTGCCCTCCTACCAAAAGATTATAACACCATGCAACATGAATATGGCAAATTGTGTTAGGAATCGAAAAACAGGTACTTCAAGATTGTGATTCTTGGGAAAAAGACACACATGAGGTGAGCCCCATGAATGCTATGAGCGCCCTTGCCTTTTCCTATTTGTACTTTACTGGCACAAAACAAGTGTGTGGAACTTAAGTAGAATAGCAGTCTCACTTTGCTGAAGAGCAAAGTAGAATTCCAGGCTATTCTATTCCAGTCAATGGAATTTTCTAGGCCAAGTACATAAGAATTCACTAGGGTGGTATCTACAAGTCTGTGTAGGGGTTTACTCAATGTCCTTGAAAAATCATTGAGATACACATGCTTAAGGCAAGATACCAAGAGGCCTAGCAGAGATTTCCTGATGCAATGATGAAAGATGGAGTGTCAGCCCCATCAGAATAGAAAGACCACAATAAGAGACTTCCCTATTCAGATGAGAATCCATACTGTAGAGCAGGGGTAGTCAACCTTTTTATACCTACTGCCCACTTTTGTATCTCTGTTAGTAGTAAAATTTTCTAACTGCCCACCGGTTCCATAGTAATGGTGATTTTTAAAGTAGGGAAGTAACTTTACTTTATAAAATTTATAAAGCAGAGTTACAGCAAGTTAAAGCATATAATAATAATTACTTACCAAGTAATTTATGTCGAATTTTTGCTAAGTTTGGCAGAATAGATCTTTATAAAATAACTTACTATAGTTAAATCTATCTTTTTATTTATACTTTGGTTGCTCTGCTACTACCCACAATGAAAGCTGAAACGCCCACTAGTGGGAAGTAGGGACCAGGTTGACTACCACTGCTGTAGAGTAAGGAACATGAACCTGAAATAAACATAAAACTGAAACAGAACCACCTTAGTAAAAAATAAAACCAAGCCTAACAGGTTCAACTATACCTAACAGTAAGATAATTGCCTGCCAGAAGAAATTCAACATCCCTTAAAGGAAGGTCATACAATTCAGACTCCTGCTACATACCATCCACAATGATAAAACAATTACTAGACATGCAAAGAAACATGAAATAGCACCCCATAATCAAAAGAAAAATCAGTTATTATAAATAGACCTCAAGAAGATCTAGGTATTTGAATTAGCAGACAAGGTCTTTAAAATAGCTATTATAAGTATGTTTAGGAACTAAAGAGAAGTATGCTCATAATAAATTAACAGAAGAGAAATACCATTATAGAATCTGAAACTATGAAAAGTACCCAAGAAAAATTCTACAATTGAAAAGCCAGTACTAGAAGTTAAAAAAATCACTGACAATACTAATAGCACATTCAAAATGGCAGAAAAGGACAGTGAATTTCAAAGCAGAGTGCTATAAATGATCTGATATGAAGAACAGAGAGAAAAGACAAAAAATGAATAAAATCTAAACATGACAAAGAGATTTAAATCTAAATAACAAGACAGAGATTTCATAATGATGGAAGGATCAATTTCAGTTCATCAGGTAAATACAGCAGTCATCAAAGTGCAGGTTCTTAAACACAGAGCATGCAACCATGTGAAGCATAAACTTATAGAACTATAGGGAGAAAGAGACAAATGCATGAATATAGTTGAAAATTTCAACATCTTATTCTCAATAACTCCAATAGACACATGCAAAAACAAAACAAAACAAAAAAAAAAACACCAAAAAATGGGAGGATAAAGATCTGAAAAATGCTATCAATCACTTAACTGACATTTATATAGTACCAAACTTAACAATAGAATCCTATTTCCTTCTGGGCACAAAAAACATTCAGCATGATAGACTATACTGGGCCATAAAACAGAAACAATAGATTTAAATTAGATATCAGTAATATTGAGGTATCAAGAAAAGTCCAAATACTTGGAAATCAAACAACACATTAGTAAATAATCCCTAGGTCAAAGAGAAAATCACAAGGAAATTTTAAAAATATTGAAAACTGAATAATCATGAAAACACAACATATCAAAATTTGTGGTATAGAATCAACGCAGTATAAAAAATATTTAGAACTTTAAATGCAATATATTGAAAAATAGTAGTTTTAAAAGCAGAGACTTAAGTTTCTACCTTAGGAAGTTAAGAAAGTGGGCAAAGTAAGATAATAATAAGGACAGTAATTAATTGAAGAACAAATTTGATTTTTTGTAAAAATTGATAAATAGCTAGGAACAGAACAATTAAAAAGAAAAAAACTCACAAAAATATCAATATCAGTAATGGAGGAGGGGATCTCACTACAGTTCCTAAAGATATTACAAGAAAACATAGGACATTATGAACAACAAATAAGCCAACAAATTTGTCAACTTAGGTGACTGGACAGATAGTTTCCCTGATAAGTTTTATCAAGCATTTAGGGAAAAAGTAATATCAATGTTATACAAACTTTTTACTTGATGATTTCAGCAAAATCTTTATGACACAATCTGGTAAAGATATCATTAAGATGGAAAATCACTAACCAGTATTATTCATAAACATAAGTGCAAAAATCCTTGTTGAAATATAGCAAATAGGATCAAGCAATGTGCGAAGATTGATGACATTACATCAAGACTAAGTGGGGTTTATTCTAGCAATGCAAGGTTTAATAGTGAAAAACCAATGAATGTGGTTTTCTATATCAATGACAAGTTATATATATATATTCATTATAGTTTTCACAAAAAAAATATTAGACAAAATTATATATCCATTACTGATAAAATCTTCAGCAAACTAGAAATAGAAGAGAATGTACTCATCTTAAGGGCATCTATATCAAATCTATAGCTAACTTTCAATCATGAGAGACTGAATGCTTTTCACCTAATATGAGTAACAATGCAATAATTTCTGCTTTGATGATTTTTTTGTGTGTGACAGACAGAGAGAAGAACAGATAAGGACAGACAGAAAGGAAGGGAGAGAGATGAGAAGCAACAATTCTTTGTGGCAACACCTTAGTTGTTCATTGATTGCTTTCTCATATGTGCCTTGACTGGGGGTGTCAGCAGACTGAGTGACCCCTTGCTCAAGCCAGTGACCTTGGGCTCAAGCTGGTGAGCCTTGCTCAAACCAGATGAGCCTATGCTCAAGCTGGTGACCTTGAGGTCTCGAACCTGGGTCCTCTGCATCCAGTCTGACACTCTATCTACTGCACCACCGCCTGGTCAGGCTGTTGGATCATTTTTATTTAGCAATGTACTAAAAATCATAGCTAGTTCTGTAGGGCAAGTCAAAGAGATAATATTATAAATATTGGAAAGGAAGAATTAAAATTTTTTTATAGAAGACATGATTGTCTATATAGAAAATTCTAAAGATTTTACAAAGCAATTACTAGAAAAATCAAGTAAATTTCTCAAGATTGCAAAACACAGTTCAATATTCAAAATTCAATTGTATTTCTTAAATATTAACCACAAACAATAAGAACATAAACTTTAAAATTTTTTTTGTATTTGCCATACTGTTGAAAGCATTAATACTTAGAAATAAGTCAAAGTGTGACATTTTCATAGTATGTCTATTAAAATTCTTAATATAAAGTTAAAAAACTAAATAAATGTAGTTACATCATTTTGACATTATACATGACTGTTAAATTGTCTTTTCTCTTCAAATTAGTCTATAGAATCAACACAGTACCTATAAACTTTTAATAAGAAATTGAAACAAAACAAAATATAAACAGACATATATAAAGAACAAATTTGCAGTTGCCAGAGGGACAGGAGGTAGAGGGATGGGCGAAATAGGTGAAGGGGATTAGGGATAAAATACATCAAGTTATAAAATAAGTAAGTCATGGGGAAGAAACAGACAAAATAGAGAATACAATCTTTGTACGATGACAAAAGGTAATTAAATTTAAGGTGATCACTTTTTATTGTATAGAAATATCAAATCACCATTCTGTATACCTGAAACTAATATAATATTGTAAATCAATGATAAAATAAATCAATAATAAAATAAATAACATTAGGCAAATCACATTATATTAATAAAACCTGCACTGACAGAGACCTACTTCCAGAACATATAAATAACTCCTAAAACTCACTAATTAAAAAGGTAAACTCCACATTTGAAAATGGGCAGACAGTTGTTCAGACACTTCACAAAGGGATATATGCAAATAGCTAATAAGCACAGAAAATTATTCAGTATCTCTAATTATCAAGGAAACACAAACTAAAAACTCAATAAGATATTTCTGTTCACCCCTTGAATGGTTAAAGTAGAAAATACTGGTACTACCAAATGTAGGCTAAACAGTGTTTTTTAATCACTACTGGTCTGTGGACCAGTCCCCCAATCATTTCAGACAGTTTCATGAAAAAATTACCCTGATGTTGTATGAAGATTAAGGACCCAATGATCTTAGTCCAATTTGCTTATGCTCAGGGTGATTTCTGCCTTAGCAGTCCCCTAAATAATTCTCCAATTTTCACCAATCTCCAAGTGTAAAATGGTTGAAAACCACTGAGCTAGAATATGGAGTAACGGGAATTCTCATACATTGCTGGTAGGCATAAAAAATTGGTACAATCACTTTGGAAGAAATTTTGTCAATTTCTTATAAAATTGATCATACAACTACCATATTACCTACCATTTCACTTCTAGGCATGAAATTAAAAAAAAAAAAAAGGAAACCATATATTTACAAAAATACTTATTCAGAAATACTCACCATGACTTCATTTTTAGCATCTTCAAGAATAATGGATAAAAATATCATGAGATAGTCATGTAATAGAATAGTGTTCATTTATAAAAACTGGTAATATAATAATATTATATATTTCAAGTCATTAGGCTAAGAGAAGGAAGCCAGACACAAGAGAGAATATATTATAACTTTATTCATACAAAGTTCCAGAACAGGAAAAACTAATTTGTGATGGAGGGTGGGGAGAAAGAAAAATCTTTGCCTTTGTGGTAGATGAGATTGACTGACTAGGGCCAGGGAGGGACATTCCAAGAGAAGGAAGTGTTCTTTAACTTGATAATGGTGTAGGTTATTCCGCTGCATTCATCAAGTTCATCTTATTGAACTCTTAAGGCAAATTTTACTAAAGAATAAACTATAAAAAGTAACACTTTCTGATACATGCTGTTGGGCAAACAAGTGTGTTAGGCTTGCTCATTTGTACTTTGCATGAGCACACCAGGTGTGTATAGTCTACATAAGGCTGCAGGTGCTTACCTGCAGGGCGGTAGATTGTAGATTGCAGATTGCCTGCCACCATTTGGAGGGGCCATTTTTGCTATTGTTTGCCAGAGTAGGGTTTTTTCCCCAGGTCTATTTTGCTTGTCAGTCCTGAGAGAGAGAGGGAAGCGGTTTTTCCAGCCTGCTTGCTCATTTGCCAATGTGAGACTCTAATAAACGAAATGACTCACCATTTTCCTATTCTCTACCATCTGCTTGAATCCAATGTGAACCTGCCTGGCCACAGCCAACAGCCTTACACATACTTAATATTATTAGCTCCCTTTATCAGGATAAATTGGTATGCCTTAGTCCACACTCTATAAATAGAGAATCTACCTTTTTTGATGATGAATAGATGAAAGATAGATAGAAAATAGATAGATGATAGATTAATGATAGATAGATAGATAGATAGATAGATAGATAGATAGATAGATAGATAGATAGATAGATGATAGATAGGTAAATTATGGATGAATGGGTGAATGGTAGATAGAATCACTGACACAATCACAATGAAGCATAAGCTTTGCATAATTTTTCTATTATTGATAACACCTGCATTTCTATGCACTTATACTCTCTTGACACACCTTGCTTCCTTATCCAGCAATTAAAAAAGACATTTATAAGACAGTTCAATACATTTAAGAACATAGTAATTTTTTTTGTGACAATGAATTGGGAATCAATACAGCACAGTGGAAAGGGCTCTCTTTGAAATCAGATAGACCTCGTTTCCAATCCTGGTTCTGCAATTTATTAGTTAAGTGACCTTGTGCAAGTAACTTTACCTCTCTGAGAATCTGTTTCTTCAGCCATAAACTGTGGTAATTTATGTTCCAATAGGTTTTTTCATTCATCTATTCAACAAGGAACATTGACTTCCTATTGTTTGCCAGGAACTGGGTGTACATTTTGAAAAGAACACTTTTATCCAGAACATACAAAGAATTCCTAAAACAATAATAAAAAGATAAATGATTCTACTTAAAAATAGGCAGATTTGGACAGATGCCAGGTTAGCGGATAAGAGGAGCCCAAGAGTAAATGCAAGAAAACTAGTTATGAAGCTCTTTCAGTAGTTTGGGTTGAAGATTATTGAAGTTTAAAATATGAGAATGGAAGTGAAGCAAAAGTAATGTGAACTGACTCTAGATAATATATAAAAGGTAAAATTCATAGAACTTGGTATGAAATGGGAATAAAGGTTGTGAGAGAAGAGGTGCAAGTATTCTTTTTGCTTGCCTACTGGATAGATGGAGGTGCCTAGCACAGAGAGTGGAAATACAGACAGGGAACCAGATTTGGTGCTTTTGGATATAAATATAGAAAGAATATACCATGAGGTATAGCCTAGAGTAGGCTCATTAAATGGGAGCCACTGTGTAATGAGGCAAAATTAATTAATTCATGTGAGGTCAGACATGTAAATTTGATTTTAGTCACTATTCTAAAATAAAGTTGAAAGTAAAGAAAAACAACTATTAGTCAGGCACACAGATAAGTACCCAAAAATATGTGCACAAATTCTGTTCAGATACTGCTTGCTGCTCTAGATTTAGGAGGTATTGACCCTAATTATAATATATCGGTTTTGAGAATAGTGAAGGACTACTAAATCTCTCCCTCCTCTCATTTTTTGCACATCCTTAGAAAGAGTTTAGAATCTCAAAGAAATCTATAGTAATTTTGCTGAAAAAAGAAATAATCTTTACTGAAGTAGTTAGTGTTTCAAAAAGGACAGAGGCTAACCTTATATTGAAAAAAAGAGGTATGAGACAATATATGTAGTATTTAATATTTCTATGCAAGGAATTTATTTAAAACATTATAATAGGATACATGGTAGCACTACCTAGCTTCGAAATAAATTTTAATGCTGTTGTGTAACCAGATTGCATATGAAAGGAACTTGGAGACCTTAAGAACAAAACCAGGCATTGAAAAAGATGACTAAAGCACACTTTATTTTTATTTCATGTTTTAAAACATGAATTGAGATATTTCACTATTCTTAAATCATGATGGAATCATGGAAGGCATCATAGAAAGAGCTAAACTCTGGGGAGGCTATTAACCATTTTGCCTTTACACTTTCTACATGATTGTGGACATGGGGGTTCTACTTACCCAAGATACTCTGACTGCTGGTGCTGTGTCACGAGAAACAAGTAGGCATTACAACAGGCCTTTTGCAGATCTTGCCTTAGAAAGTTAAATGTCTCTCAAGTGTTGGGCAAACAAGTGTGTTAGGCTTGCTTGCTTGTACTTTGCCTGATTGGTGCATGAGCACAGGGCAGCACCATGTGTGTATAGTCTATGTAGGGCTCAGGTGCATGCCCTTAGGGCAACAGATTGCAAATTGTGGATTGCCTGCCATTGAGAGGAGCCGTTTTTTGTTATTGCTTGCTAGAGAAGAGGTCTCCCCACCAGCCCTGTTTCCTCGTCAGCCCTGAAAGAGAGAAAGAAGTGGTTTTCTATGCCTGCTTACTTGTCTGCCATTGCGAGACTCTAATAAATGGAATGGCCCACCATTTTCCAGCTCCACAGTTCCTTTACCATCTGCTAGAATCTAATGTGAACTTACATGGCCATAGCCACTGGCCTTACATCAGATATACTAATGGAGTACCTTAAGATAGAGGAAAATTAGCTTTCTGTAAGGGAAGGAGGCATGTACAACAAAGAAATAAATAATGGTCCCACAAAGATAATAACTTTCATTCACAACAGAGGTATAGAAAGATACAGATTTTATAAATAGAGTAATCAGATTTGGTTGGGGAAAATCAAGTTACTGAAGTGTAAATGAGACTTCAGTGGGCAGAGATGGTGAGAGAAGACATTTGATTACAAGGAATAGCAAGAGGAAGAGCATAACCTTGCCTAGATAAGAGATTCACACAAGTGGGGGCAAAAAGAACAAAAAGAACTGCCAAGATCTTAAGAAGGTAGAATCTATAAGCTGTGGCAATTTGTACATAAGTAAAGGGAAACAAGGATGCATGGCTATGCCATGGCATAACCATTGATGCCATGAAAATTAGTGAGCAGAGAGAGCGATGATGGATTCATGGAGCATCACAGCTCAGTTTCTGTGATGGCACGATCATTAGTTTCAGATTATGTCTAGGAGATTGTTTGGTGTCTGATACTAGTTTTAGGATATTGCTCTTAAAAGTCTGAATTACATAAAAGATGCTTGATGTAGAAGAAAAAAAATACTAGGAAGCTGCTTTACAAGTAAACCACAAAGGAATTTTAGAGTTTTTTTGAGCCATGAAAACATAAACAAAACATCACAATAATGTAGCTTAATGAAATGCAGCCAAATTGGGTATAGTCCAGATTCTGGGACAAATTGTAATACAAGTTCCAGGAGTCAGGGGCCCAGCTTCTTCTTGAATATTCTCTGGCTTAAGTCAGTCCTGTCTATAGCATAAAAAAAGGTGGAAAATTTTATTTTTATAACCTATTATACTGTGAAAAGTATTGAACTTAATATAGGTCTGTATCCTTACCAGAAGCCATTACATCAGGGTGAAGCAGATAATTCTCCTGTTTTTGCAACATCATAGCAATTGAGGATAAAAGGGAAGATTTTCGTTTGAACACTCTCTTAAGTCCCTACAGATTATAAACTGACCAGTAGGGATGCTGCCTATGACAATGGCAGCTGGTGTGTAATTTGTAGTCTGTAACCACCTCATTCTAAGTGTGTTTACAGCAAATTTTTGGCTCAACTGTTTAATAAGAGTCATTCTCACTGGACATGTTATTACCAGGCCACTCCACATTCATGGCACCTGACCAAGTGATGCAGACATTTTAGGTTGAAGATTTCTTAAGTTAAGAATTAAGATTCTAAGAGTATAATAAAGAAGGGCTTTCTGGGTATGAGGGAGATTTAAGGGATCTTGGTGTATAATAAATATTTCCCCTCCTAGGTGTGACTTTATTGGAATTGGAGACTTTAAAACAAAAGTCATCTGACTGCAATTGTGTGTAAAAGGAAAACTTCACAGTTGCCTTAGGAATTCCTAGAGACCCTAAATGGATATCCCAAATGATCAGAAAAATCATAACCTAGTTATAGACACAGTTAATAAATTGTTTTTACCCTAAAGCAGGCCTACTAACAGGAATGACTTGGCTGAGTGAGCCTCTTTCCCTGGGTTTCATCTTCTTCCTCTACAGAAAAGTGGGACAGCTCCTGTTTATAGTCTTAGGTCTTAGAGTCACATATTCATAGTCTCAAACTTTCCAGAAATGGCACAATTTTTTACCCCACCCAAACCCATGCATTGTGACTTTGTAGCTACTCCACCAAGGGGTGAATCTGTTTTTCTATCCCTTGAATATGCATTGACCTGTAACTTAATTAGGCCAGTAAAACACAGCAGAAGTAAAAATGGGTCAATTTTGAGTCTAGGCCTCAAAAGACCCATGTGCTCTTTCTTATTTTGGGGGAACTTTGCCACCACTGTGTGAACAAGCTTAGGCTCGCCTGATGGATGATAAGAGACACATGGTCAAATCACCCGTCACTCCAGCTGGCAGTCAGCAAAACCCCAGCTGTATGTGAAGCCATCATAGACCAACCAGCTTGCTATAAACTGCCAGCTGATGACAGGTGCATGGACAAGCCATGCTGAGATCAGCTAAACCTGGCTCAGATAAACAAATCCACCCCTCTGACCTATAGAATTGTGAGCAATAAAACATACTTACTTCTGAAAAGAGGAGTTAACAAACTATGGCCATGGGCCAGCCACTAGTTTTTGTAAAGTTTTAGTGAAACCAGCCATGCCTGTTTATTTATTGTCTATGCCTTCTATCACATTATGATGGCAGAGTTGAATAGTTGGAAGAGAGACTATATGGTCCACAGAGACAAAAATATTTATTATCTGTCCCATTAAAAATAGTTTGATGATTCCCTATTTTTAATCACTAAGTTGAGGGTAATTTGGTACACAGTAATATATAACTGGTATGTTATCACATTAAAAAATCAATATATTATTTACATATTCTTGCTAAATAAACCACTTTAAAAACTTATGTGGTTTAAACAACAACCAAGTTATTGTCTTTTACAATTCTGTAAATTGACTGGGCTCTGCTGGTCTGTTCTTCTGCTCCACAGAATTTTTGATGTTAACGCTATCTAGGAGTAGGACTGGACTGAAATCTCTGGGCTGGCTCATTCAGATGGCTGGCAGTTGATACTGGATGTCATCTGGGAGATCAGTTGAGACTGTTGAGTTGGCTACTTAGTGGGGTTATGTACATGGTCTGATGGCTGGGTTCTGAGAGGAAGCATCTCCATGACTAGTTTTGAGAAACTCAAGCTAAAGCTGAATGACTTCTTATGGCTTAGCATTAGAAGCTCACTTCTGCCATATGCTATTAGTCAAAGTGAGTCTCAGAACCAGCCTAGATTCAAGCGGAGGGACTATACAAAGATGTAAATACTTGGAGTTTAGGTTTATAGTTCATAGATGGGGGGTAGGAGGGATATTGTTTAAGGCAAGCTATCTCAACTAGAATACATAGTTTTTCTCCTCCCTTTCTCCTTCTTATTTAGCATCTTTCTTTTTTTTTATCCATTTTGTGTTATAGTAATTATTAAAACTCACCAGCATGCATACATATACATGTATGTATATCATATATATAAACTTAATATATACAAACATGTATATATAACTCAATATATATAAACATATATATATTATGTATAGTCTCTCTCTCTATATATACACACACACACACACACACACACACACACACACACACACACTCAATCAGAGTCCCTGGGTTGAAGTCTTAGGTTGGTTTGGTTGGATGGCAGAGTGATGTTTATGCATAGACTTTTCCCTTTGGAAAGGCCACTTCACATCTGCTTCAATTAAAATGTGTGATGACTCTCTAACCTTAGTAGTTAAGGTTAAAGCTTTTAATCACATTATATCATTTTCCATATTTGGCAAGCTGATAATTTAGATTGGAAGGTTACCAAAATAAAATATATGAAATAATTTAACAGCTTTCTATGACACTTCCCTCTCTCTTTGGCAGCCATTGCCTCTCACACACCTGGGGGCTCAGTATGACTCAACACAAAGTTTACAAGAAGTCAGAGAGCAGGTTATCTAGGTATTATAGTACTGCTCATTTTGGGGATTCTTTACCCAGTGATCATCTAAAATTTTAGTGCTGTGTCCTTTCAGCTCTGGGTTCATCTTGTCTCAACTGGTAAGCCAATTGCTTTGAACCACAAAACCCATGTCATCTGTTTTGTACTCCTGATTTTCAGAACACTGGCTTGCTTTCTAGCACTTTTGAGATCTCTAACTTTCAAAGTGTTTATCTCCAGCCGATGATTGTACTTCCTTTTTCTCTCTTTTCCATTCCATAGCAATCATACCTGTCTGGACACTCCCCTCCACATGTGCGTATGCACACACATGAACCACTTGTATAACAGAAAAAAGGCTGGAAGACACAAAAATTGTTTCTCTTCATATAATGTAGAAGTAAAATTTGGTGAGTTTGAAAGGAGGCATAAATTCCATAAATTTCTTTCTTTTGCTCACTCCTTCCCTATGGGTTTAGAGAAAATGTTATATTAACTTCTCTTCCTAAACGTTCATTTTTTTCTATTCATGACATTCGCATGCTAAAGTAAAAATCCTACACTTAATTCTGCTTTCTCTATAAATATTTCCAAACTTTATGACTTTCTTATATAATTATGTCAACTATTTCTACCTACTCACCATCTTCTTTCATCATAATTTTTGCAGTATATCCTTTTGTGTTGCTGGCTTCTCCTAGCTTACTTTGACTTTCTTAAACAAATCTACTGACCTATTCTAGCATTGGACCCATATAAATGCTTTTGCTCCTTTTCTCCCAACCATTCAGCTGTTTCTTATTCTCTCTGTTCAGTCTTGTCCCTGCCCCTTCTTAACTATTCCTCCTACCCCTAGTAAACCACACATTGGTCAGGTAGTGGCAGGTAAGAGATCACACCTACCCCATCTAGGGCATGTCTTAAAGTAATATGGAAGGCCATGTGGAAAAGATAACACCTCATCTATGTTTTCCTGCATAAACACAGAAGAGAAAGACCAGAAACGTGTTCAGAAGAGAAGCCCAGTGTTTGATTCAAGAGGATTAATATTGAAAAGAGAAGGAGATTACAACATGAGAGAGAAAAAGAAAGAGACAGAGACATAGAGAAAGAGAGAGAAGGGAAATCAAATGTGTCCTGCACCAATTCTGTTAATGAACCATAGTGTCAGCGTTTTCATTGATTATGATGTGTTAATTTAAATGTAAATTGCTGGAGTAAAACTCACCTGATGTTACTTAGGAGTATACTTTCTATGTTTATAGCATTCTTTGCCGGGGTCCAGCCCCGGGGGGGGGAATCCAGGGGTCCCACAGGAGGAGACGGCGTCGGCAAAATTGAGTGAGAGAGCCAAATTCTTTTCTTTCTCTTTATTCTCTGGTTAGCATTTACTGCCAGGCATCTCCCCAATGGCTGGTCTAACATTACTTTTTATGCACACACACTAAGTTACAATCACATGGTATTTTGAATACATCATTGTTTTAGTTTCACTATGGTTACATATTTTTAGATAACAGTTAATTCATATCTATAAGCTACAAGTCAGGTGGTAAGTTATTCAAAGTACAGTTATACAATAGTAATAATAATATTGGTACAAACTTCTAAAAGATTAGTACTAATTAATAACTCTATTTTACTCTTGTTGTGAGTCAAGGGCACAGAAAGAGATAGCAGACGAAATCATCAAGGACTAGCAGAGGACCACCGCTTGCTCAGGCAAATAGCCTTGAGTTCATGTAGTGTCCTAATTCTTTTCTCACAAGACTACAAAAGGCTTGCTATTAAGAAACTGACATAGTATAAAGAGTAATTTTTACTTAAAGATACATAGAGTGCACCTGCAAGATAGCTAGTAGCAACATAATATCAGAAGGCATTAGTTGCTATTGTTGCTATGAATCCCACCACATTCCTCTCCTTATTCTTGGAAAATGCAAAAATCTCATGAGAATGTTTTACTGAGAAAAGCCCAGCAACTGTCTTCAGTGACAAAACAAGTCTTTTAACAAAACATTCTTTACTAGCCAGCTGCACTCCTATCCAAGACCATGCAACGGGCCACTCCACTACACCTTACCTAAGATTCTAATGTCTAGTTAAACTTTATTTATTTACTATATTCATATACTAGCTAAGTTCTAACTATATTCTTTCTAACATGATTAATAAGAAGAAATTCTCCTACAAACTTAACCCTTTATGAAGGATATCATGGCCAGCCTCTTATGTTTATGAGCCCAGTTCAAGGGGCTTACAGGCTTTTCTGTGGAACTTACACCTTCTGTCTCATTTCCAAAGAAATTACTACAAATCTACAGGGAAAGCATGGTACTATTATCCCTGTGCCATAAATGATAGCACACACCCAGAAAAAGGGGGGAATATAAGGCCAGATTAATTCAAAAGATTAAAGGGGGGAGTATCGTTGTGCCTTTCCTTTGCGGTGACTTTGTCAACCCGCAGCTGTTGGTCTTTACTGCGGTGACTCTATCTTCTTTTGCTGTGACTTTGTCAACCAGCAGTTGTGGATCTTCTCCTGCTGTGACCTAGTTAGCCAGCATTAGTGGATCGGCTCCCGACAATTCTTGTATATTCTGCTTTGTCATTCTTTCCTGTGTTCTTTATTTATAACTGTCTTGTGAAAGTCAGCCATGGTTCTAGACTTTACTCCATAGTCACTATAAGTCACTTAACTATTTTTTTGTAAAATTTATTTTCATGGAATTGCAACTAAAATACAAGAAAATGCACAAATCTGAAATACATAGCTTATTTTTTTGCTATATTTTTTCTTTTTCCTATGTACACATATCAAACTATAAATACTTACAGGTTTTCTCACGTGCCTCCTGAGGAACTACTACCCGAAAGAATAATTTTGCCAATTAAAAAATTTTATAGTTTTCAAAATATATCATTGATAGACACTAAATGTAATATTTAAAAGTGTAAAATTTGATAATTTTTGATATACAAATCTGAGAAAACCTCTGTTAGTCAAATAAGTTTGTAAATGTGATATGTAGATTTGCTTGCTTATAGTTTGCATTGGGTGTGGGGGACAGGCTGTAAGCAGGCAGGGTTGTTATACCCTAAGGCTTAGTTTTAAGATTAAGGCTTTCCCACCCTAAGTGACTTTGTATCAGAGACTTTCTTGTTGGTATATTGAATTGAAGGTTTTGTTTTCTACACTATAAAATGGGGCAGACTGGGAGCTTGCTCTCTCGGTTCCTGAGATTAGCATTAGAGAAGAGAGCAAAGAAAGGAGAGCAGAGAAAGGCCACATGGAGGAGAGGAGAGGCAGCCAAAATGGTGGAGTTCTGAAGGAGAAATCAGTTTGTGCAGAGTTTGTGCAGAGAGAAGTAGATGGGTAACAGAGGTGAATAAGGCTGGTGAGGTAGAAACCTTTGATTCTAGGAAACTTGGATAAGTCAGTGGCTTTGGGAGCCCTGAATAGAAAGGAAAGTGCTTTCCCACTGTGTGTATTTCTTGTCCACTGGGTGCAAGCTAGGATTAAAGATGATGGCCCACCTGTTTTTGGCTCCATTGTTTCATTACTGTCTGTCCGAATCAAATGCGAACCTGTGTGTGCCAGTTGGCTGTAATGGTGGCCATGGCTACTGGCTTTGCAACCTCAATCAAGATAATAAGCATATTGATCACTCTCAAATTTTCTCATGGCAGTAATACTTTGCTGCCATGCTTCCATAATTTTCTAACACCCCAGAAACCACTGATTGCACTTTACTAAATTTTATAGAAATAGAATCATACATATATAATTTGTTTGCCTTGCTTAATTTATTCAGCATAATTATTTAATACTCTAATCTCTCTGTAATATAGCATGTATCAATATTTTACTTCTGTTTTATTGTTAAATATACATTTAATGTATAGATATGACACAATATTTTAAATGCATATTTCAGTTAATAGATATATAAGTTGTTTCTAGTTTGAGGCTATTAAAACTAAAGTTGCAGTGTTACCGGGTATATGCTTTATATTTATTTAAGGTAAATGTCAAGCAGAATGGCTTAATTATATAATATGTTTATGTTTAATTTTATTAAGAAGCCACCAAACTGTTTTTCAAAGTGGTTGTACCATCCATTTCTACTAACATCATATGAAAATTTCAGTTTCTTCACAGCTTCATCAACACAGACATGGTCAGTCGTTTTAATTTTAACCATTCTAATAGGAGTGAAGTAATGTATCATTCTGGTTTTATTTCCTTTGCTTTTTCTTACAAACAATGATATGGTCATGAGCTTATTTGTCATTCATATATCTTCTTCAGTGAAGAGTCTATTCAAATATTTTGCTCATTTTTTTAAATTGAGTTGTTTGTTTTCTTTTGAGTTTTGAGAGGTTTTTTATTTTTATGTATTCTGGATATAAGTACTGTAAAGCCAGTATCCATGGCCACTATCACAGCCGCCTAGCCCATGCAGGTTCACATTTGATTCGGACAGATGGTAATGAAACAATGGAGCCAAGAACTGGTGGGCCATCATCTTTATCCTAGCTCACACCCAGTGGGCAAGAAATACGCACAATGAGAAAACACTTTCCTTTTCATTCAGGGCTCCCAAAGCCACTGACTTATCTGAGTTTCCTAGAATCAAAGATTTTTACCTCACCAGCCTTATTCACCTCTGTTCCCCATCTCCTTTATTCTGCACAAACTGGCTTCTCCTTCAACACTCTGCCCATTAGTGGGTGGGAGGGACCAGGTTGACCAGCACTGCAAAAGTGGGCAGTTTTTGTAAAAAGGTTCGCCATTACGGGTTTAGGGGATCCACAAAAACATTAAAACTTCCAAGGTTATACAATCAAGGACATATTAATAAATCTCCTTTTAATAAAACCCCTTAAAATTCATCTGTACTTGGTGTCTCTCGGTAAACCTGCGGAAGTGAGGTATGATTACTTTACAACAGTTAAAAGACTAGTTTCTCTTACTTGTACTTTATAAAAATGGAATCATAAAACATATTTTTATTTTATCTGGTTTCTTTTGCTTAAAATTCTATTTTTAGAATTCATTGATTTTGTTGTATGTAACAGTAGTTTATTTTATTTTCTTGCTGTACAGAATTCCATTATACAAGCATATTACCTCTATTCATCCATTCTATTGGTGATAGACATCCCCATTTTATTACTGATGAACATTTTGTTTATTTCCAGTTTTTTCCTCTTATGAATAATGTTATTATGAATATTCTTATCTTCTGGTGACATAAGCAATATTTTTGGTTGGGCATATACCTAAGAGTGAAATTTCTGGGTATTCAGGTAAGAAAATATTTAAGTTTAGTAAATACCACAAAATAATAAGTATATTAATATAGTGATAATATCAATTTATTCTCTTAACAATGTATGAAAGTTTAACTTACCAAAACTTGATGTTATCAGTCCCTCTTATTTTTACTAACTCTAGAGGGCATGTAGTGGCATATAATTTTGGTTTAATTTGCATTTTCCAAAGGAAGAATGATGACAAACACATTGCATATGTTTGTAGGTGATTTGAATATTCTGTTTTTTGAATTGCCTATTCAAGCCTTTTCTTCAGTAAAAATGATTGACTATAGTTTTTTTCATTTGTAGAAGTCTTTTATATGTTGTGGATATAAATATTTTGTTGGATATGTAGAATTTCTTAACTTGAAAACTTCATTTTATGACAAAAAATTAAATTTTTGACATAAGGCTTGTGCTCTTATGTTCCAGTTAAGGAATATGAAAAATCATCTCATAAAGATTATCTCTTATGTTTTCTTTTAGAACCTTTTGTTTTTCTTTTAAAATTCATCTATGGTAAATCTTGAATTAATTTTTATATGTGGTATGAAAGACGGTTCGAGGTTCATTCTTTTAAAGGTAGATATCCAATTAATGCAACATCACTTATTCAAGAAAGCATCCTTTTCCCCACTAAATTACTGTTGTACCTTTGCCATATATCAGTTGGCTGTGCATATTTAGGTCTGTTCCCAAACCTTCTATTTCATTTTGTAGTCTCAGTTTTGTACACGGCTCTGAGTACTTTCAATTTATAATAAATAATGTTAATGATATATTCTATAATTCTGATTACAAAATGCTTTAAGTAGCTAAGTGATTTTTTGTTCTTACACTAGACAAAAATTTCTGGAATTCAGTGATTATGCCTATTATCTCTTTATTCTTGATATCAAACACAGTGAATGGCTCATAAGAGGTTTTGAAAAATTTTCACTAAAAAAAATAATAATAATGATCTAGTTGTGACCTTTCACCAGTCTTCTGTATCTATTTATTAACTACATAGATGTTTTCACTTAGCAGTACTTCTGGTGGGACACTTATGCCCTGAATTAAGTAAAATAAACATTCTCTTTCCTTCTGTGTTCCTCTCCCAATGACTCAACTGTCCAGTTAATTCTCTGGAACATTCATCTGGTAGTTAATTTTTACTACTTCCTTTTTTAAAATCTCATTTGGCTTCATATATCAAGTCAATTCTCATATCCTGTTAATTCCTTCTTGCATAGTTTTTTTGGATTTGAGCCTTCTTCTCCATTTCTATTGCCATTACCCATGTCCAGAGTTTTTAAACTTCATTCCTTGACTATGTTAAATATATTTTGGTTGTATTATTTGTTTCTAATACCTCTGTTCTTCAGCCTACTCACCCACAGCTAAAAATCCCGCCTTCCTTAGATATTACTTTAATAATGCATTTCTTCAAGAAGCCAAGTGGAGTCTGTTTATATATGCTAATGACATCTCAATCCTCATTTATTTTATATCATGCCATACAAACCCCATTTATCTCCAACATAGTCATCCACTCCACTTCACAAAATTCAGTCTCCTCATTATGCCTACTTCTCACTTATTGCCTTCATAGTTCCATGGAATGGCCTCTTCTCTTGCATGAAGCAATGCCTATAACTTTCTTCAAGACCTGGCTCCAAATTTATCTCTTTCAAAAAGATTTCAATTAACTGCATCATCCCAAATGAAATGTTTCCTTTATTTTACATCTTCTTAATATTTTTAGCTTACTCTAAAGACCACTTTTCAAGGAAACACAATTTGGTGGTTCAGAAATGACATTTTAGCATAAAGAGAGAATGGATTTGGGCTATCTTGTGAGGAATGCAAGAATTCAGGTATGTGAAAGATGTGTTATGTATAAGCAAGACAAAGTATTCTTGCTCATTTGAATTATAAACAAAGACTCATTTATTGTTTTCAGAAATCAGCTAAAATACAGATATAAACCATGGCATATGACCTCATCTTAGAAGTTGTGTAATATATGATTTATCAAGATTATGGGATCCCAAATCACTTTTTGGGCATTTATTTTAAGACTATAGATCTTGATACTTGTGAAGGATCAAGGACCCCTAAAATTTGTCTGAGCTAAGAGTTAAAAAAGTGTATTTTTAAAGCAGAATTACCTGTTACTTTTCTTTATTTCCTAGATAATTTTTTATTTCTTAATCCCTTTCAGGATCTGGTCAGAACTGAAAAAAGAAGTAGACAGGAGAAGCTCAAGCTTCTCATGTATCTATTACCTCTGAAACACACAAGCATTCTGGTTTCCCCTCAGGTTATTGATCTAGGACAAGCCATAGCTTCATTGTTTCCACCGGGATGTCTCTTCCCTAACTGTTCTTCCCATTGGGAACTGAGCCAGATGTTGGGCAGAGGGTGGCTTGTCTATTAGGGCATTGATAGAAGAGCCAGGATATTAAACTCTTGACCTCCAATAGGAGCCAACAAATCTCATACAGATTTCAATCAAGAAATTACCACTTTCCTCAAAGTGTAGGCATACTGTTGTTTAGTTTTTTAGGTTAGCAATTTGCTGTTAAGTTACCACCCAGAGGGCACATTGTTCCTATTTTTATTTTTTTATCTCTAGATCATAGTTCTCCAGACCAGAGGAATATAAAATAAAGCCAGCTGTTTACAAAAGAGGAAACTCTTGCTTATTCAAATATAGGGCCCAAGTAAACAGCCTAAGAATTAACAGGAAGTTAAAAGTATGATCCCCTGAATGGTTTGGGACAAGAATATAACTTCCAATGAGAAGTCTTAAAATATCCATTTGAATTGAGAATGAAAGCATGCTCTTATGCAGTGGTATTCTTGAAATGTTATGTGTAAGCTCACAAAGTTCATTCATCATGGGAGTTTGAACACTGTTAATTTGTTTTAAGCAACTTCTATTATATCACTGAAGTCCTCCTATTACATAACAGCAGCACTTGAGTCATCTATTTACTTAGTTACTTCATTCAATTATAGGCACTATAACTTTCAGACTTTATAGTCTTTCCCCATCTCTCTCTTACTAAAAGAAAAATCAACAAAACAAGAATTGTTCCCATAGTTTTTCTTTGTAAAGAAGGTCCCATCTGAGCAACATTATTCCAGCCACTGCAGTTCAGTTTCTTTCCTTAACAAGAGCACAGAAGTGCTCTTTTTTCCCCTTGAATGTGCATATTCCTGATGGAGCTTAAAAACTTCCATAAATCAATAAAGTAATTGCTACATAATGACCTATTGTTAGTGTTCGTGCCCAGAATGATGTCACAAGGGGGTAATGGAGCTACTGAATCAAAAAATGGCAGCTGTTTCCAATTTATTTGAGAGTCAGTTGGACAGAAAATTAAATAAACACATAGACAAGAAGGACAAGGGCAAGTCCTTGTATTATTCTTATGATAGTTTTTAATTCAATTGCAGAAGTCAGCAGGCAGCTGATACTGTGGCCCAGAGTTTCATTAATTGCCTGTCTCACATGTCAGTGAGACAGCACATGCTCACTTCATCATTTTCAGGTTTTGTTATTTGCATTTTAAAATACACACACCAGCGAAGCACTGCTCAAACTTTTCTTGCAAGTGTATGGGTTTTTGTGGTTAGTACAGCCCTTCAACTCTCAGAAATGTGTGACTAGGAGAAGTGGCTTTATCCTCTACCTGCAAAGATGGTGCCTCTCTCCTCCTTCAGGGCAGGCAGCCGAGAATTTTTTAAAATTACTCTCTCCTCCAGGGAAGGCCCGAAGACTTGTATTTGTTGTGGAGCCTGAAGAAAAAAGTTGTCACCTGGTTTGCAGGACTCCTCTCCACTGTGACTGGGAGCTTTGATGTGCCCTTTTGATGTTTCTGCCTTGAGGAGGCTCGAGAAGATTATCAAAAGTAGCCTTAACATTCATCCCTGATGTAAACACTTTCACTGAGGTGGGGTTGCAGAGTGCCGGGGGAGATTTCTCAGGTACCGCAGCTCAGCCTGACATCTCGTGTAGAGCTTTAATTTTGGAATGACTTTTGGCAGGACTCTATTGTCTGGTAATTGAGTAATTTGCTAGTTGGTGTGATAATCATTATTTTCTTTTTAAATCAAGGAATCTAAGTGTAAAATGTGAAATGACTTCAATTCACCCTTCAAAGAGAACGCCGTTTTCTTCTAAGAAACATACAGCTCAATGTTAAAAAGATTCTTCTGTGACAAAAGGACCGTTGGAAGGTAAACAACCCCCTTTTATTTTAGGGATGAGAAAACAGAAGTCTGGCATGCCCAAGATTCTGAGCATAAGCTGAGTTTGGTTAGGTTAACTACTGAAGAAGAAAGAAATTTTGTAGAAGGCTCTCCTGGAGGCTTAGTAACAGGACTAAAGGTGGTCCAGAGGGTCAAGAAGCAGGAAGCAGGAAGGAACAGTGTCGGATGCGAACAAAGGGTTCCACAAGACTATCAATAAGTCAATACAGTATTTGAAGTAGTGATAAATATTATGAGGAACAAGAAAGTGAGGTGAGGGAGATAAAACCTTAGTATCAGGAGACTTCTTTGGGTACAGCAGGTCAAAAGAAGCCTCCCTGATAAAATGTTAAGAGGAGATACTTCCTAGAACCGAGAAATGATATCAAGAAGGTAGATACTGGGGAAAGAAAGATTACTCCAAATTAAGAAACCAATAAGGACAAGATTTTTCTTCAGGATGCATTTTCTGTGCTCAGTGAGGAGGCCAGTATGGCTGTAGAAGAGCAGGAAAGCAGGGTACTTTGATATGTATCCAGAAAGTTGGGTGGGGTAGAGACAGGCAGACTGTATAGGGACTTGTAGGCCATTTAAGAGCTTTGGGTCTTACTTTAATTACACTAATGGTTCCCAGGGATGAGTAGAGAATATGACATGCATGACAAAATGCTGATGCTGGGAGGTTGGCAGGACTTAATTTGGAATTAGGCGAAACCGCCCACCGTGACGGAGATGCACGCCTCAACAGAAAGCACAAATGATTACACATTATGACACCTTTGGGAATACTCATGGATAGTCAGAGTCATGAATGGTAAATCTCCACATTTGAGGATCTTCTGCATTTAAAATTTTTATGTTTGGGGGTTATCTATGGAAAGTTATGCTCCAGAAGAGCTGTCAGGCTTCACATGGGTCAGAGTTCTGAAAGCAAATTTCATGTCTTACAAACTCACCTTCGTGGTAATTGTTTTGAGAGGAATTAATAACTTTTACCACCACTAAATAAGCTATTGAAAGTAGGTAGATTTTGTACCTTTTTAGAATCTTTTTGAATCGTCTTCAGGAGAAAAGTTTAAGTTCTACGGATATAAAACCAATTAAAAATGCATTAAATTTCAGCTCAAATTTTAATTTTATTTCTTTAGAAATGCCTTTGAATAGTAGCCCAAAGCAAAACAATGAATAAATTATGTGTATAGGTAGGATCACTTCACTTCATTCCTGGAGGGTAGGGGACTAAAACCTCCCAAACTGGGCAGATGTAGTAAAAGGAGATGGTAGCTGTGATGAAGAAACATTCAAATAAAGAGTTGGTGCCTTGGGTAGCAAAGGACACCGACTTCTTTTTCTTTCTTTCTTTCTTTCTTTCTTTCTTTCTTTCTTTCTTTCTTTCTTTCTTTCTTTCTTTCTTTCTTTCTTTCTTTCTTTCTTTCTTTCCTTCTCTTCCTCATGAGGAGCCAAGTGCCTCTAAGAGGTATGGGGGGGGGGTGGAGCATGACCACTGTTACAGCAGAGAGGAAGCTAGACAGGTAAACAAACACTTTCTGCTTGATCAATTCAGAAGCTTTTTGGGACCAGATTATTGCTAGGGAGGCATCTGCTTTTGAGAGTTGAAGACAAGCTGCTGAGAGTTTTCTGACATGAAGTTAAGATTCCAGTGATGTTACATCAATCGGATAAGCAGATAACCTCTTAGTCAAGTGTATGAAAGAGTTCTTTTAAGTGTAGTCTTTTTTTTCATGCATAAGCATAAATTATGTTTGTATACATAATTTAATTATTCTAATTTGGAATAGTGGTTTAAAAAGGTGTATTTTAGAATAAAATATATGTGGGTTCAAATTTTAGCTTGCCCATAATAATAGTTTTGACTTAAGTAATATAACCTCTCTAAGTTTTGGGCTCTTCATCTGTAAAACAAAGAATGACATGGTGCCTCCCTGGGCATTATTATTGCTATTAAGAATAATTTGGATAAGTTAGGATCTCAATGTCCTGTGATAATATAATGGTGAATCTACATCACTGGTGGCTGTTTATAAAACCTGCTGAGACAATTATTAAGAGATGAGCTGTTTCTTAAATGGTAAAATGGAACTTTTTTGGACACAGATGATCACTGTGAGAATCCATAGTGAACAATACAGGGAAGGGCTTTCTTGGTGGGAATATTGCCTGGGAGTTCAGAGGGAGCCTCCCAATCCTACATCATTCACACCATGGATGTTTCCACTGGGTCAGTCCTGGCCAGGGGCTTGGGTGTGGAATGGTGATAGTGGCAATTCTATAACTGTGGACACATGGAAAAGCTTGATAAATTCTTACTGACCACTTATTCGTCAGATGCCTATAATCTTGAGCCTTCTCTGTTACAGCCATCTGGTTTCCTTATTAACTAAAACAGATCTCCAAATGCCTCTCATTTTGTGATTTCTCACTCTATAAAAAAATGGAATTTTAAAACATTATTTGTAAGAAAATATATAATGTGTTTTTATTTTATTTTTCCATATTTTATTCACTTACTAGAAATAAAACACATATGCAAAAGGACCTAACCCCTTTTCTTTTATACCAGGGTCTTTAGAAGGTAATGTTTTAATTATGCTACTACAGTTGCAATGCACATATCACAGTGTATTTTGCAGCCTATCTTTATAGTGGGTTTTAGCAATTGCCTTCATTAATGATTTCAATTACACATCCATGGAATTGCATAGGATGCCACTATTACATACTGTATTTTTTAAAGAGGAGAAAAAACTAGACTAATGCAATGGTAATTAGTAGAAAATAATAAAGGATGTAAAATAATTTATAATCACTAAACTTTCGCTTGGTATTTCTACTAAAATAAACTTCTTCTCTAACTAAAATGCCCCCCAATACATAAAATACTTACACATGGAAGGTGTGTTTTTCTTTCGTGTTTTTTTTTTTTTCCAATTTCAGTATTCCACCAATAACATCAAAACATAACACAAATTGCTTTGGTGATGTTAAAAAAAAAGTAACACCGACATCTAAGTAACCCTGTTTTCTTTCCATCTGAGCTCCTCTTTTAAAGTTGCTTTATTTTGTATAAGATTTGCTCATAAGTCACGTTTTATGAATCAAGAAAACTCTGTATGGTCTTGCTAAAACAGCATGAGCTGCTAATTTCTTTTTACACTGCCACTCTCCGAGACACAGGCACACACTTATGGGTATAAGCATACCTTATTAGCTTTTTATACTTAATAGGGCCCTTGACATTTTTGAGTCTTAGACTAATTTGTTTTATTCTGCCTCCCTTATATTGTAGTGAGAAAAGTAAGTTGCCTTAAAGTTAAGTGACCTGTGATCATTGTGCATGAAGGGCACTGCACCAGTCCTATCATCTGATTGATGAGATACTCTCCTCCCTGATCTGTTCTCCTGGCCACTGGAATTTAAAGAAGAGTGGGACTCCATTCACCATCTGTAAGATATTTTGATTGTGCCTTTACCTTCCCCAGTTCATTGAGCTCATAGATCTTCTATGCTCTGTTCAAATATTTAAAACAAAGGAGGAACTAATTTATTCATCAAGTGAGTCTTGTCAAAGTGGTCTATTGTATATTTTACATAACATTATCACATTACCAAACATTTAGATTCTATCTAAATTAATCTCCACTTCAAAATTCTTATATCAGTACTAAAGAAAAATGGTAGTACTATATTAATTTTCTTGGAACTGGAAATATGACTAAATTGTACTTTCCTCAATAGAATGAGAATTGAGGTTACATTTTGATGACGAGAGTCAAGAATATCTAGTAATCTCCCTACCCCTCAGGTGTTATTTAGAAACCCTGCTTCAGTTCCGTATGTCCTCTTTTAGAGGCTTGCCTGACCTGTGGTGGCACAGTGGGATAAAGTGTCGACCTGGAACACTGAGGTCGCCGGTTCGAAACCTTGGGCTTGCCTGGTCAAGGCACATATGGGAGTTGATGCTTCCTGCTCCTCCCCATTCTCTCTCTCTCTGTCTCTCTTTCTCACTTCTCTCTCTCTAAAAAATCAATAAATAAAATATTTTTAAAAAAAAAAGAGGCTTGAAAGAGCTAATTTAGTGCCTAACATAGGAAAGATCATGATTTAATTACAGAAATAAATTAATAGTAGAGTTGAAACAGTACTGGATATGCCCACACTTTTGTCAATGTTGAGCTCATTGAATTGTGCTTGGTAAAAAATTTATATACTGATGGATTATAACTAGTGAATATCATTGTGTGTATATTATTATATTTTTAAAGCACTTATGATTTGTTGTTTTATATATTTATAACATGTTTTAATATTATAATTCATATCATGTAAATATAAGTTTATAATAGCTCCTAACAATTATTATTACTAGGGTTAATTATTATATTACTTAAGTTCTGTTTAATCTAAGCAAAAGTAAGTTTATCTACCCATACATAATTTTATTATTTTTATGAAGAAATATGCTTTATTAGCTTAATAATAGTTTGCTTTTAAATCCATAGCTAAACACTGTAAACTTCGTTGGTGCACTGAGGCCATTTCTGCAATTTGAAAGTAATGTATGTACATGATTTGATGAAGACATTCCCAGCTCAAACCTTACTAATTCATTTTTTAAAGTAGTTGAGTTTCCGTCATTTATATTCTCTTTTAAAAACCACCACTGACTTTCATCACTCTTTGCCTGAGCCTCATTTTCCACATTTTTGGCTGCGAGGTTTTCCATTCTGTTTTGTTCCTTTTTTCCAGCCAGTGACAATTTTGTCCAGCTCAATTCTTCAAGTAAAAGAGAATTATGCATCAATTCTAACAACCAACCCATTTCTTCCTTATCTTCTTAAAGCACAAATTAGGCATTTTATGTAAACATGGCACTCTATTACATATTTTCAAAGATATATTTAAATGCAAGAATTATTTATTTCAAGGGCTTTCTGTGTAAATATTACCCTTTCTTTCTAGCAATATTTCAGCACCTCTCACATAAAATGTACTTGGCATTATCACAAGGTAGGATCCTTCTTGAGTATTCTCTTCCCTTCTCAACAAATTTAGATACTTTCTAAAGAGGAGAGCAACAGCAACACAGGCACAGGAATAAAGATGGATCTACTTCTGAATCTTTATCTTTACTGCAGGGACTGCCAATATGGCATATTGCTGTTCTCTGTCATAAAGGAGTTACAGTGTTTTGGTTTTTTTTGCATTCAAGTTTAGAAGATTTCTCACCTGTTCAGGTTTCTCTTCATTGTCCAAACTAGATTTGTTATGATTTCTGGGCTACCAACAGGAAACCAGAAAAAGCCAGTAAAATTTTGTGAATGTTCATAGAGTCTGACTATGGAAATTAAGCCTTCCAGATGACCAGTTTCTAAGTGCATCTAAAATCTGAATTCAGCAGAGAAAGTTCAGAAATGCATGCTTATTTGCACACTCAGAGATTATAAGACTCTAAGGGACTTAACCACATAAATTAACTTTCATAAAGTTAGTACTAAACCAAGATAAAAATATCTTCATTTGTTTAATGTTCTAGGAGGATGTTATAGAATAATAATATATATTTTTAAAACATGAGGTTAAATCTCAACATGCAAAGATAGAGCCCTATCAAAGCAAACGTTGAAACTCTTAACTGCTCTTATTTTGGTTTTCTCCTCTTTAAAATGTGTGTATACATACACACACATATATATACACATTTAATATCTCATTGTAGGTTTGTGAGGGTAGTATTTTGAATATTATATATTATAAATATATTATTATAATATAAATATATAAATATATGCTTTCTGTATAAAGAACATATAGTTATATATCATACATTTAATATGCATATAATGTACATTTATATATATAATTACAGATGGTGTACTAATCAATTAAAAATATTTAGGAATCCAAGAAAGTGACAGAGTAAGTGGATGTTTCGACTGCCACCTCCCAGGACCAAATTGGATTACAACTTAACTTAAGAACAATCATCTTAAAAAACCAAATTTGTACAAAAGGAAGAGGAGTCTATAACCAAGGATCACAGAAGAAGCCACAACAAGACTGGTAGGAAGGGTGGAGATGTGGAAAGGGCTGCCCAGCTCCCAGGAGTGAGGGGCTGTTGAGGATCCGGGGCGACTTTCACTGGGAGGAGGTTCACCTTGAAAGGTGTGGGTGCTCAGTTCCAGGCTCAGAGCCCCAGCCTTGATCCCCAGAGACTAGAAGAGAAGCCCAGATAGCATTTGGTGGTGAAAAAAGCCAGTTTTCCATCCATGAGAAAGAGACTAAGCTTTCTGAGATGTAGACTCCATCTTAAAGGCCCACGCAGAAAATCTTGTTCACAGCTACTTACCAGGGCTCTGGTGAGGGAGAGCAGAGAGGACTAGAGTCACATCAGGAGAGTGTAAAGTTGGAGGCTCAGGGAGATACACTGTGGGGGATGGCCACCAGAATCCCTGTGCTGAGTGATTCTCCAGTACTGCAGTTGCCATCTTTCTTGGGCGGAACAGTCCCCTCTGAGTGGCATCAGCCTGGGGAAAGCAGCTGCCCTGCCTTCTAGAGTCTCTCTCACCCCAGACATGATGACAGGTTGTTCTGAGAGGCCAGGAAGCAGGGGAAGTGTCAGTGGCTAAGTTCTCTGCTGTTGAGACCAGAGCTTTCCTCCACAGGCTCACAACTCTAGGATTGGTGCTTTCACCTCATGGAAACTCAGTAGAAACTGTCAGGAGAGCACACATACCACACCTCTGGGTCTCAGAGGCAACACCCACTGGACTGCTAGGGCCATGCCCTATTGAGGACTGTGAAAAATGCCTGGACAGACTGACACCTGGGTCCTAGGGGCAGAGCTGCACCCACCACTCTTCCTAATCCCTGAATTGCTGCAAGCTCTAGACCAGGGGTCCCCAAACTTTTTACACAGGGGGCCAGTTCACTGTCCCTCAGACCGTTGGAGGGCCAGACTATAAAAAAACTATGAACAAATCTCTATGCACACTGCACATATCTTATTTTAAAGTAAAAAAACAAAACAGGAACAAATACAATATTTAAAATAAAGAACAAGTAAGTTTAAATCAACAAACTGATCAGTATTTCAATTGAAACTATGGCCTGCTTTTCGCTAATGAGATAGTCAATGTGCTCATCTCACTGACCACCAATGAAAGAGGTGCCCCTTCTGGAAGTGCGGCAGGGGAGGGATAAATGGCCTCAGGGGGCCACATGTGGCCCACGGGCCATAGTTTGGGGACCCCTGCTCTAGGCTTCAGCAGAGGTTTTTTCAGTGGTGGGGCCCAAAAAGCAGCCAGCAGACAGAGGCTGTAAGAGACGGGATTCAGGGAAACTTGGCCTTTAAATTAATAAAACTATAACTGGAACTAATTTCAGTTTTTGAAAAAACAAAACTCACTCCTAGGGGTCAGCAAGCATGAAACAAACTTACTACTCAAAGGGTTCATCTATGACAAAGGACCTTGTTCTAGGCCCATTGTGGGTAAAAGCCACCCTAGGAGTGTAGCTTGGTATTTCCATGTATATCTGGGCCCAGCGAAGGCAGCCACAATCTCTGGATTGCTTGTAGTTCCAAGAAGGTTGCTGAGGACCAGTCACAGGCAGTGTCTCCCACTGGTCTGCACTAGGTTCCTGCCAGGGAGGCCCAGGGCTAGAACATCCTGGCCCAGCTGTGGAAAGCATCAGTTCAGGACTTAACAAACCTTGTTAGAGTGGTATCCTAAGGAAAGGCTCCTCACATGTGGCACAACAGAGGTGAGTTCCACTCTCTGTGATCAGCACCAACACAGTGGCTTGTGTGCATTGGATAGGGTGGAGCTACACAGTCAGCTGACCTGGGTACTAAATATCCTGACCTGCTGGCATAGATTCCATAGGGCAGGCATCCCCAAACTATGGCTCGTGGGCCACATGTGACCCCCTGAGGCCATTTATCTTGCCCTCCTGCCGCACTTCTGAAGGGGTACCTCTTTCATTGGTGGTCAGTGATAGGAGCACTTTATGTGGTGGCCCTCCAACTGTCTGAGGGACAGTGAACTGGCCCCCTGTGTAAAAAGTTTGGGGATCCCTGCCATAGGGGGAAGGGAGAGATGATTAGAGCATAGACATTTAATTTGTGGGTCCCTGTGAGTCTATTGTTGGATCTGGCCAAGAGGCTTAGACACTTTTGGGAGAGAGCACAGTCAGCCCAAGAAGAGGATTCTTTAAGTCTCCCTACCTGAGACCGAGGTCTCACCAGATGTAAGAATTTCTTCAGAGGGGACTGTTGGCCACATTCAGTTTCAATCTGCTGCTCACATTGTTGAGGGGAAATAAAATTTGAGTATCCAGCAGTGGCTGAGGGATTAAGCTCTATAGTATGGGCCACATGCCACGTACTGAGCTCCTGACCAGGAGACCCCTGAAGTAGGGGATTCCACTAATGTTATATTCAACCTCAGGAGCCCTAACCCACCAAACAGGCAACCCATAGAGGGGTTGATTGGATGAGGCCAGTCTGAGCCTATACTACAGTCTTACTAGAGAAGACTCTGTGGGAAAACCAGGCAGCTGCAAGAGAAAGAGTAGTAGCTGAAAAGTGGAGACAAATATTACAGAGCTTAAGGCTTTTATGAAGCTGCTGCCATCTCCAAACAGGAAAAAGCTGATCCTTATACAAAGGTGGGCCCCTCCCACACTATGCAGGCACAGAATACACAGGCACAAACAGTGAAAAGTACAATGGCTGCAGATAGGTAGCTCACAGTGTGTTACAAACAATAGCTGACACCAACCCAAGAAGATATAGAGCCAACAAAACTGATAGTGGGTGGCAGACAGCACAAACCCTAGATTCATCTACCTACACATGCTGCACACCTAAAGGTGGAGTCTGGCAGGCACTGAACATTGTGGGTAATAAATACACCCAAGAGGACAGACATGGCACAGTGTATAACACACATAATCAAGGTTGACCATGTGTATTAGAGCCAGCCTGCCTGAAAGGATAAGAGTACCCATGAAAAAACAACTGCATGTAATACACACATACAATAGGAGGGAAAATAGTACCCTCAAGAAGCATTCCTAAAACAAACAAACAAAACAAAACAAAAAAACAGGTGGCCTGGAGATCAGTACCACTGAGTCCATCTTCTTCATAAAGACACCACAAAAGTTTCAAAGTCAGACAGTGCTACCTAATGCACAGACAAAATGTGAAGAAAGAGAAATGTGACCCAAATGAATCAACAAGAAAATCCCCCAGAAAAAGAACTGAATGAGATGAAAGTAACCAAACTACAAGATGCCAAGTTTAAAATAATAATTTTTAGGATGCTCAAAGATCTTAAAGCAACAAAGGATGGACATAATTAGCACCAAAATAAAGAGATAGCAGACATCAAAAAGGACATTAAAATCAAAAAAAGAACCAGTCAGAAATGACAAATACAATAGCAGAAATGAAGACTGCATTAGAATGAATAAACAGCAGGCTGGATGAAGCAGAGGGTCAAATCAGCAATTTAGAGGGCAAGATAACGAAAGCACAGAAGCAGAGCTGCACAATGAAAAGAGACTCAAAAAGACCAAGGAAACTCTAAGAGAGCTCTGTGATAACATGAAGAGAAAACAATATCCGCATCATAGGGGTTCGTGAAGGTGAAAAAAATGCACAAGAAATAGAGAACCTGCTTGAAAAAAGCTGAAAGCTTCCCTAAATTGATGAAGGAAAAGTTACATAAGTTCAAGAAGCACAGAGATTCCCACTAAAGGTGAAGCTAAGGAGGCCTACACCAAGACACATAATAATTAAAATGCCAAAGTTAAGAGATAAAGAAAGAATACTAAAAGCTGCAAGAGAAAAGCAGTTAATTACCTACAGAGGAGCCCCCATAAGGATGATATTAACTTCTCAACAAAAACACTTGAAGCCAGAAGGGATTGGCAAGAAATATTCAAAGTGATGCAAAACAAAAACCTACAATAAAGACTTTTTCATCCAGCAAGGCTATTGTTTAAAATTGAAGGAAAAATAAAAAGCTTCCCAGACAAAAAAAAGAAAACTCAAGGAATTCATTAAAATCAAACCAGTACTGCAAGAAATGTTGAGGGGCCTGCTGTAAAAAGAGCAAAGAAAAAAAATCTAGAGAGAGAGGACTTTAGATGTAAAGAATAAAATGGCAATAAACAACTACATATCAATAATAATCTTAAATGTAAGTGAATTAAATTCTCCAATCAAAAGACATGGGGTAGCTACACAGATAAGAAAACAGGACCCATATATATGCTGTCTACAAGAGTCATCTCACAATAAAAGATACACGTAGACTGAAAGTGAAGGGATGGAAAAAAGTATTTCATGCAAATGGAAATAAAAATAAAAAAGCTAGGGTAGCAGTATTTATATCTGACAAAATAGACTTTAAAACAAAGGCTATAGTAAAGGATAAAGCAGGTCACTACATAATGACAAAGGGAGCAGTCCAACAGGAAGATATACTTATTGTAAAAATTTATGTGCCTAATATAGGAGCACCTAAATATATAAAATAGATTTTGATAAACATAAAGGGTGAGATCAACAGCAATATTATAATAGTAAGGCATTTTAATACCTCACTGTTATCAATGGATATATCCTCCAGACAGAAAATTAACAAAAAAACAGCTGCCTTAAGTGACACACTAGATCAACTGGATTTAATAGATATCTTCAGAACCTTTTACCCCAAAGCAGCAGAATATGCATTCTTTTCAAGTGTGCATGGTACATTCTCTAAGATAGCTACATGCTAGGACACAAAACATGTCTCAATATATTAAAGAAGATAAAAATCACATCAAGCATGTTCTCTGATCACAATGGTATTAAAATAGAAATTAAGTATAATAGAAAAACTAAAAAACATTCAAACACTTGGAGGCTAAACAGCATGTTATTAAATAATGAATGGGTTAACAACAAGATCAAAGAAGAAATAAAAAACTTCTGTGAAACAAATGAAAATGAACATACAACAACTCAAAATTTATGGGACATAGCAAAAGCAATCCTGGGAGGGAAGTTCATAGCATTTCAGGCATATCTTAAAAAGCAAGAAAAAGCCCAAATAAACAACTTAACCCTGCATCTAAAAGAACTAGAAAAATAACAACAAATAAAGCCCAGGGGAAGTAGAAGGAAGTAAATAATAAAGATCAGAGAGGAAATAAATTACATTGAGGCTAAAAAAAATTGCAAAAGATCAATAAAACCAACAGTTGGTTCTTTGAAAGGTACACATGATTGATGAACTTTAAATCAGACTCATCAGAAAAAAAGAGGACACAAATAAATAAAATTAAATATAAAAATAGAGAAGTAACAACTGATAAAAGAGAAATACAAATAATTTTAAGAAAATACTATAAAGATCTATATGCCAAAAAATTGGACAGCTAATTGAAATGGATAAATGCCTAGAAACATATATTCTTCCAAAATTCAATCTGGAAGAATCAGATAATCTAAACAGACCAATTACAACAAATGACATAGAAACATTTATCAAAAAGCTCCCAGCAAACAAAAGTCCTGGACCAAATGACTTCACAGGCAAATTTTACCAAATATTCAAAGAAGAACTAACACCTATCCTTCTCAAGCTATTTCAAAAAATGCAAGAGGAGGAAAGACTTTTAAGCTCCTTTTATGGAGCAAACATTATCTCATTCCAAAACTAGATAAAGACACTACAAAGAAAAAAAAACTATAGGCCAATATCCCTGATGAACATAGATGCTAAAATTTTCAACATAATATTAGCAAACCGGTCCAGCAATACACTAAAAAAGTCATACATCATGATCAAGTAGGATTTATTCTGGGGAGGCCAGGCTGGTACATTATTAACAAATCAAAAAAATGTGATTCATCATATTAAAAAATGAAGGATAAAAATCACATGATTATGACGCTCGCCTACCTCACCCCCAAGTGCTCACACGGGCTGCAAGAGCACAAACACGACAGCGAGTTGATGTTTTCACTGCCTCCAGGCACACAGCTCCCAACACTGCTGATCCAGTTTTCAGGGTACATCTTTTCTGTTGGAGAAACCAGGACAGACTGAGTGCATCAAAGAAATATCAAAGAAAATCTTATAAACAAAATACTGTAGACATTATTTATTTAAAAAATTTTGGGGGGAGACAAGATGGTGATGGAGTGGGCGGACGTACCAACTTCCACCTCCCAGAACCAAAGTGGATTACAAACTAATTTTAAGAACCATCATCTGGAAAAACCAACTTTGGATTAAACTAAGAGGATTGTTCAACCAAGGAACACTGAAGAAGCCACACTGAGACTGGTAGGAAAAGCAGATATGTGGAGAGGGCTGCCCAGCTCCCCAGAGTGAATGGCAGCCAGGAGAGACTCATGTGGCGGTAAGTGAGTTTAGCAGAGAGGGGAGGGTCCTGAGTCCCAGGAACAAAGCCCCAGCCTGCAGCCCTAGAGCCTAGAAGAGGCATATGACAGTATTTAGCTGGAAACAAGATAGGATACTCTTTATGAGAAAGAAACTGATTTCTCAGACCCAGGATTCTTCTTAAAAAAACCGTGCAGAAAACCTCTCTCACAACCACTCACTTGGGGCTCCAGGGGATGGGCAGAGAGGAGAAGACTGGAGTAGCAGGAAGAGAGTGTAATCTAGGAGGCACAGGGAGAAACATTTTGAGAGACAGCCACCCTAACCCCTGGGATGAGTCACTCCCCAAATCTGAAGTGAATATTTCCCCTGGAAACAGCAATATCAGCAAAGGGTAGCTGGACACCAGCCAAACAAGCTCTCCCACGGCACTCAGAGCAGAGTCACTTACAAGGAGGGAGCTTTCGAGACTACAGTAGTGAGTCTTAGGGTCTGAGCTGCAGCGCCTCCACCCATATGGCTGAGGGCTCGCCTGAGGGTGGGCAGCGGCGGGACACGAAAGCGTGGTTCTGTCAGCAAGGGTGGAAGCCTACTGGTCACCACTGAGGCCCAGGTGTGAGCTCAGTCTTGCCTGACTGGGGAGGAGGGAATGTGTAAAAGTGGTCAAGCCCAGCTGCAGACCTCCTGCAATCCAGCCTGCAGGGGAAGGACAGGAGCCCCAGAAGGTGTGGAGAACGGCCTTTGAGCAAGGGTGCAGAAGCACAGCCCTGCCCCTCCCACGGAACCCAGGCTTGTGACCTGACTTGGGAGCTGACTCCTCCTGTGGGGGTGGAATCAAAAGCCCAGAACAGGCGGAGTTTGTCTACTGAGTGTGGGCAAGCAGTCTGGCCCTGCCTGTGGAGCCAAGGCTTGCAGCCATCCCACAAGCAGGCTCCTCCTGCAAGGGTCGGGTGAAAGCCTGGAATCAGGCAGAGACCTGCAGCTGAGCAAAGGTGCTCACCTCTGCCCTCAAGGCCAAACATAACACCACACATGGGGGCAGGGTGAAGGCCAAGGCCAACAAGCCTTGTACACCCAGCACATGATCACAGCCACTCCCATGAAAGAGAGGTGAAAACCACAGCAACAGCCCCAGTGGGCGGGCACCGCAATGCACATACCTGAACTCCCTAGGCAGCAACAGCAGAGGGGGTGGTGGGCCTGCTGACAGAACAGACCTAGGGAACACAGAGGCCATAAACAGTGGACTCCAGGGGTCAAAACCTTCTGTTACACAGAAAAAAATGAGAAAGCACAGAAATGCAACACAAATTAATCAAGAGAAATCCCCAGAAAAGGACCTGAATGAGTCAGATATAACCAAATTAAGAGATACAGAGTTAAAATAATGATTGTTAGGATGCTCAGAGATACTAGAACAACAATATATGGTCAATATGAACACCTAAATAAAGAGACAGCAAATATAAAAAGGACATTGAAATAATAAAAAAGAATCAGTCAGAAATGACAAATACAATATCAGAAATGAAGAACACAATGGAAGGAATTAAAAGCAGGATGAATGAAGCTGAGAATCAAATCAGTGAGTTAGAAGACAAGATAAATGAAGGTAGAGAAGCAGAGCAGAAAAAAGAAAAGAGACTCAAAATGTCGGAGGAAACTCTAAGAGAGCTCTGTGACAACATGAAGAGAAACAACATTCTCATCATAGGGATTCCTGAAGAAGAAGAGAAAGAACAAGGGATAGAGACTTTGTTTAAACATATCATAGCTGAAAACTTCCCTCAATTAAGGCGGGAAAACATCTCACAAGTTCTAGAACCACAAAGAACTCCATTAAAGAGAAATCCAAAGAAATCTACACCAAGACACATCATAATTAAAATACCAAAGCTAAGTGATAAAGAGAAATTATTAAAAACTGCTAGAGAAAAAAAGACTATCACCTACAAAGGAGCCCCCAGAGGATGACTTCCGACTTCTCAACAGAAACACTTGAGGCCAGAAGGGAATGGCAAGAAATAGTCAAAGTAATGCAGAACAAGAGCCTACAACCAAGACTACTTTATCCAGCAAAGCTATCATTTAAAATTGAAGGAGAAATAAAAAACTTCCCAGCCAAAAAAAAACAACTCAAGAAATTCACTACAACCAAACAAAGTCTGCAAGAAATGCTAAAGGGCCTGTTGTAAACAGATCAAAGGAGAAAAAGAATATAGCAAAAGAGAAATGTAGTTTTAAAGAATAAAATAGAAATAAACAATTACATATCAATAATAACCTTAAATGTAAATGGACTAAAAGATCTAATAAAAAGATATAGGGTAGCTGTGTGGATAAGAAAACAGGACCCATACATATGCTGTCTATAAGAGACACACCTTAAAACAAAAGATGCACATAGACTGGAGGTAAAAGGATGGAAAAAATTATTTCACACAAATGGAAATGAAAAAAAAGCTGGGGTAGTAATACTTATATCAGACAAAATGGACTTTAAAACAAAGACTATAGTAAGAGATAAAGAAGGTCACTACATAGTGATAAGGGAGCAATCCAACAGGAAGATATAAGCATTATAAATATCTATGCACCTAATATGGGAGTACCTAAATATATAAAGCAGACTTTGATGGATTTTAAGGTTGAGATCAACAGCAATACTATAATAGTAGGGGATTTTAATACCCACTAACATCACTAGATAGATCCTCAAGAAAGAAAATCAACAAAGAATCAGCAGACTTAAAGGACACACTAGATCAACTCGATTTAATAAATATCTTCAGAACCATTCACCCTAAAGCAGCAGAATATACATTTTTTTTCAAGTGCTCATGATACATTCTCTAGGATAGACCACATGTTAGGGCACAAAAGTGGTCACAACAAATTTAAGAAGATTAAAATCATATTGAGCACTTTCTCTGATCACAATGGCATGAAACTAGAAATAAATCACAACAGAAAAGCTCAAAAACTCTCAAACACATGGAAATTAAATAGCAGGTTGTTAAATAATGAATGGATTAAGAATGAGATCAAAGAAGAAATAAAAAAAATTCTAGAAACAAATGATAATGAGCATACAACAACTCAAATTTTATGGGACACAGCAAAAGCAGTACTGAGAGAGAAGTTCATAGCACTACAGGCACACTTTAAGAAATTAGAAAAAGCTCAAATAAACAACTTGACCCTGCATCTAAAAGAACTAAAAAGAGAATAGCAAGTAAAGCCCAAATGTAGTAGAAGGAAGGAAATAATAAAGATCAGAGCAGAAATAAATGGCATAGAAGCTAAAGAAACAATACAGAAGATCAATGAAACTAGGAGCTGGTTCTTTGAAAAGGTAAACACGATTAATAAATCTTTAGCGAGACTCACCAAGAAAAAAAGAGAGAGGACTCAAATAAATAAAATTAGAAATGAGAGTGGAGAAATAACAACTGACACAACAGAAATACAAAATATTTTAAGAAAATACTATGAAGAACTGTATGCCAAAAAGCTAGACAACTTAGAGGAAATGGACAAATTCCTTGAAACTTACAATCTTCCAAAAATCAATCTGGAAGAATCAGAAAACCCAAACATATGGATTACATGAAATGAAATCAAAACAGTTATCAAAAAACTCCCAAAAAAGGTAAGTCCTGGGCCTGATGGCTTCACAAGTGAATTCTACCAAATATTCAAAGAAGAACTTACTTCTATACTTCTCAAGCTATTTCAAAAAATTCATGAGGAAGGAAGACTTCCAAGCTCCTTTTATGAGATGAGCATAATTCTGATTCAAAACCAGGCAAAGAAAAACACAAAGAGAAAATTATAGACCAATATCCCTGATGAATATAGATGCTAAAATCCTCAACAAAATACTAGCAAACCAGATCCAACAATATATGGAAAAAAATCATACACCATGATCAAGTGGAATTTATTCTGGGGAGGCAAGGATGGTACAATATTCGTAAATCAATCAATGTGATTCATCACATAAACAGAAGTAAGGAGAAAAACCACATGATAATTTTAATAGATGTAGAAAAAGCATTTGATAAAATCCAGCACCTGTTCATGATCAAAACTCTCAGCAATGTGGCAATAGAGGGAACATACCTCAACATAATAAAAGCCATCTATGACAAACCCACAGCCAACATCATAGTCAATGGGAAAAATGTATAAGCAATCCCCTTTAGATCAGGAACAAGGCAGGGGTGCCTCCTTTTACCACTCTTATTCAACATAATTCTGGGAGTCCTGGTCACAGCAATCAGACAAGAAGAAGAAATAAAAGGCATTGAGGTTGGAAAAGAAGAAGTAAAACTATCATTATTTGCAGATGATATGATATTGTATATAGAAAACCCTAAAGTCTCAGTCAAAAAACTACTGGACCTAATAAATGAATTTAACAAGGTGATAGGATATAAAATTAATACTCAGAAATCAGAGGCATTTTTATACGCCAACAATGAAGAGTCAGAAAGTGAAATTAAGGAAACAATCCCCTTCACTATTACAACCAAAAAATAAAATAAAATACCTAGGAGTAAATTTAACCAAGGAGACTGAAGACTTGTACTCAGAAAAGTATAAAACATTGATAAAAAAAATCATGGAAGATACAAACCAGTGGAAGCATATACCGTGCTCATGGTTAGAAAGAATCAACATTATTTAAAAGTTTATATTACCCAAAGCAATCTATAAATTCAATGCAAGACCAATTATAATACCAATGACATACTTCAAAGATATAGATCACATATTCCAAAAATTTATGGAACCAAAAAAGAACATGAATAGCCTCAGCCATCTTATAAAAGAAAAATAAAATGGGAGGTATCACACTTCCTAATATCAAATTATACTACAAGGCCATTGTACTCAAAACAGCCTGGTACTGGCATCAGAACAGGCATATATCAATAGATCAATGGAACAGAACAGAGAACCCACAAATAAACCCACAGCTCTATGGACAACTGATATTTGACAAAGGAGGTAAGAGCATACAATGGAGTAAAGACAGCCTCTTTAAGAAATGGCGTTTGGGAAATTGGACAGCTACCTGCAAAAACATGAAACTAGGCCACCAACTTACACCATTCACAAAAATAAACTCAAAATGGATAAGAAACTTAAAATGTAAGTCGTGAAACCATAAGCATTCTAGAGGAAAACATAGGTAGTAAGCTCTCCGACCTCTCTTGCAGCGATATATTTGCCAATTTATTTTTACGGGGAAGTGAAAGAAAAGACAGGATAAACAAATGGGACTTTATCAAACTAAAAAGCTTTTGCACAGTTAAAGACAATAAGAACAGAATAAAAAGACAAACTACACAATGGGAGAACATATTTGACAATACATCTGATAAGGGGTTAATAACCAAAATTTATAAAGAACTCATAAATCTCAACACCAGGAAGACAAACAATCCAATCAAAAATGGGCGAAAGAAATGAAAAGACACTTCTCCAAAGAGGACATACAGATGTCCAATAGGCATAGGAAAAAATGCTCAACATCACTAATCATTAGAGAAATGCAAATTAAAACCACAATGAGATATCACCTCACACCAGTCAGAGTGGTGCTCATCAACAAAACAACACAGAATAAGTGCTGGCGAGGATGTGGAGAAAAGGGAACCCTCCTGCCCTGCTGATGGGAATGCAGACTGGTGCAGCTTCTGTAGAAAACAGTATGGAGATTCCTCAAAAAATTGAAAATTGAACTGCCTTTTGACCCAGCTATCCCACTTTTTGCAATATACCTCAAGAACACCATAGAACTGTTCCAAAAGAAGAAATGCACCCCCATGTTTGTGGCAGCATTGTTCACAATAGCGAAGATCTGGAAACAACCCAATTGTCTGTCAGAGGACGAGTGGATTAAAAAGCTTTGTACATATATACTATGGAATACTACTCAGCCATACGAAATGATGACATCGGATCATTTGCAATAACATGGATGGACCTTGATAACATTATATGGAGTAAAATAAGTAAATCAGAAAAAACTAAGAACTATATGAATCCATACATAGATGGGACATAAAAATGAGACTCAGAGACATGGACAAGAATGTGATGGTAATGGGGGTTGGCGGGTGTGGGGTGATGGGGCGAGGAAGGAGAGAGAGGGGTGGGGGAGAGGAGGGGCACAAAGAAAACCAGATAGAAGGTGACAGAAGGCAATTTGACTTTGGGTGAGTGGTATGCAGTATAATCAAGTGTCAAAATAATCTGGAGAAGTTTTCTCTCAACATATGTATCCTGATTTATCAATGTCACTCTATTAAATTTAATAATTATAAAAAAGAAACAAATAAAAATTCCATGATTATATCAATAGATGAAGAAAAAACATTTGATAAAATCCAGCACTCATTTATGATCGAAATTCTCAGCAAACTGGGAATACAAGGAACATACCTCAACATAATTAAAGCCATCTATAAAAACTGTCAGCCAACATCATACTCAATAGACAAAAATTAAAAACAATCCCTTTGAAATCAGGAAGAAGGCAGGGATGTCCCCTTTCACCACTCTTATTCAACATAGTTCTAAAAGTCCTAGCCATAGCAATCAGACAAGAAGAAGAAATAAAAGGCATCCACATTGGAATACAGTAAGTAAAACAATCACTATTTGCTGATGTTATAATACTGTATATAAAAAATTCTAAAGTCTGAGTCAAAAACTACTAGATATGATAAATGAATTTGGCAAGGTGACAAGATATAAAATTAATATTCAGAAATCAGTGGCATTTTTATACACCAACAATAAATTAAGGAATCAATCCCCATCACTATTTCAACAACAACAACAAAAAATTAAAGTACCTAGGAGTAAATTTAACCAAGGAAGTAAAAACCTATACTCAAAAAATTATAAGACATTGAAAAAAGATATCAAGGAAGATACAAACAAGTGGAAGCATATACCATGTTCATGGATAGGAAGAATAAATATCATTAAAATGTCTATATTACCCAAAGCAATCTATAGTTTAACTGCAATTCCTATTCAGATACCAATGGCATACTTCAAAGATATAAAGCAAACATTCCAAAAATTTATATGGCATCTAAAAAGAACACAAACAGCCTCAGCAATCTTGAAAATAAAGAATAATGTGGGAGGTATCACACTTCCTGATAGTAAGTTATACTATTGTACAAGACCATTATACTCAAAACAGCTTGGTACAGGCATAAGAACAGGCATATAGATCAATGGAACAGAACAGAGAACCCAGAAATAAGCCCACACTTTTATGGTCAATTGATATTTGACAAAGGATGTAAAAGCATACAGTGGAGTAAATACAGTCTCTTTAATAACTGGTGTTGGGAAAATTGGACAAGTATATTAAAAAATAATGAAACTATGCCACCAACTTAAACCATTCACAAAATTCATTATAGAGAGGGGAGAGAGAGAGAGAAGGGGGGAGGAGCAGAAAGCATCAACTCCCATATGTGCCTTGACCAGGCAAGCCCAGGGTTTTGAACCGGCAACCTCAGCATTTCCAGGTTGACACTTTATCCACTGTGCCACCACAGGTCAGGCACCATTCACAAAATTAAACTCAGAATTATTATGACTTAAATGTAAGTCTTAAAACTATAAACATCTTTGAAGAAAACATAGGCATTAAAGTTTCTGATATCTCTCATAGCAATATTTTTGCTGATTTATCTCCATGGGCAAGTGAAATAAAGGAAAAAATTAACAAATGGTACTACATCAAACTAAAAAGCTTTTGCATAGCCAAAGACAACATGAACAGCATAAAAAGACAAACCATACAATGGGAGAACATATTCGACAATACATCTGATAAGGGGTTAATAACCAAAATTTATAAAGAACTTCTAAAACTTAACATTAGGAAGGTTAACAATCCAATTAAAATGGGCAAAAGAACTAAATAGACACTTCTACAAAGAGGATATTCAGATGGCCAATAGGCATATGAAAAAATGCTCAACATCAACAATCATCAGAGAAATGCAAATTGAAACACAATTTGATACCACCTCACACCTGTCAGAATGATGCTCATTAACAAATCAACACAGAATAAGTGCTGGTGAGGATGTAGAGAAAAGGGAACCCTCCTGCACTGCTGGTGGGAATGCAGACTTGTGCAGCCACTCTGGAAAATTGTATGGAGTTTCCTCAAAAAATTAAAAATAGATCTTTCATTTGATCCTGGTATCCCACTTTTAGGAATATACTCTAAGAATACCAAATCACTGATTCAAAAGAAGATATGCACTCCCATGTTTATTGCAGCATTGTTTACAATAGTGAAGATCTGGAAACAGTCCTAGTGTCTGTCAGTGGACAAATGGTTTAAAAAGCTGTAGAAATTCACACAGTGGAATACTACACAGCCATGAAAAAGAAGGAAATCTTACCTTTTGAGATGGCATAGGTGGACTTGGAGATTATTATGTTAAGTGAAATAAACCAGGAAGGGAAAGATAAATATCATATAATCTCACTTATATTTGGAATCTAATGAACAAAGTGAACTGGGGAACGGAATAGAGGCAGATGCGGGATCACAGGGAGCAGAGGGACAGCTGTCAGAGGAAAGGGGGATAAAGGGATGGGATCAGAGAAGGTGAAGGGATTAGTGAAATTATATATACATAACACAGAGATACAGATCACAGGACAGCAAATCTCAAAGGGATGGGGTTGAGGGTGAGGGAGTTATGTTAGTATGACACTTGAATTCATGTTAACACAATAAATTAAAACTAATAAAATATTTATTAAGCTTTTATACTATATATGTCAGATTTTTTATTCCAAGAGCAAGAGATATACTGTGTACAAGACAGAAAAGGGTTTCTGGAACATGTGCTATCGAGAAGGAAATGGAAAATAAGCAATTAAATAGATAAAGAAGATGACTTTAGGTTTTGATAAATATTGCACAGACAAAAAAAAACCCCAAATATGATCATGTGATAAGAGAGACAAGTGGGAGAAGGAATACTTCCAGCTAGGTGATGAGGAAGGACCTTTTGGAGAAAGTGGCATTGGAGATGAGATCTAAATAATATAGAGAAGCTGTATCTATGAGCATCTGAGAACAGACTGCTATTCAGAGAGAGGACAGTAAGGGCAAAATCCAGAAATCAGGCATCAGCTGGGTGTGTCTGAGAACAGGAAAGACCTGTGTAACTGGGTCTGGTGAGGTAGGGGAAGATAATTCAGATTAAGTCTTGGAATTTTGTTGGGGTAAATTTCTTTTTTTTTTTTTTTTTTTTGTATTTTTCTGAAGCTGGAAACGGGGAGAGACAGTCAGACAGACTCCCACATGCGCCCGACCGGGATCCACCCGGCACGCCCACCAGGGGCGACGCTCTGCCCACCAGGGGGCGATGCTCTGCCCCTCCGGGGCGTCGCTCTGCCGCGACCAGAGCCACTCTAGCGCCTGGGGCAGAGGCCAAGGAGCCATCCCCAGCGCCCGGGCCATCTTTGCTCCAATGGAGCCTTGGCTGCGGGAGGGGAAGAGAGAGACAGAGAGGAAGGAGGGGTGGGGGTGGAGAAGCAAATGGGCGCTTCTCCTGTGTGCCCTGGCCGGGAATCGAACCCGGGACCCCCGCACGCCAGGCCGACGCTCTACCGCTGAGCCAACCGGTGGGGTAAATTTCAAAGTCCTGACTTTTTAATCCGATTGTAATGGGAAGGCAGTGAAGAGTTAAATAGAGAAGAGATGTTATCTGTTAAAGATCTTGGTTAAAATTGAAAGGTAGTATAGGTCAACTATGAGGCTGATTCAGCAGTCCAGGTGAGTTGGACTAGGAATTGTTTAAATTGAGGGAAGTGAACATATTAAGGTGTGTACTGCAGTTAGATTAACATATTTTACCTTTGTGAGACAAGAAGGAAATTCAAGGATATGCTTTAGATTATGACCTGGACAAGTGAGAATTCCATTTGCTGTGATGGAGCAGATTGGGGCATGAAATGTTTGCTATTAGTCATATTCACTGTGACATACCTATTACCCATCTATGTGAAAATAACAAATAGAAAGATATATACTGCTATATAAGTACTGCGCTCTGATTGAGCCATGGGAGCATGCTACAATATAGATAGATATATAAATATTTAACTGAATACTACCATTGTAATATAAAGTGTAATCTAAATCTATATGGTATTTAAAACCATGGGTTTTATTTTTTAAAGCTCTTTATTTTATTTTATTATTTTATTTTATTCTTCTTAGCCTGAATTTATTTTTAATTAAATTTATTGGGGGTAATATTGATTGATAAGATTATAGAGATTTCAAGTGTGCATTTCTATGATACATGTTCTGTACATTGCATTGTGTGCTCGCCTTCAAAGTCACACCTTCCATCACTATATATTTGGCATGCTTCACCCTTTACTACCTCCACCCCTCTTCCCTCTGGTAACCACCATACTGTTGTCTGTGTCTATGACTGTTAGTTTTATATGCCCAGCACAATCCCAATAACATTTTTAAAGAAATATAGCAAAAAAAAATAAATAAATAAATAAAACCATGGGTCTTACTGAGATCACCTAGAAAGAATATGTATATACAAAAAAAAAAAAGACAAAGTTCAAGCCCCAGAAGATTCTGGTATTTAAAGATTAATCAGTAAAAAGTCAAAAAGGAAAGGAGATGAAACAACCAGTGAGGTGGAAAGAAACCTGGAGACGAATGTGTCACAGTTTGAGAAAGGAGAATGCCTCAGGAGGAAGAAGTTGAACACTGCTTTGCGTCCAAGTCAGGTTAGAACCTATAATTGGTTTGGCAAGATCGCTGGTGATTGGAACAGGAGAACCATCATTGGAGTAGTGGGGATAGAAGGCTACTTAGAATTATTTTCTCATTTCTAAGATATCCCTGCTTAAAGGCTCAGATTGATCAAATAAATGATAAGAACCCACTCTCCTTAAAAAACAGAGAAAGAATTCTTAATATCAAATTATTCATTTTATTTGTCATCCAAAGCAATGTTTATTCATGTCAAAGGTGTTATAAAGATTGTGGCTTTCTTCACTTTAACGTTTTAGTCATGTCTTTCTGACATGGTCACCTTAACAAGTTACAGATTATACCCTGGAACCCTAGCAGTTGGAAATGGGAAATCCCCTATTCTCATGAGCAGTATATTCAAGATGAGTTTTTTCCACAGATAGAAAAGTTTATCTATTTTATGTAAATTCTTATTTGACTCAATTTTAGATAGTGATATTTGCTGAATTTATTACCAAATTCTGATGAACTCATTTTTGGTAGCATGTAGCTTGATTAAAAAAAACCCATAAATTTATTTTTTACCTTTCAGGGCTCTATTCTGGACAGAGAAGACATTTAGTATTTTTTGAAACTTGCTTGGGATCACCTCTATTCCTGTCACCTTTCTCTCATGCTGTCTTTGTATATGAAACAACAACCATAAGTTACCTCCCTCTCTGCAGCCCACATGTTCCTCAAAGCTGTTCCAGGAAGCTGTGTATTCTATCTCTGCCAAGTTTTCTGTCCCTTTCCATGCTCCTGATATACTTCCTTTCCTCAGTATATATTTATATATTTCTTTTGTTTTTTATTTTTATTTTGGGAGAGTGATAGGAAGAAGAAGGAGAGGAGAAGGATGAGAAGTATCAACTTATAGTTGCTTCACTTTATTTGTTTATTGATTGCTTCTCATCTCAGGATATTTTTAAAAATGATATTAGAGAAAACAGTAAATACTAGGTGTAAGAAATAATAAGTCTTTGGCTTTTGATAAACATAACTTGCAGATAAACATCTGCAAAAATAGTGAATATCTTTTTTTTAGAAAGAATCATAAGACCATTTCAAAGAACATTCACTTTTTTAATTGAGCAACTTGTGCTTCTAACTACTGCATGCATTAAATTTAAAATATAGACAGCAAAAATACAGATTTAAATATTCCTTGTATACTAAATTTTTAACTTCTATTTCTCATAAACAGAATCTAATAGGAAGGAAATTGATAGATATAGATAGTACAAAAAAGAATCTTTAAAAATATAAATTATAATAAAGTATTTTAGTCTTAATTCAACAATATTTTTAGATAATATGTATAATTTTTTTTACTCCAAGGCAAACATATTTTAAAAATTTATAATGCAGCCTGACCAGGTGGTGGCACAGTGGATAGATCATCAAACTGGGATGCAGGGACCCAGGTTCAAAACCCCAAGGTCACCAGCTTGAGCACGGGCTCACCAGTTGAGCACAGGGTCGCTGGCTTGAGCGTGGGATCACAGACGTGACCCCATTGTCACTAGCTTGAGTCCAGAGATCACTGGCTTGAGCAAGGGGTCACTCACTCTGCTATAGCTGCCCCTTTACCCCCCCCCATCAAGGCACATATGAAAAAGCAACAAGTGAACAACTAAGGAGCTGCAACAAAGAATTGATGCTTCTCATCTCTCTCCCTTCCTGTCTGTCCCTATCTATCCCTCTCTCTGACTCTCTCTCTGTCTCTGTCACACACAGAAAAAAAATCTCTACAATACTGTTTAGGAAACAATAAAAGTATAAAGCAAGCAACCTGCATCTATGCTTAAAATGTAAATTTTGGACAACATTCTATATGCTCAATATGGTAGAATCAATTAAAGCTCTTTTGCAGAAATCTAGCAGCAAAATATAATTGAGTAATGAGTATGCAAAATAATTCACCAAATTTAGTGTTTTTAATATTTATTTTAAACTGGGAAGATGGAAGGTATAGACCTCAACTGAAAGCCCCTTGAGAGCACAGTGTTCCTGTCCACATCTCTTCATACATTTCGTGATATAACCGCATGTGCATATAAATTTTTAATCAGTTCATAAGTGCTCTGTGAGTAGTAACTGAATGCACATGAGCTAAATCAGAGCACCCTCCGAAGCCTTGCTATGAGCAAGTTTTTTCAGTCCTGTTTACCTTCTCTCAATATCAGAGTCACAATGCCTCATCACTGAAGATGCCCCATAAACATATCTGTTGGGCAGATAAAATATATTATGCTCACTTAGTTAAAGATGGCACCAGCCACATGGAAGCTTGTCGCCCAGGTGATATTGTGTGTTGGGGGCAGGCTGTGGGCAGGCAGGATCCTTGTAGCCTGGGGCTTGGTTTTAGGACTAAGCCTTTTCCACCCTTTTTGATGTGGGGTGGTGCAATCCCATCATGTCTCTGATAAGTGACTTTGTATTAGAGACTTACCTGTTTTGTATATTGGATTAAAAGTTTTGATTTCTACACTATAAAATAGGGGCAGAACGGGAGCTTGCCCTCTTGGTTCCTGAGATTATCATTAGAGGAGAGAGCAGAGAGGAGAGCAGAGAAAGGCCACATGGAGGAGGCCAGGAGAAGCAGCCAAGATGGCGGAGTGTTGAGTGAGAAGCCAGTTTGTGCAGAGTTTGTGCAGGGAGAAGGAAGGAGATGGGGAACAGAGGTGAGTAAGTCTAGTGAGCTAGAAACCTTTGATTCTAGGAAACTCGGATAAGTCAGTAGCTTTGTGAGCACTGAATGTGAGTGGGTTTTGGAGCCCAGTGTGTGTTTGTACTTGCCCGCCGGGTGCAAGCTAGAATTAAAGATGATGGCCCACCAGTTTTTGGCTCCATTGTTTCATTACTGTCTGTCCGAATCAAATGCGAACCTGTGTGTGCCAGTTGGCTGTGATGGTGGCCGTGGCTACTGGCTACACAATATCCTAAATTAATTGAATAGAAAATGTGTTTAAAAAAGCATTTTGCAGCATTCTAAGGGTCATAGGGTATCTTTTATGTTAGTTAAATTGGACATTTAGTTTTGTATGTGTTTTTTTTTACATGATTAGGTTACAGAGAGAGATGGTGATTTCTTGCCCCATGCTCTAAAAGGCCAGACACTAAGAACTTGGCAGCTCTGAACCTAAGGTGGTGAACATTGTTAAGTTTATTAGTACTTCTGTTTCTGTTTTCTTATTAATTAGATAATGGTAAGGAGTTTTTTACTTTTGGAAATGCAAATGAAATAGCCAGTAGAGCAAATGAAATGAAACAAAGCCAACAGAATCCCCATTGAACAGGGATGAACAGGGCCTGTAGGCTGTTTCTGGTCATAAAAGTGACTTCAAGCTCTCTGCCAGGACTGGAAGGCTGTTCTCAACTTTAGCTTAAATTCCCCATGGGCTGAACACCTGGCCCACAGAGTCAAGAAGCTTTTTTTGCTGGGTTTCAGAGCAGACCTCTGATTCATGTTGGAAAACCTAAACCTCATTTCTGTTTTCACTGGGTCCTGCTCTCTTTAAAATTTATTGTCACAAAGAAATGGTAGAAGCTAGTAGGTACGATCTCAGTCTCAGGATTCAGACTCTTATCTCTGTCATCTTCCTGGATATTTGACCTTGGACAACTCTCCAAACTTCTTTAAGCCTCATCATTGAAGTGAGGGGAAAATTACATGCACAACACAGGCTGTTCTCAGGATGACATGAGATAATGCATGAAAAACATTGAGTGTGATTCCTGGCACATAAACAGTACTCAATAAATATTAGTTTTTGGCATAATTGTATATTTAACTGATACTATAAAATAAGCCCTGTAGCAATTTTAGCTACCTGTCCCAGTGAAACCCGAACTCTCCATAGATCAGACACCCTGGATTAGACTTCCCTGCACAGTGGGACACTCCTGCTTAACAGCAGGGCTCGCAGCCTCTGGGAGACTACTCTTGAGGTGGCTATGAGGATTCTTGTTATTGGTTCTGAGACCAATCACCACTGGAGGAAAGACACAACCAGCACACACATTAGTTGCAAGAATCATACAGGCAGTTTTTTATTCAAAAATCCTTTTGGAGTGCCTGGGTACAGTTTAAGGGGGTCCCGTCTGCGTGCTCCTCTCAGGTGTCCTTGGTCAGAGCTGCGTGGAGACAGTCCATGTTCAATGTTGGAGACTGGGCGACTACCACAGCAGGGGGGCCCTCAGCTTTAGTACCTTTTCTGGCCTACGCCTTCTAACTGGTGTCAATCTACAAGATTATCACCTCAAACCACCTTTTTGGAAGTTCCTCTCAGGGAGCCTTTCTTATGTTAATCTACCTAAAAAGTCACATCAAGCCACTTTTAAGGTGTCCCAGGAAGCTTCTTGTTTATGTTAACCTACAGAGTTATATCAAGCCACTTCTTATCTATATATAACTTCACACACACACTAACTGGGCCCTGAGTGAAAGGCAGAGTCTGCCAATCATATCTGTACACACTAGATTAGTTCCTATCGAGATGGCATAGCCTTATTCACTAGCCTTAATGGCTTTTAATATTATATCCTAACTTATTTCTATATATCTTCTGTATTTTTCTATATTTCTATATATTTAATTACTATGCCATTATATTACTGTAACATTACTGTATTTAAGTAGAAAAATAATCATTGAGTTTCTTCCTTGGATACAATCTAGTTTTCAGAGACTTTTAATAAGTTTTACCATGGGGAATCTCTGCATCATGGTATTGAGGGCAGGGAAGTGGTGAGCTTTCTGTAATAAAGAAAATAAATGTTGGGACACCCACAGCTATGACTGTCCAGTCATAGCTCCTCCCTACCCTACAGTCACTAACGGAAGCATGGCAATATAGTTTGAGAAGATGTTGTGGTGACTGAAGTATAAGAACCCTTAAGAAGTGTGATATCTAGTTTGAAGGTAAAATGGAGGCAAAATGAGGAGACACAGAGAAGATTTCTAATGAAGGAGGACGAGTGTTGTATGAAAACCCTGAACCTGGGGTAGAACAAGAAGACCAAAATGAGCCAGTGTGATCTAAACACGTTATTGAATAAACTTGACTATATAGCGGACAAGTAGGAAAAACATTTTTATCCTAGTTCTTGTTCAGACCTCTTGCTCTGGAATTCCTCCCTCCCCCAACTTGATCAAAATCGTGGGCAGCTCCAATAGCTTTACTAGATCCTTTTAGTAATAAAAACCCACTTCAGCAATGAAAAATATCCATCCATTGAACAGTTCATTTTTTATCCAATTTGAATGTTCTTTCTCTTATTGTTCTTGCTGTCTCAGGTAAAGCAAATCAAAACAAAACAAAATGAAACTGCAGTGGGGTGCGTAATGGTTTTTTTCCTTCCCTCCCTTGTCCCCTACCTCTTGCTAGTTGCCATTTGATCCCACCCAGAATTGGGACCAGGGAAAGAAAAGCAGTGAGAAGGGTATGACTGGGCAGGTAGAGCTGTCCCCTAGCCATGGTGAATGCACAGGAGCTGGTCCGTTTCTCTCCACCTCTCCGCCCGCCCTGGCACAGGATGTGTCTCTTAGAACTCTGCCGTAATGGTGATTGGTGGTTTTCCCTCAGCTTGCTAGCTTCTAGGGACCACTTCAGGCTTCCTGAGAGACTTCAGGAAGGGTGCCTCTGAAGTCAGAACAGTCTGGTCTCCTTCTAGAGCATCCACATCTGGTCCATGAGGGAGTAGCCCCCCAGTGCTCCATGCAGCTCTCCCTTCTTTGATCTGCCATTAACCTTTTGAGTAGTACGAACGTTCATTGTTCATATATGTCCTCACTCAAAGGGTTAACAAAAAACTCACTACTCAAAGGGTTAAGAAGGGACAACTTCAATCACAACCACACATCTTCAGAACACTATGGAATGAGTCAGATACTACTCCCTAAGTCCTTCAGACACTATGCATCATATGTCAAGCCCTTCTCACTTAGCTCGAGGTGTGGGGATGTAATCTCTCCTATTTCTTCCCTGTAGTGGGAGTGTGGGGTGGAGTGGCATGAATTCTCACTTGGAATTATTTTACCTGTCCCAGTGAATTTTTCACATTCTCTTATCTGCTTTGAAAATGGGAAGTGGGCCAGCTTTGGCAGGACTGATTCCACAGTCCCTTAGTATGTCCTGGGTAGGTGGCCTAGCACTTTCAGTTCGAATGTAGAGCTATTTGGCTCTTATTGTTTTGTGCTCCACGGCATCATTCTCCTTTTACACACTTCAGATCCCAGCCTCTCTTGTCTCTGTACTGCCATTCTGCAGCAACCAAGGTGCATGGGTTCCAAGAAACTTTTTGCAGAAAGGTTACCATTGCCTCAGCACAAAAGTAAGCCAAGTGCTGACCCTTCCTTATTTCAACAAGGTGTAAGAAACCATGAACCCTCATCAACATTCACTCAAATACAACCTCAAATGCAGGGCATTTGCCCTATGATGCTGAACTCAGTGGGAGATGGTAGATAAATTCTTTCCCCATTCATCATCTTATCCCCCTTAGGACAGACTGTCCTGAAATGCAGTTTATACAACTTAGAAGACAATTTGAAAGATGTAGCAATCCGTGGCATTTAGCAATCGCCAACTCCATCACGCATCCTTGTACTGGCTCTTTCTCTTTTCTTACTTCACTGCTCTTTTTCTCACTCCAGCTCCTAATAAAAACCTCAGCCTGTAGTTGTTTTCCAGGGAACCCCCCTTATGACATTGACTTTCAAAGCCTCTGCAGAAATCCTGAGAAACAGAGAGTTGAATTTAATATCTTAGTACACGTATGCCCTGGACTAAGTGGAATTCGAGCCATTTCTTAGAGACACTGGTGTGGGGGGTGGGGGGTGGGGGGGGTAGAAGTAAAAGCACAGGAGTTCAGGAGAAACTGGTCTGTTCTGGTCTTGACTAAGGCAATGGGAAATCCAGAGAGATGAGGGTTCAAAAACGAAAGTAACGTAATCAATCTACTGAGATGCTATTTTGGTCTTAAGTGTGGCTTTGGTCGATGACTAGATAACATTTTCTATAGATTTACTCTGATCTACGAAAGTGACAGAAAGGACCTTGGTGTTCAAGTTCAAGTCTACTTTAGAGTCTCAGGGTGTGAAATAATAATCAAAATCATGGTTTCTGTTGGTGGGAGAGCTGGACACATATACTTACACATTCTAGTACCCCTTTTATAGTGTGCTGACATTCAAAATCATTATGATACCCTCTTAAATATTTCAATAAGTGAACAACTTTTTATTAAACTGTTCTTAATCTTCAACTATACCTAAAGAGGCATCAAGGTAAACATTAAATACAAAGTATTTAATAATTTCTCTTTGAAAATTTTTATTTTTTTAATATATTCTTTTTAAAAAAGCTCCTGATATCTATGTGACAGGGTACAAGTACAGGATAAACATAAATACAATAATATATATAACAAAGTAAATGAAAAAATTAAAGCCTAAATGCAATAACTGATAATATCAGGAAACTATATTTCTTAATATTAATGTTTAATGATTATATGGTCACTGCAGCATATCCTAAGTATGCTGTTAACTATACTGATCACAAAAATTAGGCAAATTAGGGGATATTTTATCGCTTTATATTCATTTTAAAATATCCTCTAATTTTTATGAGCAATATATTTCTTCAACCTGTCAAGTTACTGGACTATATGTTGCATACAAGCTATGGGTTTTGGGGTTTTCTTGGTGGATATAAGATTACATCTGTAGACACACAGACACACAGACACACACACAGACACACACACATACTTTATCATTTATTTCCTGGTAGGAAGATTCAAGCACATATACTTTGTAAAAACCTGTACTGTTATTCTGAATTGGGCCTATGCTTTCCTTAAAATTAATTTTAGTTCTTGGCTCTGGCCAGTTGGCTCAGTGGTAAAGCATCAGCCCGGTGTGTGGATGTCCTTGGTTCAATTCCTGGGCAGGGCACACGGGAGAAGCGCCCATTTGCTACTTCATTCCTCCCTCTCTTGATTCTCTCTCTTTCTCTTTCCCTCCTGCAGCCATGGCTTGATTGGAGAGAGTTGGCCCCAGGTGCTGAGGATGGTTCATGTCCTCAGCCTTAGACGCAAAGAAGAGCTCGGTTGTTGAGCAGTAGAGCAAAGCCCCAGATGGGCAAAGCATTGTCCCCTAGTGGGCTTGCCAGGTGGATCCCTGTTAGGGCTTATGTGGGAGTCTGTCTCTGCCTCCCCTCCTCTCACTGTATAAAAAAATAATGTAGTTCTTTAATGAAATTTTTCTTCCTGAATTTACTATTTAAAGTCCTATTCTCTTTACTCAAGAAGAATGGAAACATTTCATTTTACCTCTTTATGGTCTTTAATTATGTAATTTTGATTTTCTAGGGTGATGGCATTCCCTAAAAGGTGCTCAATCTAAAAATACTGATGTGAAAATAGCTGTTTTTAAGACAGGCAACAATTACAAAGAAGTACACTGTGTATCAGAAATTGTAGTCAGTACTTTGCCAATTCTGGCTTCAAGGAAAATGATTATCACACTTTGAGAATAAAAATGCCTCAATTTACACTGGGTATAATTTTTTATTTCTTAGCAAATATTCAGAGATGCAACAGTTTGCAAAGAACCTATTTTCTTACTAAACAATTTTCCAGTTCTTGAAAAAGAATTACTAACTGCTATTTGCATGACTTTATACTAATCATAGACCACCCAAGCATAATTTTTACAAGGCCAAATACACAAAAGAATGCTATTTCTTAAGGTTATCAGAAAGAAAATAAATGGCTATTTATTAAGTTATAATAATGAAAAATAAAAGTAGTCGTGCTAGATTTTGTTATAATAACTACACTTAGCTATGACTCGTGGCCTTTTTTTTTCAATCAAAATATTTAACAAAATTAGCATTAATATATAGATGGCTGAGAACAAACCAGCTCTGCCTTGACTACAAACTTGTATGCTATAGGTGCAGTTATCCATTTTCACCAAAATGTACAGAAGCTCAACAATACATGTGACACACATTGCATGTCTCATAGGTGCAAATTGATAATTGGACATCAAACCAATAAAGTTATCCCATTGCAGAGGTGCAAATTAGCAAACAGATTACAGATACTAGCCAGAAAGAAGACAAAGGGGAGGGAGCATATGATAAAACCTATATTGTTGCTGCCTGCTTGAGAGTCTATACCTCAAGAAAGAGAAAGATACCATACAAAAACAGAAGATATTCTAGAGATTACATTCTCTCTGACTGTTTTCTGAGGAAAATATAAGCCCTATATGAATTGAAACTATATTTCAACTTCCCATCTTTAGTGACCCCAAATAACTACAAAAAACAAAATTAAAGGGATAATGTAGTGATATTATTGTGCTTTTGTATTAAACCCTTCACAATGAACAAAATTGACATACTAGCTTTGATCATTGCTAAAAGATTGATGCCTGTTTTAGAAATGAGTTTTAAAAGCTGTGATGCTCAGTTTTGGCCTAATAGCTCCGTTGGTTAGAGCATTGGGTTCACACAAAGGTTGCCGGTTCGATACCTGGTCAGGGCACATATAGAAACAGATCAATTGTTCTTGTCTCTTTCTCTCTCTCTGTCTCTCTCTTCCTTGCTCTCTAAAATCAATCAATAAAAAATAAATTATAGTTGTGATGCTCACAGGTAGTGTTCATATTATAAGAATGCATATAGTAAGAGCGTTTTGGTTGCTGTATACTGATGTGCTAAAAATTCCACCAGAAACAGAAAACATGTAGTCTAGTTTCATTATGACAGAATTGGTGTTTTAATTAAAATATATATACAAGTAAAATATGAAATAATGAAAAAAGCAAAAATATATCATCCATCTAGAAAAAAAAAAAGGATGACTAACCCTTATACCAGTAGGAAGAGACTGAAAATTACTACAAAAACAACTATAAAGATACTGTAAATCAAACAACAGAGAGTTTAGAACATCAAAAGCTCAGAAATTTTCATCTATTATTAATTATGATAAAAAATTCTATCTCAAAATATTTTACACAGCAACTGTTGCGAGGAAAATCTACATCTTCCTGAGCTGTGGAAAGTTAGAAGTAAGAACTAAGGCTCTAAACTTCCAATAAAATTGGATGGCCATTAATAAAATATTTCAATGTCTTTGTACATTTTTATTTTAATTAAAAAGCCAGATTTTAAAAGGAAGACAATTTATTATTTCATTGGCATTTAAATATTTAATGGAACTACAATTAGAATAGCTACATATAATGTAGGAACTTAGTGTGAATTTTTAAAAAAAATTACTTTACTTGTTAAGTTGTATTTTTTACCTGTTATATGTTAAGTGTACCTGTGATAGAAATTCTAATAAAATTTTAGAAAAAAACTTTAGAAAAGGCTTTATTCTGACTTGAAGATAAAAGACTTTTATTAACTTCTCTATTAATCTTTTCATTAACCTTTTAAGTAAGCTTCTTATCAACCAACATTGACAACAGTGCAGTAAGCTTCCTTACACTACCTCCAGTGGTCTTTGAGGAGCTAATTAGTAGATCAAGTGTGGCACAGTGAGACTTTTCTTTATTTGTATCCACTCCACATCAGCAGTCTTCCTAGCCACTGAACATCTGTATTCTAATTAATGATATAACCTCATCTTTTCTATATCTACATCTGTAACTGAGATCTTTCTGGTAATGTAATAACGTGTAACTAAGATTTTTCTGGTAATGTAATAACTGTGTGTTTGTGTGTGTGTTTGTATTCTCTTTTTTCTGTAGGAGTATATGTATGTTATAATATAAGTTTGCCAAGAATTCAATGAATGCAATTCCTTTGGAAATAAAATCAGTAGGTCTAGGGAGTCTAGATGTCATAAGTTCATAATAAGTGGTAGCTAATTGAGGAATAATATCTTAGTACTGCTACTCAGAGTATAGATGACCAAGAGCCCTGTGAAACTAGGACACATTATCTTGGGAAAATCACTAAACATCTTGAATCCTTAATTTCCTCATCTATAACATTTCCACAGTGATATTAATAATATTAATAACTACTTAACTTTTCAATCTCAATGATTTACATGTGAAACTGGGATAAAAAGATTTACTTCACAGGGCTATTGAAAGAATTATTTAACAGTTTCTAATATAGTGTGGAAAGGTATAAGACATTCAATAAATTATAATTGTGTCTATGTTCCTACAAATAGTTAACTTAAATTGTTTACACCATGTTTATAATATATATTTCCCATAGTTGGCAAGATTGCCATACTTTTTAAAGTGCTTTCTGCAAATTTTATCATAAAAAATAATAATAATGATAACAGAGTGAATATTATTTTTCTTATAAATTAATGGAATTAAATTTAAAACCAATTTTACTAAACAAAAATAATTATGGAATAGTGATAAAACAATCTATTTATTTAATAAGAACATAAAGCATGTTTATTTAATAGTGAATTATTATCAATCTCTAAAAACATCCATATCAGCATATAGAAATTTTATTATAAACATTTATCCATATTGCAGAAATTATAATAAAAAGTTAGAGCCTGACTGGGCGGTGGCGCAGTGGATAGAGAGTCGGACTGGGATGCAGAAGACCCAGGTTCGAGACCCTGAGGTCGCCAGCTTGAGCGCGGGCTCATCTGGTTTGAGCAAGGCTCACCAGCTTGGACCCAAGGTTGCTGGCTCGAGCAAGGGGTTACTTGGTCTGCTGAAGGCCCACGGTCAAGGCACATATGAGAAAGCAATCAATGAACAATTAAAGTGTTGCAATGTGCAATGAAAAACTAATGATTGATGCTTCTCATCTCTCCGTTCCTGTCTGTCTGACTCTCTCTCTGACTCTGTAAAAAAAAAAAAAAAAGTTAAAGAGACCTAGTCTGACTTTATCAGATAGATTATGAAAACTACACAACAGTAAGCTTAGTTTTACTGTTAAAATGTAAAACAAACATGATGTGAAATGATCTGTTAAAATTGAAAGTGGTTAAAAAAAGACATGGTAATAAAACACACACACACACAGATGTTCTGGAATGTTTTTAAGTGCACATCATTTACTATTCAGTTTCATAAAGAAAGGGTTACATACAGAGGCATTTGGGTTCAGGTGTTGGATTCACGTGATCTTAAGGGGTGCAATAAAAAGGGACAAAGATAAACAGAAGCTTATGTAAAATTCCTGATAAATAATGTTTCAGCTCGTGTCTCTGCTAAGAGCTGAGCAGTGAACAGAATTCCATCAAAGTTGGTCTAATGTGATATCAAGGTACCAGAAATTACTTCATGGGTTGGATTTATGTACTAAGTAACTCAAGGATAATGAGCACCCACCTCTAGCAATCCATTGGCCTAGAGGATAAGAAATTTTTTTTTAAATGAGTTTCAGAAGGATGATATGTTCTTATATATAATGATAATACTTTGTCACATATCATATTTCCAATGTTGAAGGTACATTTATGTCCATTATCTCATTTAACCTTTGCAGCTATACTTTGAGGTTAGTAAGGTACATAAGTATCGTCAGCTCCACTTTACAAATGAGAAAATCAGTGTGTCCACAGAGTAAAAGACTCACTAAGAACAAGACAAAGAATTTTAATCAGAGCTGAGTCCCTTTAAGGGCAACTCTGGATTTTGCAGATAGATACTTACCATACTTGCTATAATCTCAACATTTGTAGTTATATTAGCTGTAGCTTTTCACTACTGTAAATTGATGTGATTTAGTTTACTAAATGATTAAGAAGCCAGAGCTCACAATTTATTCATTCAGCTTTTTATTTCTGTTTGTTTTTGGAAATAAACACCCGAGGAGCTATTAAATTAAAATTTCTACACAAAACCAACCTTTGCCTCAATTTATCCTTTACTGCATTTACTCATCAGCCATTATTTTCACCTATTTTTTTTCTTTTCTTCTGTAGTTAAAATGTTTTTTAACTTTATTGTTGACATATTGACCTCTCTGCTCAGATGGCAGTCTCCTTCAGGGCAGGGGTTATATTTATGCCTCTGTCGGTGCATTTGTGTACATTTAACAAATGTGTATGGAACAAGACAGTAGCTAGTGGTTACTATGGGACAGACACTGTTCTTAGAGCTTCTAAGTTTATTATTTCACCTGATCATCAAAACAACCCTGTGAGGTAGCTACAATGATTAAATCCATTTAAAGCTGAGGCAACGGAGACAGAGAAGGCTTATTCCTTGCCTAAGATCAGTTACAGACAAGACTATAATGCAAATGCAGGCAGTCTGACCCCAGAACCTAGGTCCTTTTATGATTGAATCAAGGGTGATAATTAGAATACCCAATGATCTTATGCAATATGCCAGGTGCACTTCTAAGCACTTTACACATACATTAACTCATTTTCTGTGAATATTTCTATAATGTGAACACTATTGTTTTACTTCAGACACATGAGAAAATTAAAGTAAGAAGTTTTCCTGAGGTTGTACAACTACTGAATGAAGAATCTGGGATTTCAATCCAGGAGTCTGAATGTTGAATCCATACCATTAACTACTGGAGTTATATGAGGAGGAACTCAATTTCTGTCACTTAACCAAAATCTAAAAGAATGACAAATAAATTAGGTTGACAATTGATTAATTGTGAACTGTAATCTTTTTTTTTTTTTTCATTTTTCCGAAGCTGGAAACGGGGAGGCAGTCAGACAGACTCCCGCATGCCCACCAGGGGGCAATGCTCTGCCCTTCTGGGGCGTCACTCTGTTGCATCCAGAGCCATTCTAGCACCTGAGGCAGAGGCCACAGAGCCATCCTCAGCGCTCGGGCAATCTTTGCTCCAATGGAACCTCGGCTGCGGGAGGGGAAGAGAGAGACAGAGAGGAAGGAGAGGGGTAGGGGTGGAGAAGCAGATGGGCGCCTTTTTTGTGTGCCCTGGCCGGGAATCGATCCCGGGACTCCTGCACGCCAGGCCATCGCTCTACCACTGAGCCAACCGGCCAGGGCCTATCTCTTTTTTTTTTTGAAGTTACTGCCCATGAAATAAATTTAAAATTTTGTGTTAAAATATCACCCTTCACATCAGAGTATTTTTCTTTTATTTTAATGCTTATCTCTATCCCTTTTACTTCATATGCCACTAATTTTTTTATCTGATTTTTTTTCTCAATTCAGGAGCAAAAAGGTATTTTTCATATACATTGAATTAAGGATCTATAATTTCTCACTTATTTTACTAAAATGTTACAATATGCTTTTTTGAGTTATCAACAAAATATTTATATAAGCTTTATAAACTTTTTTAAATAATCATTTTGAAAATTATTTTTCAAATCTTCTAAGTAGATTTTAGAGCCCCTAAAATGTCATTTTATTTATTGTTTATTGCAAAGCTTGACAGCATTATCACAGGCAGAACATATCTTTATGTTTGAAAAATTCCAATTGGCATGTATCTTTTAAATTATTATGATACAAAAAGAATCCAAAAGAAAATACCAAAGTGGTCAACGTCTTCAAGTATTATTTAGGCACCATTTTCCCCAATGAGATTAATATGCTTACAAATTCTGCAACATCTTTATCCACAATATTGGGTGAGCAGTGTTATTTGCAGGCTCTCAGGAGTATTCCTAGAACACTCTTACATCAGGATGGCTAGTAGTGACTTAGATATGCATAAAAGTGCTTGGAAACCATACAAACATAATCTATCTCCAACACAGTTTCCCATAATCAAATTCCCAAAAGTTCTGTAACCTCTCCAAAGCCATTCAAAGGTGTGGAAAAATGTATAAAGAATGTAGTTGGAAGAGAAAAAGATAGCAGCAGTCTTAACCAATTGCTGCTAAACAAATCACAACTTTGCATATTTGGTGTATGATGAAGTGAATATATTTCTAGGGTCATTTTCAAGGCTCTGGAAGAGTCTAATGTGAGTGAGAGGTCTTAAAGCTGAAACTTTATTAGTTTCATGGTAATTTTGCATTTATATTTCTTAGGTTGATTTCTCTCTTATGTTCTTTTCTAATGTTCTTTTATTACCTTCTATAATAAGTAGTACATTTCAGCAGCCTTTATTTATTTACCTGTGATTAGAGCTATAACCTCAACATCCTGCATTTGTTTGTATCTTAGAATATTTAATAGATTATTTTAATTATTAAGATATAGTTAGATAATCAAAGCTAGAATGTTTTCTATTTTCCTGCCTGCTATGTAGACTCATAAATGCAACTTTCGAGATGTCTTAACTTAGACAATAGGCAAAGGATATTAGAAAGACATAAAGTTATCTAATGTAATATCTCTTATTTCTGATGGCAGGGGCACATTCTACCTGATGGAGTATTTTTCTGCTGATAATTTGGTACCGTACCATAAGATACCAAGGTTTGTTACTATAAGTGAGAGTCAGAACAACCAAACTAGAAGGAAATAGACTGGCAGAGGCTTCATAGTTTAAGAATGGACCTTGTTGTAAATGTCTCCAAAATCTACCACTAGGAGCTGTGCTGGAAATTCTTATGCTGTGGGTGAATATCTGGCAGACAATAGTTTAACATAAAAATGTATAAGCTTTGTCATTACTATATTTATCTTGTTAACCTGAGAGGGCCAGAAACAATAGAGGGTGTTTCAGAACTGGAAAAATTTATTACATATTCTATTATAGCACCTATCACACTTCTCTGAACCTCAAACTAAGCTGTGAATCCTTTGTGGATAGAGAATATGTCTTACTGATCTTTGAGTCCCCTTCACCACCACCATCACTTCTTCACTCTACATTATCTGGATGCTTAAAACTTTGGCTCATACAATTGATCCACCTCAATATTTGTGTTTAATGAGTAAGTCAGTGAAGAAATAAATAAGTGATTGAATTAATAGCTTAGTTCTTCCCAAAATATATTTTATTATTGTTAATCTCATTTATTCTCTGTTTATTATTTTAGCTAGAAAATTATACTGGAAAACTGTAGGCTCATAATAAATACTCAAAAATTCAAGTTATCAGTTTTCATACATCAAAGTGTTAGAACCTCTTTTACTTCCTCTCATTTATAATTTATATAAATTTTGTAAGAAAGGAAAAAGGACATCTCAATAAAACAAATGAGTCAAATACTATCTGCTGCTTCCCAAGCAAGGAGATGAGGATACTGACTATTGGCTGAGGGTATTTTGTCTTTAATGATTTTGTGAGTTGGAGCTAATCTATTTACTCTCTTAACTTTCTCCTTCCAGTGCCCATGGCTGCACAAGGTGGATGACTTGGTAGGAGGTACCATCTGTGACCATGGAACAGAGCCAAGCTGTTAAGAGGACCAGGATAAAAATAAGCCCAAAGTATTCTAATCAATGGAGTTTACCAGGCAAAAATTAATAACCAAAATTCTATCTGATGTCCTAAAATAAATGTAACCTCTATTTACATAGTATTTCTAACTCATTGCAATGAAGACAAGGACTTTTTGTTATTTCCCATGTTGTAGAGTTTTAAGGTGGAAGGCAAACGTTTATCACATGTGATGCAAGCACAAAGCAAGCTTCACTGAAAAAACTTACAGGCAGATGCTTGACTGAATGGTATGTGAAAACCCCATGCTCTCATCATTATTCTAAGGGGTAAAAGGGAGTAGATCCCAGGTAAATGCACTACTTAAGTGTTCTAGGAGAGAGATCCTCAAACATGACCACTCTGCCTTTAGAAAATATCTGACAGTGAGGACTTTTGTGAATATGAAAGCAGCCTCATAGGAAATGAGAGAACAGCTAAGCTTGGATGCCACGTACCCAGTGAAGATGCCACCTACCCAGTGAAGGTGCCACCTACCCATGAAGGTACATATCAGCACAGATATTTCCAAACCCTTCATTCATGTGAGGCAGTGCCACTGGTTACCCAAGTGGTTCACAAGATGGTCTCAGGACAGTACCTGCCACAGAAGAAGCACTAATAATTGATTAGACACATAATTGAAAATTACTGTTTTTAAAGTTTACTACAAAGTCTTTATAAACATGAAATTGACACAATACAGAAAGATCAAAGATAAGCACAAAATATGTGGTAACCAGGAAATATTATGGTAGAGCAGTAAACAGCAGAAACAGGAGCTACAGTAAGCTACAAAACACCAACACATGAGAATAAGAAAAGAATGTCAAGGTTAGGTCTGAAGCAGGAGAGAGGCTTATAAAGTTAGCTTTAAAGTACTATTTCAATGAAAAACAAATTTTATCAGATAACATACACATTAATGAAGCTTAAATAATATTGAAAAACAATCATTATCATTACCTAGATTAAAAGAAAAGACAAGATAACACCTCAGACAGCACTAAGACAGAATAAGAATCAGGCTTAACAAGTTTTCACCTTTCTCCCACTTCTAGGAAGGCTGAGAAAACACGTTGAAGAAAATTAACTCTGAAAAACTGTACCTGCAGTTCTACATTTTTGTAATTTCAGTGAAAAGAGTAAGAGCAATAGATTAGGTTAAGGAATAAGATGTACAGAAAGTCTGAAAGTCCTTAAACACTTTTAGAAAACCAGAAAGCAATAATGTGTATGGGTAAACAGTGGAGCACATAGGAATTGGAGAGAGAAAGGGATGTGATACATTCCTTTTCTAGAGAAAAGGCTCAAGTATTTAACATTCTTTTACCGAATTTAGAATAACCCATCTTTATTCCCTTTTCTGTCTTTTCTGCAAATCTCTCTTATATTTTGCAATAGATCTAAAGAACAGAGACTAGACTTTTTCAAATAGCTATATTCAACCAACTCAAATTACTATTTGCTTACAGAGCAATCAAACTTAAATCATCCATACTACCAATCTCATTGACAAAGATAAATTTCAGTTGGAAAAATAATACTCCAGAAGGAAAAGATTGAGAAGAACCAGATTCCAGCCAGATGAACTGTTTCAACTAAGCTCAGCTCAGATCAATTGATTCCTGAGTCCGAACCCAGCCCCATCACAACCCAGTAGAGAAAGACCAGCCCAGATCAGTCTGAGTCTGGCCACCATGTAGATGCATGAACTACATTGGTGCTTTTTGGTATATCCTATTGATTTTTTGTTGTTGTTCTTTGGTACTTAGCATTAGTATAGCATAACTTAACTGATAGAATACTAAACAATTACCAAAGTGTTTACTGCAATGTACACTTCCATCAGCCATGTATAAATGAATATTCTCATTGCACTAAATCAAGGGTAGTCAACCTCTTTATACCTACTGCCCACTTTTGTATCTCTGTTAGTAGTAAAATTTTCTAACCACCCACTGGTTCCACAGTAATGGTGATTTATAAAGTAGGGAAATTACTTTATAAAATTTATAAAGCAGAGTTACAGCAAGTTAAAGCATATAGTAATAATTACTTACCAAGTACTTTATGTTGGATTTTGCTGTTTCGCAGAATAAATCTTTAAAAACAACTTACTATGGTTAAATCTATCTTTTTATTTATACTTTGGTTGCCTCACTACCACCCACCATGAAAGCTGGACTGTCCACTAGTGTGCGGTAGGGACCAGGTTGACTACCACTGCTCTAAATTCTTGACAATATCGTTACTATAAGTCTGTTTAAATTGAAATACTTTAGTGTGTACTATGTTTTATTTTGACTTTAATTTTTAGTTTTTTGACTAGTAATGAGTAACTTTTCATAACTTGCTGGCCATTTTGATATCCTTTGTTGAGAGGTGCTGTTCAAGCCCCTTGCCCATTTTTGTATTGGATTTTTAAAATTTTCCTGTTGTTCTGTTGAATGTATTCTAGACCTAAGCCTGTTTTAAGTTATGTGGTTACAAATATTCTCCATTCTGTGATTTCTTTTTCACTCTATGTCTTTGTGGGACCAAAAGTTCTACTCTAACTATAACCTAATTTGATTATCTTTTCTTTCAAATTAGTATTTCTTAAAATAATTTTACCACAGTGAGGGAATAATAATCCTTCTCTATGTATCTTTAAGAAACTATATGTATTTCTTTTCATTTTTAGATCCACAAAGCAACCAGATTTCACTTTTGTGTATAACTTGAATAGCTGATGTTCAGTGTTTCCTGTCCATTGGCAATTCTATTGTCTCAGGTACATTTTAAAAATATTTCTCAAACCTCTTTGCCTTTTTATAATGTTTTCATAAATCCATTGTTCATATATGCATCAATCTATAACACTGGGGAACAATTTTTTTCATTTTCTGTAACATGAGTTTTTAGAACTGTTTCTATATATTTCTGCATCACTGATTCCAAATCTGAAATCTGTTTTTTGGTGCATGCTCTAGTTTTTATGCAATTTTAATTTCTTTTTGTTACAGTTAATGGCATGCATTGGTTTTTAAATTGGAGTTAAAGGGCAACAACTCTTGGATTGAACTTAACCACAAGGCAATTAATGTTTTACAAACATCACTTTTACATAATTGTAGTTGTTTTTAAATGTAAAAAAATTATTCTCTGATAAAAAATATATCTGAAAAAATAGCATATGATTGCATATTCTAACATTTTTTCAGCAATACAACCTATTCCACACTCTGAGACACTCCCGGTTCCAGTTTTCAATGGTTTTATTTCTTCTAAGGCCGAAGAAAGTGAACATAGTGATCAAGTGTATTTTGATAAGATGCATGAGGAAATGGTTGTAGAATCTGAAGGGTCTTCTTCTGATGCCAAGCAGTCATTAACCCCTCAGCAGTTTAGCCAATCTGAATTGAATGACTTAGTAAGAGATTTGGGCCTAGCAAAGAAAGCGGCTGAGCTATTAGCCTCCAGACTTCAAGAAAAGAATGTACTTCACCAGTCAGCTAAAGCATCCCATTTCAGGAAGCATGAACAAATTTTTGTGGACTTTTTTCTAAGACAAACACTTTGTTTACTGTCATGATATCAGTAGTCTTCTCATCCAGCTAGGTGTTACCACTTACAGTCCAACAGAATGGTGGCTATTTCTTGACAGCTCTAAACGGAGTCTGAAATGTGTTCTCCTACACAATGGTAATGTTTATGCAGTGGTTCCAATTGGTTATTCAGCTCATCTGCAAGAAGATTATAATGACATAAAAATTGTCCTTGACTTTCTGAAGTATGAGGAGTATAACTGGATCATTTGTGTGGATCGTAAAATGGTAAATTTCCTTCTAGGACAACAGAGAGGTTTCATGAAGTATCTTTGCTTTCTGTGTTTGTGGGACAGCTTAGCTCAGGAGAAACACTGGACCCAGAAGGAATGGCCAAAACATAAAGCTCTGGAAATAAGGATGCAAAATATTGTGAATGAACCTGTAGTTAATCGAGACAGAATCATTTTCCCCCCACTTCACATCAAACTTGGCTTAATGAAGCAGTTTGTTCAGGCTTTGAATAGAGAAAGTGAATGCTTTCAACATATTATTTTTGCTTTTCCTGCTTTGTCTTTCGAGAAGATAAAAGCATGTGTATTCAAAGGACCTCAAATTTTAACCCTCATACATGATGAAAAATTTGCCAGGAAGATGAATAAGGAGGAAAAAATAGCATGGCAGTCTTCTGTGGCAGTTACAAAGAACTTCCTTGGCAACAAAAAAGCAGAAAACTGAACTTCTGGTTCAAAGGATGCTGTTGGCTTTCCGCGACATTGGATGTGACATGAGCATTAAGATTCACTTCTTGAACAGTCACCTTGATAGGGTTCCCAGAAATCTTGGAGCTATATTAATAATGAGACTACTGCTACTGGAGCATCAAACAAGATTGTCCTCAACAAGTACACAAATGCAAGAACTACAAATGCAAATTTTTGCCTGATTAGAATTTAAGTTTTGTGCAAATTTTATGATTAAAATAAATGTTTTAATATGTTCTATTTCAAAATTGTAGACAAATTCTGATGCAATCATATTTTAGTGTATTTACTACATTATATAAATTATTATATTTTCACAAAGATGACGCCCAAGAAGACATTCAACTTCATTATGTTAAACTAAATGTTGAAAATTTTACAATAAGATGAAAACTTAAATTTTAAATTGCAAAAAAACTGTAGCTTACAGAGAAAAACTAATATCAGATTTGAGATCAGCACACTTGTTAGGTAAGAACAAGTGTTTTTGGCTATGCAACAAAAATTTTGTTCCCCAGTGTAATCTGTTCTATTGATTTGTATTTGAACTGACATCTCATTATATTAATTGTGGTAGCTTTAAATTGACATCTAGCAGAGTAAGCTCTTTCCCTATGTTCTCCTTTTTCACTAGTGTCTAATTTATCTTGGTTCTTTCAATTTACTTACAGGAGAGAATCAGTTTGTCAAATTACACATACATGCATACACATAGAGAGAACTGTTTTTTTTTTTTTTTTTTTAAATTAGGATTGCATCAAAGCTACAGACCAATTGAGTCCATAAGTGCTTATTTAAATTTTCTTTAATTTCTCTCAATAATATTTTATAAAGTTCTGCATAAGAGTTTTATACATCTTTTGTTAGATTTATTTCTAGATATTTTACTTTGTGGATTTTATTATAAATAAAAATTTTAAAATGTTATTTTCTAGCTGTTTGTAGTGCAGCAAACTTATTAAGTTAACATATTATTTTAAAAATGTATCTTTAGGTTTATTCAAATTTTGCATTTGTTCAATCATTCTATCTGAGAAATAAAAAAACAAAACAAAATCTATTTTATTGTAGTTCTTCTTTATATTTTTTTCATGTCTTACTGCACAGCTTATAGCTACCAAACAATGCTGAATAGAAAAGATGGTAAGTACATATTCTTATCTTGTTCTAATTTCAAAAGAAAAATTTAGTTTTTCAAATGTCAATCAACTGAATTACCCAATCTCAGAAAAAAGTTTTCAGTAAATATCAAATATAACCTTTGTTCTAAGCTTTTTGCAGATACTTTTAACTGGTTAAGAAAGATCTCTTTTACCTTATTTTGCAATTGTTCTCCCATGAATGAGTACTTTATCTCCTTTATTTTGTTAATAAGGTGAAATATGTTGATTCAATTTTAAAAGTTAAACAAAAATTTTCTTTTCAGAATAAGCCCTTTTTGAAGCTTTTTTTCTTATTGACACAGTTATATTTATTTGCTGGTGTTTTTGTTTAGTGTTGCTTCATTTATATTTATGAATGAGATTGGACTACAATTTCCTTTCTTATAATGACCTCATTAGATTTTGATATTATCTTTATATTGGTCTCATAAAACAAATTGAAAGTGTTTCCACTTTTCTGTTGACTGAAAGATTCTGTGTATATTTGACAGTATTTTTTCTTTAAATCTTTGGCAGAATTTACAAGTGATCTCATTATGTCTGGAATTTTCCTTGTAATCAGTTTTACATTAAGGGTTCAATTTCGCTAATAGTTATAAAAATGCTCATGTGTTCTGCTTCTTCCTGTGTACGTATATTTTGGACATGCTTCTTTCAATTATTATTTTTAAAAATTTATTCTGAATACTTTGCCTTTCAATTAAAAGATGTAGTTCATTTACATTTAATTAAATTTTTTTTTTACTTTATATTTGTCTCAACTATTCTTTGTTGTTGTTTTCTTCTTATTCTCTTTGCTTCCCTGTTTTTGAAATGACTGGAAAATATCAAACATTTTTCTGCCTCAGGCATTTGTAGTGTTGTTTCCTCTGCTGAGGCATTCTTCCTAATAGTTTTGCATACCTTGTTTCTTTCATTCATTTTAGTATCTGACCAAATTTTATTTCCTCAGAGATGCCATCACCATTTCTTTTATGTTCTTACTTTGCTCGATTTTTTTTCTTGGCCCTTTTATTTTCTAACATTATATTTTGCCATTGGTTTATTTCTTTTTCTAAATATTTTTGTTAAATATGACCTTTATGTGGGCAATAATATTGTATATTTTTGTTTTTCTTATTTGTTGTATCCCCAGAGTCTAAAACTATGCCTGGTCAGTAGGCAAAAACAAAACAAAACAAAATGCTTGTTAAACAAATAATTAATGGTTATCAGTACTTTTTTTTTCAATAAACACAATAGGAGGAAGATAATGGAGTAAAGAATTAGTTGTCCTAAAGAAGATATTCATTAATTTAGCTAAGGTAGAACAGGCTCTAATGTGGAAGTAGAATTAAGATCTTTTTGGCTCTCAAAAAAATTTACTTAAAATTTTAAATTTCAGTCTTACATTGAGAAATTGAGTAAAATAGAGATATAAACATATTAGAGAAAAATATTTAATTTTATTATGACATAAATTATTATTAAAATAATATTAATAATAACTCAATAGGAAATCTCTAACTGTAAAAATTTAATGACAGTGTATGCCTTTCATGCCAAAGAATTTACTTATCAACACTTTGTCTTAATGTGTATATGTACATCACTCATCATTTAAAATAGTTATGCCTAAAAAGAAGATATGTGACAGTTGTTTAGGAGCTCCATAGCAAGTCAATACAACTACTTTAAAATGCTATTGTAGTGACGTCAGAGAAATGGCACCATAAGGAGTGCTCCCGAGACCTCTCCCTGAAACTTTAACAAATTAACAACTAGAGACAGAAAACAATCTCAGGAGCATCTGAAATACATATACATCAAACAAAGGTACAATTGAGCGAAAAGGTGGCTGAATATATGACCCACTCTGAAAGAAATAAGATGGAGAATGAAGTATTCCTCTTTCCTCACTGACCTAAGCAAGGGCTTCTTTCACTTGGAACTGAGAGAAAGTGAGGGCTGGGGGTGCGGAAAAAGCTGGGCTAGGGCAGAGACATTCAAGCCAAGGAGAGAGTGTGCCTGTGGCTCAGCCCATGTAGAGCTAACACCAGCAGCAGACCCTGGCAGAGGTGGGCAAGCAGTTGCTTTGTTTACTCCCAGTATCCTGGTTGGTGAAAGTGGGCAGTGTGCGAGTGGATCCACCTAGAGCTTTGGACATGGGTGCCTGCATTTCAGGAAGGACGGTTGGGTTGGACACTGTCAGTAGTGACCTTCTGTGTGGGCTGTGACCAGAGTTTCTGAATAATCCTGGCTTCCCAAACAAAAGTGCATGGGAAGTGCATGAAAGCTGGCTTCCCTACACCTGGACCTGTCTGGGTGCAGCAACTCCGCCAGCCATACAGGCTGACAAAGCACACTCCTGGGAAAGAGAACTGTGGAAGTGGTGGGGGGAAGGGCACACAGGCAGCTTGCAGACAGCCTATGAAAAGCAGACCTGTGGAGTGATGAGGCATACTAGACATGCCCAGAGGCTGATAGAAAGTCACCTGAGAAGAAACTGGCTCCCAGCCCTGCCTGACTATGCTGGTGGCTCTGGCTGGCAAAGCCTTACACAGAACCCTGTATTGAGTGGGGATAGAGGGGGGATTTGGCAGCTCTTACAGCCTCTTGCTCTACAGGCAGTGGCTGGGGCAACTTCACAGCTGGGTCCCAGGCTGCTAGCTCAGGAAGGAGAGATTTGGGGAGAGGCTCCAGGAAAATGGACTCTCCTATAGTGGGAGCCTGCAAATGCTAACAAGCCCCACCTACAATGGGACTGAGGACTAGTTTATATCATCACCATAGCAAAACAAAAGCAAATCTCTTCCTAAGTGTGCCACATGGGCAGAATCTGGGGTACAGCACCACTGACAAAAAGAGAGAGAAGAAATAAAAAGGAAGAACATAACTTCTCAAAACCAAGAAAAATTCAGTCTTTATAAATTTTCCATTTTTTTCTTGTATTTTTTATTTTTATTTTTTACTTTCCACCTTGGTCATCTTATCCTCTTTCCATTCTATTTTTTTCTTTTCATTTTGAATGTCATTACTCATAGGTGTTACATTTCCCATTATTTTTTTCTATGAGTGTTACATTCCAAAAAACATAACTCAATTTTTTCTCTCTCTCTTTTTGTTTCTTCTTTCTCTTTCACTTTTTCTCTCATTTGAATCTCACCCACATAAAAATTATTTTATTCTGGATTCAAATTTTTTCTTTGTGGCATTTTGTGTGCTTTTTACTTTGCCTTTTATCTCTAGCATTTTCTCCAACTCCAGCTCTTTATTCTATAGTTTTTGTGCCACTTAATATAATAGAATATTCATTTTAAAATGTATTTTTTTATTTTCTCTTACACTATTTTTCTCATTAGATCATCATTTACAAACAAATTATTTATTCTTGATCCAAATTTTTTTCTTGTACTGTTTTGTGGATTCTTGCCTCATTTATTGCCTCTTTGCCACTCCTCACCAACCCAAGTCCTCCATTATACATATTTTTTTCCACTTAGCACAATAGAATTTTTAGTTTTTCACTGCATTTTCTCAAAAAAATGTTTTTATCAACTCTTATTAGTGTTATTAACAATACCACTCTCAAATGCCATTAAAGAAAAAAAAATCAAATATCATGGATACAAAGACAGTGATGTAGCTCAGACAGATGAGCAAAAATCTATAGAGAAAATTTCAATAGCTTAGAAACACTGGAGTTAAATGACAGAGAATTTAAAACTGAAGTCCTAAAAGTATTCAGAGATATACAAGAAAGCACAGAAAGGCAATTTAGGGAGCTCAAAAAGCAATTCAATGAACAGAAAGAATACTTCACCAAGGAAATTGAAACTATGAAAACAAATCAAACAGAGATGAAAAACTCAATTTATGAAGTGAAAAATGAGGTAACAAGCTTAGCCAATAGAACAGGCCAGACAGAGAAGAGAATTAGTGACATAGAAGACAGGCAACTAGAGGTACTCGAGAGAGAAGAGGAGAGAGACTTGTGAATTAAAAAAAATGAGATAGCCCTACAGGAATAATCTGACTCCCATCAGAAAGAAAACATAAGAATAATGGGTATATCAGAAGGAGAAGAGAGAGAAAATGGAATGGAGAACATATTCAAACAAGTAATAAACAAGAACTTTCCAAGCCTGTGGAAAAAACTATAGCCTCGAATTCAAGAAGCAAATAGAACACCGAGTTATCTTAACTCTAACAAACCTACTCCAAGGTACATCATAATAAAATTGGCACAAACCAACGACAAAGAAAAAAATTCTCAAGGCAGCCAGGAAAAAGCATACAACATATAAAGAAGACCCATTAGATTATCAACAGATTTCTCAGCAGAAACTTACAAGCTAGAAGAGAGTGGGTCCCAGTATTTAAAGTTGTGAAAGAGAAGAACTTCCAGCCAAGAATGCTATACCCATCAAAACTATCCTTCAAATACAAAAAAGAAATAAAAAACAGAGACAGAAAAGATGAGGACATTTATCACCAAAAAAAAACCCCACTTCAGGAAATACTAAAGGGGGTTTTCTGACTAGACACAAAGAACAAAACAAAACTACAAGTAAAAGTTCCATCAAGATCACAATAAAAACAAGATTAATCTGTTACAAAGAAACAAAAAAGAGGAGAGGACAAAGATTAACAGTAGCAAAGGAGGATGGAGTGCAGAAGCACTCATGAGATACTATACTACAATGAACATGCTATGTATGCTTTCCATTACTTAATGGTAACCACCCCTGAAAAAACCAACAGAGAAGTACATGGCTTGAAAAAAGATGTTACAGAGAAAAGAAATATGAATTACAACCAAACAAAAACAAATGATAGAAAAATAAAGAGAATAACCAAACAAGATACAAAACTATCAGAAAGCAATATATAAAATGGCAATAGAAAACCCTCAAATGTCAATAATTACACTAAATGTAAGTGAATTCAACTCACCAATAAAAAGACACAGTGTAGCAGAATGGATTAAAAAAGAAAATACAAGTGTATGCTGCCTACAAGAGACACATCTAAGCTACAAGGATAAAAACAAATTCAAAGTGAAAGGTTAGAAAACAATACCCCAAGCAAATAACATCCAAAAACAAGCAGGTGTAGCAATACTCATATCTAACAATGCTGACTATAAGACAGCAAACATAATCAGAGATGAAAACGGTCATTTCATAATGATAAAGGGGACATTGAATCAAGAAGACATAACACTTCTTAATATATATGCTCCAAACCAAGGAGCACCAAAATATATAAGACAGTTACTGAATGACCTAAAAACAAAAACCGACAAATATACAATCATACTTGGAAAACTCAAAACACTGCTGACAGCTCTAGATTGTTCATCCAAACAGAAAATCAATGAAGAAATATTGGCCTTAAATAAAACACTAGAACAAATGGATATGATAGACATCTACAGGACATTTCATCCCAAAGTGCCAGACTATACATTTTTCTCTAGTGTACATGGAACATCCTCAAGAATTGACCATATATTGGGCCACAAAAATAACATCAACAAATTCAGAAAGATTGAAATTATACCAAGCATATTTTCTGATCATAAAGCCTTGAAACTAGAATTCAACTGCAAAAAAGAGGTAAAGAAACCCACAAAAATGTGGAAACTAACAACATACTTTTAAAAAAAATGAGTGGGTGAAAGAAGAAATAAGGGCAGAGATCAAAAGATACATACAGGCAAACAAAAATAACAATATAACATATCAGAATCTCTGGGATGCAGCAAAAGCAGTAATAAGAGGGAAGTTTGTATCACTACAGGCCTATGTGAACAAACAAGAGAGAGATCAAGTAAACCACTTAAATTCACATCTTAAGGAACTAGAAAAAGAAGAACAAAGACAACCCAAAACCAGCCGAAGAAAGGAAATAATAAAAATCAGAGCAGAAATAAATGAAATAGAGAACAGAAAAACTATAGAAAAAATTAATAGAACAAGGAGCTGGTTCTTTGAAAGATCAACAAAATTGACAAAGCCTTGGCAAGACTCATCAAGGAAAAAACAGAAAGGACTCATATAAACAAAATCCAAAATGAAAGAGAAGAAATCACCACAGATATCATAGATATACAAAGAATTATGGTAAAATACTATGAAAAACTATATGCCACCAAATTTAACAATCTAGAAGATATGGATAAATTCCTAGAATAATACAGTCTTCCTAGACTGAGCCATGGAGAAGCAGAAAGCCTAAACACACCATAAGCAGGGAGGAAATAGTAGAAACAACTATTAAAAACCTCCCCAAGAATAAAAGTACAGGGCCAGATGGCTATACTAGTGAATTCTATCAAACATTCAAAGAAGATTTGGTTCCTAGTCTACACAAAGTCTTCCAAAATATTGAAGAAGAAGCAATACTGCCCAACACATTTTATTAGGCCAACATAACCCTCATATCAAAACCTGGCAAGGACAATGCACACACACACACACACACAAAAAAACTACAGTCCAATATCTCTAATGAATACAGATGCTAAAATACTAAACAAAATACTCGCAAATCAAATACAACAACACATCAAAAAAATAATTTATCATGATCAAGTGAGTTTCATCCCAGAATTACAAGGATGGTTCAACATACATAAAACCATTAACGTAATGCACCATATCAACAAAACAAAAACCAAAAACCATATGATCTTATCAATAGATGCAGAAAAGGCATTTGATAAAATACAACATCATTTTATGTTTAAAACACTTAACAAAATGGGTATAGAAGAAAAATATCTCAACATAATAAAGGCCATCTATGATAAAGCAACAGCTAACATCATATTAAATAGCATAAAACTGAGGACTTTTTTCCTAAAATCAGGAACAAGACAAGGTTGTTTACTCTCTTCACTCTTATTCAATGTAGTACTGGAAGTTCTAGCCAGAGCAATCAGACAAGAGAAAAAAATAAAAGGCATTCATGTTGGGAAAGAAGAAGTAAAGTTTTCACTTTTTTCAAATTATATGATCCTGTACATCGAAAACCCCAAAGACTCCACAAAAAGACTATGAGAAACAATAAACCAGTACAGTAAAATCACAGGATATAAAATTATTATACAAAATCCATTGCCTTCCTATATGCCAACAATGAAACATCAGAAAACGAGCTCAGAAAAACAATCCCCTTCATGGTTGCAACAACAATGACATAAGAAAAAAACCTAGGAATAAACATAACAAAGAATGTAAAGGACCTATATAATGAAAACTACAAAGCATTGTTAAGGGAAATTGAAAAAGATATAATGAAATGGAAAAATATTTCTTGTTCTTGGATAGGAAGAATAAATATAGTCAAAATGACTATATTACCCAAAGCGATATACAAATTTAATGCAATTCCCATCAAAATTCCAATGTCACTTTTTAAAGAAATGGAACAAAAAAACATCAGTTTTATATGGAACTATAAAAAACCCTGAAAAGCCAGAACAATCGTAAGGAAAAAAGAATGAAGCTGGGGGCATCACAATACCTGACTTCAAATTATATTATATAGCCACGACAATCAAAATAGCATGGAATTGGCAGAAAAATAGACACTCAGGCCAATGAAACAGAATAGAAAGCCCAGATATAAAACCATGTGTATATGGTCAAATAATTTTTGATAAGAAAACCAACAACACACAATGGAGAAAAGAAAGCCTCTTCTACAAATGGTGCTGGGAAAACTGGAAAATCACATGCAAAAGAATGAAACTCGACTACAGTTTGTCCCCTTGTACTAAAATTAATTCAAAATGGATCAAAGATCTAAATATAAGACCTGAGACAATAAATTATATAGAAGAAAACATAGGTACTAAACTCATGGACCTTGGTTACAAAGAGCACTATATGAATTTGACTCCAAATATAAGGGAAGTGAAACAAAGATAAATGAATGGGACTACATCAGACTAAGAAGTTTTTGCACAGCAAGAGAAACTGACAACTAAACAGATAGCCAATTAATGAAAATTGATATTTTCTAACAACAGCACAGATAAGGGCCTAATATCCAAAATATACAAAGAACTCATAAAACTCAACAACAAACAAGCAAACAATCCAATAAAAAAAATGGGAAGAGGACAGGAACAGACACTTCTCCCAGGAAGAAATACAAATGGCCAACAGATGTATGAGAAGATGATCATCATCATTAGCTATTAGAGAAATGCAAATCAAAACTACAATGAGATACACCTCACACCTGTTAGATTAGCTATTATCAACAAGACAGGTAATAACAAGTGTTGGTGAGGCTGTGGAGAAAAAGGAACCCTCATCCACTGTTGGTGGGAATGTAAAGTAGTACAACCACTATGGAAGAAAGTATGGTGGTTCCTCAAAAAATTAAAAATAGAACTATCATATGACCCAGTAATCCCTCTACTGGGAATATACCCCCATAACTCAAAAACACTAGTACATAGCCTGAACTGTGGTGACGCAGTGGATAAAGCGCCGACCTGGAAATGCTGAGGTCACCGGTTCGAAACCCTGGGCTTGCCTTGTGAAGGCACATATGGGAATTGATGCTTCCAGTTCCTCCCCCCTTCTCTCTCTCTCTCTGTCTCTCTCTTTTCTCTCTCCCTCTATGTCTCTCTCTCTCCCTGTCTCTGTCCTCTCTAAAAATGAAAAAATAAAATAAAATAAATTAAAAAAAAAACAAGTTTAAAAACACTAGTATATAAAGACACATGCAGCCCCATGTTCATTGCAGCATTGTACACAGTTGCCAAGACATGGAAACAACCAAAAAGCCCTTCAATAGATGATTGGATAAAGAAGAAGTGGTACATATATACTATGGAATACTACTCAGCCTTAAGAAATAATGACATAGAATCATTTACGTCAACATGGATGGTCCTTGATTACATTATACTAAGTAAAATAAGTAAATTGAAAAAAACTAAGAACTATATGATTCCATACATAGGTGGGACATAAAAATGAGACTCAGGAACATGGACAGGAGTGTGATGGTTACTGGTGGGGGGAGGGAAGGAAGAAGATAGGGAGAAATGAGGGGTACATAGAAAACCTGATAGAAGGTGATAGGAGAATATTTGACTTTGGATGATGGGTATGCAACATAATCAAATGTCAAAATAACATGGAGATGTTTTCTCTGAACTTATGTACCCTGATTGATTAATGTCACCTCATTAAAATTAATTTAAAAATCCTAGGGTAAAAACCAAAAGAGTGTAGAGAAATATAAGATATTATTATTCAATGGACATTTTCAAAACCTCTGTTTTTTGTAATTTTGTCTAATAGTTCACATAGATTTCAACCAAAGAAATTATAAGTCAGAACTGACTTTAAGGTCATTAAATTAACAAATGACAATTGCCTAGTCAACACAAGACGTGAAAAAATGGGTAAGGGCATCATTTGAAAGATTCTAAGTAGGTATTTTTAATTTTATTTGAATTGTTTATTTATAAATAATTTCTTTATGAAATTATTAGTATCTAAGTATTGTTATATAACAGATAGTCTCACATTTTTGTATAAAGACACAGGAAAAAAATTATTTAAGTTTTCTAAGTGGTATTGTCTTCGCCATTAAGTGAGAGTTCTTATTTCAGAAAATTTTCACTGGTGTAATCTTTCACAATATAAACATGGCATATCTGTGAGTGTGCTTGTTAATTACTCCAAGTTTAGAGATGGCTTCCCTCAATATTGCATAAAGAAATTGAGTGAGGGAGACTGTTCTTCACTATTATTCACTTACTGTTTATTCATCCAGCAAACCTTTTGGGTACACTCTTTTGAGAGCCATTATATTTAGAGGTAAGAAAACCAAAAACATAAGATGCAGTTCTATCTTCAGTGAGTTATGCCTAGAAGAAGGTGGGAAAAAAGTGAAAATTAATCTTAGAGGTATTGGTCTACTGCTCTGGCAGTACATACTGATTGGTACTTTTTGTCTAGGTTGGAATTTCATCTGCTATTGTACCACAAACGGATCATGAGTTTCTCAAAACTGTAAATTGGAAATTGATGATACATGGTTGAGAATAGCTTGGGGGCATATATTTATAAAGATAATAGTGAGTGGCATGTGTACAGTGGCTATATCTCATTATGTTTAGGATAATATTAATCAGTTTCTTAACCTTGGCAGTGCTGACATCTTGAGTCAGATAATTCTTTGATGTAGGCCATCCTGTGTATTGTAGAATGTTTAACATTATCCCTGGCCTCTATTCACTAGATACCAGTGGCATTCCCTAATTTGTAACAACCAAAAATGTCTCCAGACATTGTCAGTTGTCCTCTGGGAGAAAAACCTCTCCTAGTTGAGAAACAATGTGTTAGATACAGTAGTTTTAGGCTTAGCTATCACATGACTTGGAGTGATAGTCCCAAAATAACAGTTTCTATTTATCAGCTTTGGAGGCATTGTGGACAATGTGTTGGAGAGGTTCCATCACAAAAGTTAGAGGTCAGAGAGATATTACAATAGTGATTGTATTGAGAAAAGGTGAGGAATATGTAAATTACTTTAGTTGGTATTTAAGTGTCTGGGAAATGAAAGAAGAAAAAGAGTCACTATGATACCTAGGATTTTGTTTATTTATTTATTTTTAATTTAATTTTTTTTATTTTTTGATGTGAGAAGCAGGGAGGCAGAAGGACAGACACCCACATGCACCCAACCAGGATCCACTCGGCAAGCCCACTAGGGGACGAGGCTCTGCCCATCTTGGGTGTTGTTCTATTGGAACCAGAGCCATTCTAGTGCCTGAGGTGAAGGCCATGGAGCCATTCTCAGCACACAGGCCAACTTTGCTCCAATGGAGCCTTCACTGAGGGAGAGGAAGAGAGAGAGAGAAAAAGGAGAGGGAAGGGTAGAGAAGCAGATGGGCACTTCTCTTGTGTACCCTGGCTGGGAATTGAACTCAGGACTTACATATGCCAGACCAACACTACTACTGAGCCAACCAGCCAGGGATGATACCCAGGATTTTAAAGCAGGTGAATGATAGTATCTTTAGGTGATACTTGGATAGGGGACAGTGAGGAAACTTAGAAATTAAAAATAAAATCCTTAGAGTTCAATATATAATAAATAATAAATAGGCAGAGTCGAGAAGAATGGTTATTTTAAAGAACTAGAATGATTTCTTGAACATTGAGGCTATAATAGGTAAAAAATGAATGGAAAACATTGATGACTGTGTCAATTAACAGGCAGCATGAGTACATGTGTAGGTAGAAGTAGGGTTGGTCAATAATGGGGAGAAAGAAAAAGAAATGTCCTAAGGCTAACAACTATCAGGAAACAGCTTCCTGAGTGAAGGTGTATTGGATGACAAACTTTAAGAATTATGATCCTGGCCCTGGCTGGTGATTCAGTGGATAGAGCATCAGCCCAGAATATAGATGTCCCAGGTTCGATTCTGGGTCAGGGAACACAGAAGAAGCAACCATCAGCTTCTCTCCTCTTCCCTGTACCCTTTCTCTCCTTCTTCCCCTCCCACTGCCAGTGTCTCGACTGGTTAGACTGTTAGAGTGTGGCTCCAGGTGCTGAGGATAATTCCATTGGTTCCAGCTGACAACCTAAGTGCTAAAAATGGCTTGTTTGATTTGGAATTGCAATGTGGATCCTGGTCAGGGTACATGTGGAAATCTGCCTCACTATTTCCCCTTCTCTCACCTAAGAAAAGAAAAGAAAAGAAAAGAAAAGAAAAGAAAAGAAAAGAAAAGAAAAGAAAAGAAAAGAAAAGAAAAGAAAGAATTAAGATCCTTAAAAAAGATTCATTTATTGTGCTTAATTAATATTTGTAGAATAAGCAGAGTACTACATCTTTTTTATTAATTATTTTTTTAATTTTTTGATAGAGACAGAGAACAAGTCAGAGAAAGGGACAGATAGGGACAGATAGACAGGAAGGGAGAGAGATGAGAAGCATCAATTCTTAATTGCGGCACCTTAGATATTCATTTTTTCTTTCTTATTTTATTTTATTAATTTTAAGGGGGTGACATTGATAAATCAGGATACATATGTTCAGAGAAAACATCTCCAGGTTATTTTGACATTAGATTATTTGCATAACCCTCACCCAAAGTAAAACTGTCTTCTGTCACCTTCTATCTGGTATTTTTTGTGCCCCTCACCTCCCCCCCCACCTCTCTCACCTTCCTCCGTGACCCCCAAACCCTGTAACAATTGCACTCTTATCCATGTCTCTAAGTCTCATTTTTATGTCCCATCTATGTATGGAATCATATAGTTCTTAGTTTTTTCTGATTTACTTATTTCACTTAGTATAATGTTATTAAGGTTCATCCATCATGTCGTAAATGATCCGATGTCATCATTTCTTATGGCTGAGTAGAATTTCTTAGTATATATGTACCAAAGCTTTTTAACCCACTCGTCCCCTGACGGACACTTGGGTTGTTTCCAGATCTTTGCTATTGTGAACAATACTGCCATAAACATGGGGGTGCATTTCTCCTTTTGGAACAGTGCTATCATGTTCTTAGGGTATATTCCAAAAAGTGGGATAGCTGGGTCAAAAGGCAGTTCGATTTTTAATTTTTTGAGGAATCCCCATACTGTTTTCCACAGTGGCTGCACCAGTCTGCATTCCCACCAGCAGTGCAAGAGGGTTCCCTTTTCTCCACATCCTTGCCAGCAATTATTCTGTGTTGTTTTGTTGATGAGCGCCAATATGACAGGTGTGAGGTGATATCTCATTGTGGTTTTAATTTGCATTTCTCTAATGATTAGTGATGTTGAACATTTTTTCATATGCTTATTGGCTATTTGTATGTCCTCTTTGGAGAAGTGCCATTTCATTTCTTCAGCTCATTTTTTGATTAGATTGTTTGTCTTCCTGGTGTTGAGTTTTAGAAGTTCATTACAAATTTTGATTATTAACCCCTTATCAGATGTATTGTCGAATATGTTTTCCCATTGTGTGGTTTGTCTTTTTATTCTGTTCTTATTGTCTTTAGCTGTGCAAAAGCTTTTTAGTTTGATACAGTCCCATTTGTTTATCTTGTATTTTATTTTACTTGCCCGTGGAGATAAATCGGCAAATATATTGCTGGGAGAGATGTCAGAGAGCTTACTGTTTATGTTTTCTTCTAAGATGCTTATGGTTTCACGGCTTACTATTAAGTCTTTTATCCATTTTGAGTTTATTTTTGTGAATGGTGTAAGTTGGTGGTCGAGTTTCATTTCTTTGCAGGTAAATGTCCAATTTTTTCAGACTATTTCTTAAAGAGGCTGTCTTTACTCCATTGTATGCTCTTACCTCCTTTGTCAAATATCAGTTGTCCATAAAGGTGTGGGTTTATTTCTGGGTTCTCTGTTCTGTTCCATTGATCTCTATGCCTGTTCTTATGCCAGTACCAAGCTGTTTTGAGTACAATGACCTTGTAGTATAACTTGATATTGGGAAGTTTGATGCCTCCCACTTTATTCTTCTTTTTCAAGATTGCAGAGGCTATTCATGTTCGTTTTAGGTTCCAGATAAATTTTTGGAATATGTGTTCTATATCTTTGAAGTATGTCATTCGTATTTTAATTAGTATTGCATTGAATTTATAAACTGCTTTGGGTAATATAAATATTTTAATGATGTTGATTCTTCCTAACCATGAGCATGGTATATGCTTCCATTTGTTTGTATCTTCCTTGATTTCTTCTATCAATGTTATATAATTATCCAAGTACAAGTCTTTAATCTTCCTGGTTAAATTTACTCCTAGGTACTTTATTTTCTTGGTTGCAATAGTGAAGGGGATTATTTCCTTAATTTCTTTTTCTGACTGTTCATTGTTGGTATACAAAAATGCCTCTGATTTCTGGGTATTAATTTTAGATTCTGCCACCTTGCTGAATTTATTTATCAGGTCCAGTAGTTTTTTGACTGAGACTTTAGGATTTTCTATATACAATATCATATCATCTACAAATAATGATAGTTTTACTTCTTTTCCAATTTGAATGCCTTTTATTTTTTCTTCTTGTCTGATTGCTGTGGCTAGGACTCCCAGAATTATGTTGAATAAGAATGGTGAAAGGGGGCACCCTTGCCTTGTTCCTGATCTTAAGAGGATTGCTTTTAATTTTTGCTCATTGAGTATGATGTTGGCTGTGCGTTTGTCATGGATGGTCTTTATTATGTTGAGGTATGTTCCTTGTATTCCCACTTTGCTGAGAGTTTTGATCATGAATGGGTGCTGGATTTTATCAAATGCTTTTTCTGCATCTATTGAAATTATCATGTGGTTTTTCTCCTTTTTGTTTATGTGATGAATCACATTGATGGATTTACAAATATTGTACCAGCCTTGCTTCCCCAGAATAAATTCTACTTGATCATGGTGTTTTATCTTTTTCATATATTGCTGGATTCAGTTTGCTAATATTTTGTTGAGGATTTTATTCATCAGGGATATTGACCTATAATCTTCTTTCTTTGTGTTGTCTTTGCCTGGTTTTAGAATCAGAATTATGCTCGTCTCATAGAAAAAGCTTGAAAGTCTTCCTTTCTTTTAAATTTTTTGAAATAGCTTGAGAAAGGTAGGAGTTAGTTCTTCTTTGAATATTTGATAGAATTCACTTGAGAAGCCATCAGGCCCAGGACTTTTCTTTGTTGGGGGTTTTTGATAATTATTTCAAACTCATTTGTTGTAATTGGTCTGTTTAGGTTTTCTGAATCTTCCAGATAGATTTTTGGAAGATTGTATGTATCAAGGAATTTGTACATTTTACTTAGGTTATCTTGTGTTTTTTTTGGCATAGAGTTCTTCATAGTATTTTTTTTACAATATTTTGTATTTCTGTTATGTCAGTTGTTACTTCTCCACTCTCATTTCTAATTTTATTTGAGTGCTCTCTTTTTATTTCTTGGTGAGTCTAGTTAAAGATTCATCAATCTTGTTTACCTTTTCAAAAAACCAGTTCCTGGTTTTATTGTTCTTCTGTGTTGATTCTTTAAACTCTAGGTCATTTATTTCCACTCTGATTTTTATTATTTCTTTCCTTCTACTACATCTGAGCTTTACTTGTTCTTTTTCTAGCTCTCTTAGATGCAGGGTTAAGTTGTTTACTTGAGCTTTTTCTAGCTTCTTAAAATATACCAGTAGTGCTATGAACTTCCCTCTCAGTACTGCTTTTGCTCTATATCATAAACTTTGAGTTGTTGTATGCTCATTATCTTTTGTTTCTAGGGTTTTTTTTTTAAATTTCTTTTTGGATGGATCTCATTGTTAATTCATTTGTTATTTAACAATCTTCTGGCCTCAAGTGTTTCTGTTGGGAAATCGAATGTCATCCTTATCAGGGCTCCTTTTTAGGTGATAGCCTTTTTTTCTCTAGCAGTTTTTAATATTTTCTCCCTGTCACTTATCTTTAGTATTTTAATTATGATTTGTCTTGGTGCAGATTTCTTAGTGTTTCTCTTTAATTGAGTTCTCTGTGCTTCTTGAACTTGTGAGAGTTTTTCCTGCATTAATTTTGGGAAGTATTTCTTTTTTTATTTAAATAAATTTTTATTAATGTTAATGGGGTGACATTAATAAATCAGGGTACATATATTCAAAGAAAACATGTCTAGGGTATCTTGTCATTCAATTATGTTGCATAACCATCACCCAAAGTCAGATTGACCTCCATCACCTTCTATCTAGTTTTCTTTGTGCCCCTCCTGCTCCCCCTAACCCTCTCCCTCCTTCCCTCCTGCGTCCTCCCTCCCCGCATCCCTGGTAACCACCACACTCTTGTCCATGTATCTTAGTCTCGTTTTTATGTTCCATCAATGTATGGAATCATGTAGTTCTTGTTTTTTTCTGATCTACTTATTTCACTCCATATAATGTTATCAAGATCCCACCATTTTGTTGTAAATAATCCGAAGTCATCATTTCTTATGGCCGAGTAGTATTCCATAGTGTATATGTGCCACATTTTCTTTATCCAGTCTTCTATTGAAGGGCTTTTTGGTTGTTTCCATGTCTTGGCCACTGTGAACAGTGCTGCAATAAACATGGGGCTACATGTGTCTTTACGTATCAATGTTTCTGAAATTTTGGGGTATATACCCAGTAGAGGGATTGCTGGGTCATAAGGTAGTTCTATTTGCAGTTTTTTGAGGAACCACCATACTTTCCTCCATAATGGTTGTACTACTTTACAGTCCCACCAATAGTGGATGAGAGTTCCCTTTTCTCCGCAGCCTCTCCAACATTTGCTATTACCCGTCTTGTTGACAATAGCTAATCTAACAGGGGTGAGGTGGTATCTCATTGTAGTTTTGATTTGCATTTCTCTAATAACTAATGAAGATGAGCATCTTTTCATATATCTGTTGGCCATTTGTATCTCTTCCTGGGAGAAGTGTCTGTTCATGTCCTCTTCCCATTTTTTTATTGGATTGTTTGTTTGTTTGTTGTTGAGTTTTATGAGTTCTTTGTAAATTTTGGATATTAGGCCCTTATCTGAGCTTTTGTTTGAAAATAACATTTCCCATTTAGTTGGCTCTCTATTTTGATGTCAGTTTCTCTTGTTGAGCAAAAACTTTTTATTCTGATGTAGTCCCATTCATTTATCTTTGCCTTCACTTCTCTTGCCTGTGGAGTCAAGTTCATAAAATGTTCTTTAAAACCCAGGTCCATGAGTTTAGAACCTATGTCTTCTTCTATGTACTTTATTGTTTCAAGTCTTATATTTAGGTCTTTGATCCATTTTGAATTAATTTTAGTACACGGGGACAGGCTGTAGTGGAGTTTCATTCTTTTGCATGTGGCTTTCCAGTTTTCCCAACACCATTTGTTGAAGAGGCTTTCTTTTCTCCATTGTGTGTTCTTGGCCCCTTTATCATATATATGTGGTTTTATTTCTGGGCTTTCTATTCTGTTCCATTGGTCTGAGTGTCTATTTTTCTGCCAATATCATGCTGTTTTGATTGTCATGGCCCTATAATATAGTTTGAAGTCAGGTATTGTAATGCCCCCAGATTCATTCTTTTTCCTTAGGATTGCTTTGGCTATTCAGGGTTTTTATACTTCCATATAAATCTGATGATTTTTTGTTCCATTTCTTTAAAAAATGTCATAGGAAGTTTGATGGGAATTGCATTAAGTTTATAAATTGCTTTGGGTAATATGGCCATTTTAATTATATTTATTCTTCCTATCCCAGAACAAGGAATATTTTTTCATCTCATTGTGTCTTTTTCTATTTCTCTTAACAATGCTTTGTAGTTTTCGTTATATAGGTCCTTTACATTCTTTGTTATGTTTATTCCTAGGTATTTTTTTGTTGTTGCAATCGTGAAGGGAATTATTTTTTTAGTTTGTTTTTTAATATTTCATTGTTGGCATATAGAAAGGCTATGGACTTTTGTATGTTAATTTTGTATCCTGAGACCTTACTGTATTGGTTTATTGTTTCTAGTAATCTTTTTGTGGAGTCCTTTGGGTTTTTGATGTATAGGATCATATCATCTGCAAAAAGTGATACCTTTACTTCTTCTTTTCCGATATGGATGCCTTTTATTTCTTTGTCTTGTCTGATTGCTCTGGCCAGAACTTCTAGCACCATGTTAAATAAGAGTGGAGAGAGTGGACAACCCTGTCTTGTTCCTGATTTAAGGTGGAAAGTCCTCAGTTTTATGCCATTTAATATGATGTTGGCTGGTGGTTTATCATATATGGCCTTTATCATGTTGAGATTTTCCTTCTATACCCATTTTGTTGAGAGTCTTAAACATAAAATTGTGTTGTATTTTATCAAAAGCCTTTTCTGCGTCTATTGATATGATCATGTGGGTTTTGTTCTTTGTTTTGTTGATATGGTGTATTACGTTAACCGTTTTACGTATGTTGAACCATCCTTGAGATTCTGGGATGAATCCCACTTGATCATGATGTATTATTTTTTTAATATGTTGTTGTATTCGATTTGCGAGTATGTTGTTTAGTATTTTAGCATCTGTATTCATTAGAGATATTGGTGTGTAGTTTTCTTTCTTTGTGCCATCCTTGCCAGGTTTCGGTATGAGGGTTATGTTGGCCTCATAAAATGTGTTTGGAAGTATTGCTTCTTCAATTTTTTGGAAGTCTTTGAGTAGAATAGGAACCAAGTCTTCTTTGAATGTTTGATAGAATTCACTAGTATAACCGTCTGGGCCTGGACTTTTATTTTTGGGGAGGTTTTTAATAGTTTTTTCTATTTCCTCCCTGCTAATTGGTCTGTTTAGTCTTTCTGCTTCTTCATGACTCAGTCTAGGAAGGTTGTATTGTTCTAGGAATTTATCCATTTCTTCTAGATTGTTGAATTTGGTGGCATATTGTTTTTCATAGTATTCTACAGTGATTCTTTGTATATCTATGATGTCTGTGGTGATTTCTTTTCTTTTGTTTTGGATTTTATTTATTTGAACCTGTGCATTTTTTCCTTGGTGAATCTTGCCAAGGGTTTGTCAATTTTGTTGATCTTTTCAAAGAACCAGCTCCTTGTTTTATTGATTTTTTCAATAGTTTTTTTGTTCTCTATTTTGTTTATTTCTGCTCTGATTTTTATTATCTCCTTTCTTCTGCTGGTATTGGGTTGTCTTTGTTCTTCTTTTTCTAGTTCCTTAAGGTGTGAAGTTAAGTGATTTACTCGGGCTTTCTCTTGTTTGTTCATATAGGCCTGAAGTGATATGAACTTTTCTCTTATTACTGCTTTTGCTGCATCCCAGAGATCCTGATATGTTGTATTGTCATTTTCATTTGTCTGTATATATCTTTTGATTTCTGCGCTTATTTCTTCTTTGACTCATTCATTTTTTAAAAGTATGTTGTTTAGTTTCCACATTTTTGTGGGTTTTTTCCCCTTTTTTTTGCAGTTGAATTCTAATTTCAAGGCTTTATGATCAGAAAATATGCTTGGTACAATTTCAGTTTTTCTGAATTTGCTGATATTGTCTTTGTGGCCCACCAACATATGGTCAATTCTTGAGAATGTTCCATGTACTCTAGAGAAAAATGTATACTCTGTCGCTTTGAGATGAAGTTTCCTGTAGACGTCTATCATATCCAAGTGTTCTAGTGTTTCGTTTAAGGCCAATATATCTTTATTGATTCTCTGTTTGGATGACCGATCTAGAGCTGTCAGTGGTGTATTGAGGTCTCCAAGTATGATTATATTTTTGTCCGTTTTTGTTTTTAGGTCAATAAGTAGCTGTTTTATATATTTTGGTGCTTCTTGGTTTGGTGCATATATATTAAGAAGTGTTATGTCTTCTTGATTTAATGTCCCATTTATCATTATGAAATAATTATCTTTGCCTCTGATTACCTTTGTTGTCTTAGAGTCAGCATTGTTAGATATGAGTATGGCTACACATGCTTTTCTTTGGATATTATTTGCTTGGAGAATCATTTTTCAGCCTTTCACTTTGAATCTGTTTTTATCCTTGTAGCTAGATGTATTTTTTAAAGGCAGTATACGATTGGTTTTATTTTTTTATCCACCTTGGTACTCTGTGTCTTTGTATTGTTGAATTCAATCCATTTACATTTAATGTAATTATTGACACTTTAGGGAGCCCCGTAGGTCAGTTGGGAGGTGCACACTGTTGGTTAAGCTGATTTCAGTGATTGGATCCGCAGATGTGCTCCAGAAAGGCTTGCAATCTGCCTGTGCGCCCTTCCCCCAATGCTTGATTGTTAGCGTGAATGGCTGGGTGAGGTGCCCCTCCCACGGAGAGAACCTCCGGCGTAGGGAAGATTGCTTTGGCGCCCTTTCTGCTTGCCGCTGGCGGCTGGGGTGCACTGAGTGCATGGAAGAATGGGATGCTCTGGGTGTGCGGGTGAGTGGGATGCTCTGGGTGCATGGGCGAATGGGGTGTTCTGGGCACGCTGGTGGCTAGGGACACTCGCTCACAGTGCGCAGGCCCTGGGGACGCTCATGGCGCATGGGAGCTCCCTGTGTGCCCGGAACGCGGTGCGCGTGCACGGTTTCTCATGGCATGCCCGGGGCTGCTTGCAGGCGCAGGCTGTTGCTCCCTGAATGTGGGTGGGCAGTTGCTCGCGTGGGTTGACTCACCACTGGCGCACTTCCTCCTCCTCGGCTTGAACGAACGTCCGTGTGGCAGTTAGTTCCTCCACACCCTCATCTCCCTCCCGACTCCTTTTTTTTTTTTTTCTGTATTTTTCTGAAGCCGGAAATGGGGAGAGACAGTCACACAGACTCCCGCATGTGCCCGACTGGGATCCACCCAGCACGCCCACCAGGGGGTGACGCTCTTCCCACCAGGGGGCAATGCTCTGCCCCTCCGGGGTGTCACTCTGTTGTGACCAGAGCCACTCTAGCGCCTGGGGCAAAGGCCGAGGAGCCATCCCCAGTGCCCAGGCCATCTTTGTTCCAGTGGAGACTCGGCTGCGGGAGCGGAAGAGAGAGATAAAGAGGAAGGAGAGGGGGAAGGGTGGAGAAGCAGATGGGTGCTTTTCCTGTGTGCCCTGGCCGGGAATCAAACCCGGGACTTCTACATGCCAGGGTGATGCTCTACCACTGAGCCAACCGGCCAGGGCCCTCCCGACTCTTAGCTCCAAGTGATAGCAGCCCTTTTGCCTTCAGTGTTTGTGGAACTCCGGAATGCTCCAAGGATAGATTTTTCTGTTTCTAGTTGATAAATTTGTTGGGATTTTGGGGAGATCTGTCGGATGCGCTGCTCATGGCGCCATTTCCGTGACGTCACTCCCTGGGAAGTATTTCTGTATGATATGATTGAACAGTCTCTATCCTTTGTTCTTTCTCTTCTTTAGGAACCCCTGTGATTTGTATGTTATTTCTCTTCATGTTTTTACAGAGCTCTCTTTGACTTTCCTCAGACTTTTTGAGTCTCTTTTTTTTTTTGCTCTGCTTTCATGCCTTCATTCAACATGTCCTCTAACTCACTGATTCTATCCTCAGCTTCATTTATCCTGTTTTTAATTCCTTCCACTGTGGTCTTCATTTCTGATATTGTATTTGTCATCTCTGACTGATTCTTTTTTAATATTTCAATGTCCTTTTTTATACTTGCTATTTCTTTATTTAGGTGTTTGTAATGACCATCCATTAGTTGTTCTATGATCCCTTAGCATCCTAACAGTTATTATTTTAAACTCTGCATCTGGTAGTTTGGTTATTTCCATATCACTCAGTTCATTTCCTGGAGGTTTCTCTTGTGGTTTCATTTGGATTGCACTTCTCTACCTTTTCATATGTCTGTGTGTTTGGGTGTGCTGTTTATAGAGCTGGTTGAGTCTAGGCTTGGTGTTGTCTGCCTCCAATTTTTAGTTGTGTTATTTCTAGGTCTTCTTGGGTTGCCATCAGCTGTTATTTGTAATCCATTTTCGGATATGGCTTTTCTAGTAGAGCTGCTTTGAAGTCTTGATTTGTTTGTTTTCTTCTCAGTTTCTTAACACGGTGGTAGTCTTGTTTACTGATCTCAGCAGGGGGCTTATTTGAAACTGTGTCCAGGAATGCGGTGGGTATAACCTGAAACTCTGAAGGCCTGATCTGCCATTTACTCTCTCCTGGGGTGGAGTGATTTCTCAGCTTCAGTAGAAGGAGGTGTATCTCACATCCATGGAGACCTGAGTTACTGCCTCTCCTCCCCTCCTCATGTTTTCAGCTGTGTCTTGTTGTGCTGATTGGAGCTGGAGAGATGTCTGGAGATGGGTCACCCAAAACCACTTTAGTCTTGTATTGTGTGCAAGGATCAACCCCTCCTCCAGCTATGGCCGCCTCCAGCACTGGATGAGTCAGCTTCTCAGGTCATCCCATGCATTCCTCTGCCCCTCACCATCTGTCTCTCTTACCCTTCTTTCTTTTTGGAAGTCAAGCCAGTCCTTTCAACACACCTCGTTCCCAGGTCCCAAGGCAAGTGGCTGTGAGCAATATATTCTTTGCTTTGGAGTGAGAGCCCTTCTGGGCTCTCAGTCTTACCTCCCCCACTCATTTCTGTAAGCAGGGGAAACCCTCCACTCCTTGGCATTTCCTACCAAGCTCAGTGTGTCTTCTTCTTTGCTCCTTGGTTTTTGAGAGCTGTTCTTGTAGTCCAGACTTGGTTTTTCATGCTGATTATTTCTAAATTAATTTATGTAATCTAGTTTGGTGCTGTGAGCTGGGAGAGTGTGCATCTGCCTACTCCACTACCATCTTTAGGTCACTGTGGCACCTTAGAGATTCACTGTTTGCTTTCACATATGTACCTTGACTGGGGTGGGGGGTGTTACAGCAGAGTGAGTAACACCTTGCTCAAGCCATCAAGTTTGGGTTCAAACTTTTTACCTTGGGCTTTAAGTCAGCAAGCTTTAGGCTCAAGCCACTGACCATGATTTTACATCTATGATTCTACGCTCAAGCCAGCAACCCTGCACTCAGCCAGATGAGCCTGTGCTCAAGCCAGTGACTTGGAGGCTTTGAATTTGGGTCCTCCATGTCCAAGTCTGATGCTATATTCAGTGCACCACTCCCTGGTCAGGCTGAAAATTACTTAATCACTTTTTATTCTATTATATATCTGAATTATTCTCCACTTATTTCATGCTTATTGAGCAAAAATTTAACTGTTTAAATTCTTGTGTATGTTTTTTATAGGGAGATCATGTCCTGGTCACACTGATGGGATTCTTAGAGATAAAATTTATTAAATTAACTTGGCTACAGAATTTATACACAAACTTTATGATATTAGTTTATTGTAAGAAAGCTTCTGATAAACTGTGGCTTCTGAACCTCTAAGGCTGAAGGGCAGGATTTGGAAATGGGGAAGTTTATAAGTTGTTACTTCTCTGTTATCCTTCCCCAGATATTATCACTTCTCATATTTCTCAATACATTAAAAAAATTATTTATAGGGTTAACTATAGAGTACCCAGGAAAAAGTGATTTGAGCAGGTGATAGTTGAGATAGGTAATGAAAGACTTGATATTCAGTCTAAGAGGTTTAACAAATAATTAAAATTTCAAGGAAGTAATAGGATTAGCCAAGATACTTAAAAAATGATTTATTGATTTTAGCCAGAGAGGAAGAGAGAGAGAGAGAGAGAGAGAGAGAGAGAGAAACATCAATCCATTCCTATATTTGCCCTGACTGTAGATTGAACCAGGATCAAACTGGTATCCTTTGTGTTTTGGGCCAATGCTCTACCAACAAAACTCTCAGACCGGGGCTAGGCAAAATACCTTAAAAAGAGTAAGTACAGTGAGAAGACAAGGGTAAAATCCCAAGGACAGCTAACATTTAAGAGAAACAGAGAAAGGGAGAAAGAAGAAAAGGCAAGGCAGAGGGAGAGAGAGAGACAAGAGGGAGGAGTGAATTTCAGCAGCATAGAAGCTAAGAAGAGGAATATTCTAAAGAATGAGGTAGTTAATAGTATGAGAAAAAGTCAATAATATGAAGTTAAAAAAGGTCATTGGATTTAACCAAAGAAATTGTTGATCTTGGTGGGAATAATTTCAGTAAAGTGATGGACAAAAGACAAAGTTTAGGGATTTGAGAAGTGAATAGAATTTGAATAAATGGAAGGACACAAATATAAAAGTGGATGAAGAAAGTATTAATGCTCTATGAGTCTAGAAAGTTTTGGACTAGCAAATTAATTAGTGGAATTTTGAGGATAGAAAGGACTACAATGTGCTGTCAAGTTGTGAATAGTATTAAGTGATCTTTCTACTTCAAATTTATTTCATACATGAAGCAGTCTTTTTCAACTCAGATTTTGTAAGAATTCTGCCTAATGTACTAATGAGTTCATTGTATGTTATGGACTAACTTCTTTCCTATGCATTTAGAGTGGTCCTAGTTGTGTACTATCCTTGGAGGTATTGAGAAAATTGTTACTCACATAACTTTATGTATCCTGGATTATGCATTAGTGTCACTTGGGAGTGTGTTAGAAGTGCAGAATCTCAGTGACCATCCAGAGCTGCTGGATCACAACCTGTATTTCTACAATATCCTCTTATGATTTCTACCCACAATAATGTTTAAAAGGCATTGCTTTAAGGAGTTTAGAGAGAATATTGATGCTCAAGTCCCAATATTACAAGTTCTGATTCAACTGGTCTGAGATGTGGGCATAGCTATTTTTCAAAAGCTCATTAAAGTGATTTTCAAGTGAGGCCAGGGTTATGAACCACTGGACCTGGGAAATCAGAGCTCTAGTATCATGGAATCTTGGCCAGCATTTGAGACAGAAGTAGAGTGACCATTGATCAGTAAAATGGGGTGATTGTGCTTTCTTTTTTTAATAATTGAATTTTATTGGGGTGACACTGGTTAACATACTTATACAGGTTTCGGGTGCTTAACTTTATAACACATCTCTATGCACCATATTGTGTCTTCATTCCCCCTAAGTCATATCTTTGTTCATCACCATTTATCCCCTTTTTACCCTCATCTACCTCACCCCCATCCCCACAACCCCATACTGTCATCACACTGTTGTCTGAGTTTTTATTTTGATCTTTTTTTGCTCTAATCCTCCATCTTCCTCATTCAACCCCATCCCTGACAGCTGTCAGCCTGTTCTCTGTGTATGAGTCTGTTTCTATTTTGCTTGTTGGTTCATTTTGTTCATTAGATTCCATGTATGGGTGAAATCATATAGTACTTGTATTTCTCTGGCTGGCTTATTTTTCTTAGCATAATATTCTCCAGGTCCATCCATGCTGTTGCAAAAAGTAAAATTTTCTTCTTTTTTATGACCATATGTAAACATACCATAATTTTTTTATCCACTCATCTACTGATGGGCATTTGTGCTGTTTCCAGATCTTGGCTACTGTGAATAACACTGTAATGATCATAGGGGTGTTTATATTGTTTTAAATTAGTATTTTGGGATTCTTAGGATATATTTCCACAGGTAGAGTTGCTGGGTCACAAGACAATTTCCTTTTTAATTTTTTGAGATAACTCCACTCTGCATTTCACAATAGCTGTACCAATCTGCATTCCCACCAACAGCATTTAAGGGTTCCCTTTCTGCACATCCTCACCACCACTTTTTGTTTGTTCATAATTGATGATAGCAATTCTGACAGGTCTGAGGTGATATTTTGTGGTTTTAATTTACATTTCTCTGATTAGTGACCTTTAGCATCTCTTCATGTCTATTGGCTATCTATATGTCCTCTTTTAAAAAATGTTTGTTTAGATTTTTTTGTCCATTTTTAATTGGATTTTTTGTTTTTATTTTAATGTTAAATTTCATAAGTTCTTTGTAAATTTTAGATATTAATCCCTTATTAGATGTATCATTGGTGAATATGTTCTCCTATTCAGTGGGTTGTCTTTTTATTTTGTTGTTCAAAGAAGTTGAGTTTGATCTAGACCCATTTGTTTATTTTTTCTCTCATTTCCCTTGCCAGAGGAGATATATCTGAAAAAGTATTGCTATGAGAAATGCCTGAAATTTTACTGCCTATATTTATTTCTAAGATTTTTATAGTTTTGTGTTTAATATATATACTTTTGTGTTTAATACACCTTCAATCCATTTTGAGTTTATTCTTGTGTATGGTCTTAGAAAGTGGTTTAGTTTAAATTTTTTGCATGTATCTGTCCAAATTCCTATCATCATTTATTGAATAGACTGTTTTTACCCCATTGTATGTTCTTGCCTCCTTGTCAAATATTAATTGACCATATAGATGTGGGTTGATTTCTGGGCCCTCTACTCTTTTTTTCCCCAGTGCCATACTGATTTGTTTACTATGGCCTTATAGTATAGTATAGTTTAATATCAGGTAACATGATTCCTCCAACTTTGTTCTTTCTCAAGATTGCTGTAACTATTCAGGATTTTTGTTTGTTTGTTTTTTTGTGGTTCCATATGAATTTTGGAATATTTGTTTTAGTTCTGTGAAATACACCATTGGTGTTTTGATCAAAATTGTATTGAATCTATATATTGCCTTGGGAAGTATGGACATTTTAATGATTTTAATTCTTCTTATTTGTAAACATAGTATATGCTTCCATTTATTTGTATTTTCTTCAATTTATTTCTTCGGTGATATAGGTTTTTGAGTACAGGTCTTTTGCATCCTTGGTTAAATTTATTCCTAAGTATTGTATTTTTTTGAAGCAATTATGAATGGTGTTGTTTTCTTGGTTTCCCTTTCTGATAGATTATCAGTGGTATATAAAAATGCATCTGATTAGTGGATACTAATTTTATATCCTGCTACTTTACTAAATTTGTTTATCAGTTCTAGTAGTTTTGTTTTTTTTTGGTGGAATCTTTAGGGTTCTCTATATATAGATCATGTCATCTGCAAATAATGACAGTTTTACTTTTTGATTTTGAATTTGAATACTTTTTATATCTTTTTCTTGTTTAATTGTTGTGAGTAGAACTCCCAGTATGTATTAAATAAGAATGTAATAGCAGACATTCTTGTTTTGTTCCTGATCTTAAGGAAAACACTTGTAGTTTTTGCTCATTGAGTGTAATATTGGTTGTGAGTTTGTCATGCGTGGCCTTTATTATGTTGAGGTTTATTTCCTCTATTCCACTTTTTAACATAAATGGGTGCTGGATTTTATCAAATGCTTTTTCTGTATCTACTGATATGATCATGTGATTTTTATTCTTCATTTTGTTTATGTAGTGTATTATGTTTATTGATTAGTGGATTTGTACCAACCTTGCATCCCCAGAATAAATCCTACTTGATCATGATGTATGACCTTTTTTTTTTTTTTTTCTTTCTGAAGCTGGAAACAGGGAGAGACAGTCAGACAGACTCCTGCATGCGCCCGACCGGGATCCACCGGGTACGCCCACCATGGGGCGATGCTCTGCCCACCAGGGGGTGATGCTCTGCCCATCCTGGGCGTCGCCATGTTGTGACCAGAGCCACTCTAGCACCTGGGGCAGAGGCCACAGAGCCCTCCCCAGCGCCCGGGCCATCTTTGCTCCAATGGAGCCTTGACTGCGGGAGGGGAAGAGAGAGACAGAGAGGAAGGCGTGGCAGAGGGGTGGAGAAGCAAATGGGTGCTTCTCCTGTGTGCCCTGGCCGGGAATCGAACCCGGGTCCTCCGCACGCTAGGCCGACGCTCTACCGCTGAGCCAACCGGCCAGGGCTGACCTTCTTAATGTATTGCTGGAATCCATTTGCTAATATTTTGTTGAGGATTTCAGCATCTATGTTCACCAGGGATATTGGCCTGTAATTATCTTTTTTTTTATAGTTTTTATCTGGTTTTGAAATTAAAATAATGCTGGCTTTGTCAAATGAGCTTGGGAGTCCTCCATCTTCTTGAATTTTTTTGAATAGTTTGAGAAAGATAGGTGTTAAAGATTTTTTTTATTGTTTGGTAAAATTCACCTGTGAAATCATTTGGTCCACAACTTTTGTTTGTTGAATATTTATTGATGGTTACTTCAGTTTTACTGACTGTAGTGTGTCTATTTAGATTCTCTGATTCTTCCTGATTCAGTTTTAGAAGTTGTATGTTTCTAGGAATTTATCTACTTCAATTCATATTGTCCAATTTATTGGCATAAAGATATTCATGGTATTTTCTTACAATTTTTTTTTATTTATTTGGTGTCTGTTGTTACTTATCTCTTTCATTTTTTATTTTATTTATTTGGGTCCTCTCTTTTTTCCTTTATGAGTCAGGTTAAAGATTTGTCAGTCTTGTTTGTCTTTTCAAAGAACCTGCTCTTGATTTCATTGATTTCTTGTATTGTTTTTTTTTTCAGTTTCTATTTTGTTTATTCTGCTGACATTTTTATCATTTCCTTCCTTCTACTCACTTTGGACTTTGTTTGTTGTTGTTTTTCAAATTCCTTTAAGTGTATGTTCAGATTGTTTATTTGAGATTTCTTATTGTTTGTTTTTTTGGTGTAGGTCTGTAATGCTATCAATTTCCCTCTTAGGATTGCTTTCACTGTGTCCCATAGATTTGAGGTTGTTTTGTTCTCATTTTCACTTGTTTCAAGTTACTTTTTTATTTGTTCCTTGATCTCATTGTTAACTCACTCCCTGCTTAATAACATTTTATTTAGCCTCCATGTCTGTGTGCTTTTCAGTTTTTGTGCATGTGATTAATTTCTATTTATACCATTATGGTCAGAGAAGGAGCTTGATATGATTTCAGTCTTCTTAGATTTATTGAGACTGGTTTTGCATCCTAACATGTGGTCTATCCAAGAAAATGTTCCATGTGCACTTGAAAAGAATGTTTATGCTTTGCAGTGAAATGCTCTGAAGGTATCAGTTAAATCCACCTGATCCAGTGTGTCATTTAAGGCCACTGATTCCTTGTTGATTTTCTGTCTGGAAGATTTATCCATTGATGTCAATGGGGTGTTAAAATCCTCTACTGTGACTGTATTGCTATTGATCTCTTCTTCTATGTCCATCAAGATTTGTTTCACTTATTAGGTGCTCCTACATTGGGTGCATAAATGTTTATAGGGGTTATATCTTATTATTGGATTTCTCCCTTTATCATTATGTAGTGTCCTTGATTACCTAGTGTCCTTGGTTCCACGGTGTCCAGAAACCAAGAGCTGGTTCTTAGAAAAGGTAAACAAGATTGACAAACTTGCCTCTGTCTGCCTTTGTTTCCTGGCTACTTGTTAGGCTCCACCACTGAAAGAACCTTTGGTAGAGTCAAGAGGATAAGGCTAGTTGATTTCCCTGCTGGGGAAGGGAAAGGTGGTTCAAGCTTCAGAAAAGGTGGTTGATGTGTTCACCACCCCAGAACCACAGGTCTATGTCCCAGATTTTCCTCAGAGACACTAAGAGTCAGGTGAGTAGGGCCTCTAAAACCCAGAGAGTTGGTCTGCCAACAGCCAGGTGAGTGGTTCTACTGGATCTCTTATGAGAGGGAGGCTCCAGTCAGATTCTCTGGAAAGTAGGGGGAATAATTCCCACCTCAAAGCCAGACAGCTGAGTCATTGTCACCCCCTGAGTCTGTTTAGACCTCTACTCCTTGACCAAGACTGCTGACTTCTCAGCAAGGCCTGTCCCCACAGATTAGGGTGAGAAATATTTTTGAGGATGGGGAAGTTGTTTTCCCTCAGGCTGATTCCACATAAAGGGGAGTGCTCTGCCCCAGAATGATGGTGACTACAGTACTGGAGAATGACTCAGCACAGGCTTCCTGGTGGCTGTCCTCCACCATGTCTCTCTCCAGAGCCACAAACCTCAGACTCTCCTCACATGTCTCATGCCCATACAGTTGTTCCTCTACTAGAGCCCAGGGTAAATGGCTGGGAATGAGATTTTATGCATTGAACCTTTAAAAGGGTACTCATGTCTCTGTGGACTCTTATCCCTTTCTGAAAGACAGAAATCTCACAGCTTTTCACAGCCAAATGCTAAGTGATCACCTGGTCTTGACTCTGGTGCTCTAGGCTGGGGAGACCAGCTTGGGGTATAGGCCCCAAACTTCTTCGGGTTAACCCCTGATCCCTCCAGCTGAGATATATATATATACCTCTAGAACCTTAGCTGCTGCTTATGGGAGTAGGCCAGCCCTTGTTGCATCTCTGCCCTTCTTACCAGTCTTGATGTGGCTTCTTCTGTGAATCTTTTATTATAAGACGCCATTTAGTGTTGAGTTGGCTTTTTAAGATGATTGTTTTTAAATTTAGTTATAACTCCAGTTGGTCCTGGAAGGTAGTGAGTGTAACATCCACCTACTCCACTGCCATCTTAGATCCCTGGTTGATTCTTGTATGTGATGGTGCTTTCTGATTCCATAGTTTAGTGAGCTTGAGGAAGATAAATTACCTAAACTCTATTAACTGCTTTGAGTTTTATAGAGAAAAGTTCAACTTATAAATGTTATATAATGTCATAATATGGTAATGGAAACAAATACATATATATGTAATTGAAACATTGAGAATAAGATACAAAATGTAATAGACCCTGAGAAAGCATCCTAGGAATTGAAGAGAAAGAAAAACTTAATAAAGTGTATGTCTGGGAAAACACATTTAAACTAATTTGCAGATAAATTTTTAGCAATGAATTTAGTAATATCCCTCAATTTTTAGTCAAGAGCATAGAGACTAAAATTTCTAATATAAAAATTTGTAAAAATCCTATAATGGTTTCTATAGTATTAAAAGTCCAATGGGTTAAGTAACATGTTTTAAATGCTTTATGTATACTTCAGTGGAAATGGAGACTTTTTTTTCAACAACTATCTATCCAGCTAGAGATAATCTATGCACCCATCAGACCAAGATTTGCTTAGGTCACAGTAGGCATTTTAGTTGGTACAATGTGTCAACATATGATTTTCTGAATTCTTGTGAAGAAGCATGCACAGGCTGATATAATTTTTTTCCTCATTTTGAGGATGAGTCACAGCTTTTCTCCCAAGGGAAAAGAGCTTGTTTTCTTGGCTTTTAGTCTTTCCTTTTCCTTAGGTCCTTGATCATCAATGTTGTGATGGTGTGTTTTTCTAGACTATCCTTTATTTTCTTTTATAGGATTCTAGGTTTAACCTTCATAAAAAATATCACTTGATATTTTTATGATGCTTTAACAACCATTTTCTCATTTGAGACTCACTAAAATTATGTAAGGTATACAGAGCAGAGGTTGTATTTTCCTCTTATGGATGATAAAACTGATTGATGTTCAAAAACATTGAGTTAGCTCCCTAATGCCTCCATACTACTTGAAATCACTGTTTATTGCTAGTAATAGTCTTATTTCTGTTGAAAATATCCAGGTCTAGAAACTGACTTTTGTTCAGCAATTCAAGGGATTCTTCTTTTCATTTTCTTTTGCTTACATTTTGTGCTAGTCTCCTTGTTTACCATCCTCCCACTATTTTTCTCTCCTCTTTTTCTTCCCCTATTTTATTTTCATCTTATGTTATTGTTCTCTTACATATTTTTTCCCTATGCTTCATATTATAAAATTCCAGATTCAGTCCTAGCCTTCTCTATCCTAAACTGTAACCTTTATACATTCCTATATATATCATGATGACAGAACTTTGTCAAAAGTTTTAGAGTAGTTAAACTGTTGGTATTTTCCTGTTGGATCTAATCTGAGGAGTAACATGTTTTTTTTGGGGGGGTATTGAAGTTTTATTTTTGGCTCTAACCTGAGGACTAACCTGTTTGTTTTTTTTGGGGGGGCTATTGGCATTTTTCAAGTAGTATCTTATACATTATACTTTACTAAACATAACTTTTCCCTCTGGCTTTGAATTCTGGCATTTTTTCCCCATAGAAGCAAAAATCATATATTTTATCAAAGTGATAGTGTGGTATTCATTTTTCAGATTTCTAGTTCTTGGAAGTGTGCCTTTAAAAGCCACAAAGTTCTTTAATTGTCCAGAGCACCTGCTTCAAAATACCTCAGTGTTAAACTATTTGTTTTTTTTCCCTTTAGAAGACCATAGTACAAGTTCTGTTAACACTTTGACACCATGCCAAAATATACAGCATTCATTTAAGATTGAGTATTAAAGGGCCTATTCACCATTTTTTTAAGAAAAGGAAAAAAAAGGAATAAGGGTCTTTCACACATTCCCTCTATAATTATACATGTAAAACCATTCTGGATTCATATACCTTGCAGATGGAAATATTGTGAGGGTTTACTGTATATTTTCCAGCAAAAAAAATAATATTGATTTTATTCATTTATTTTGGGCTTCTTTGACTCCCCCTTTTCTTTTCTGGTCCTCAAGGTGCAGAAATAAAAAAGAACATTTTATATTAGTTAAATCAGTCATGCATATAGGTAGGTGCCTCTGCTTGGAATAAGTGCCACTGGGCATCTAACCACAGCTCTGGCCAACAACACATAGCTGCCCTTGTTCTGAAGGCTTGCCCCTTCTGCTCCTCAATGCTCCCACAGTTTCCAGACCCCGGACATCTTTGAAAAGAAGGTGTGCTTGCTGACTATTAATTCCTATGCCTTGCAGTCTCAAAGTGCTCTGCTACTTCTCTTTCTCTTGTCTTTTCTAATGGAAAGATACTAGTGAGTAGCTTTGGGAAGAAGCTAAAAGGTATTTTAATTGAATTTTACCTAGTTGAATTAAGATATATACACTTGAGTGTATATGGAAAAATGTCATGTGATATAATCTCACACACACACACACACACACACACACACACACACACACACACACTGCTTATTGTTTACCACATACATAGCTTCCTTCTGAGGACCTTGCATAAGTCTTCATGTTCTATAAAATCTAATCTGTACAGACTAGGCCAAGGCTAATTTAGTGACAATCTTTATAGACTGGCCAGCGACTAGGGCATAAATGGCTTTGAGAATCCAACAAGGAACCTCAATCTGGATGATAACTGACTGAACCAAAATTATCTTCTTAATAAAAATATGAAAGACAGGAAGTGTGTCAGTAGTGGCAAATGAATTGGAAGCAGAGGCAGAAGAAATTTGTATTCAGTGAAAGAGTAACTGAGCCCTGTGTTTCACTAATATGATTTAGATATCTACCTGAATGACCCCTGTGGACCAATAGCCTTTGTAATGTTTCTTTAGTCAACTCACACTTCTCCCTGAAATCATTTTTTAAAATAATTCTCTCAAACTATTGTTCTCAAACTTATTTCTCTTATTTCTTGCTACTCCATTGCAAGAGGAAAATTATGAGTCCTCATAATTTTAAAATCAAACAAATACCCTACCCAAATATGCTCCATGAGCTCCTGATAACTTTTTCTCTAATAATAAGAATTTTATTTATAGCGTTGACCTTATAGTTCAGGTGTTTAGAGCATGATCCTGATACACCAAGGTTGTGGGTTCAATCCCTAGTAAGGGCACATACATGAATCAGCCAAAAAATACAAAATAAGTGGAATAAAAAAATCAATGTTTTTTCTCTCTTTCTCTGCTTTCCTCTTCTTTCCTCTCTTTCTTAAAATCAATCAATCAATAAAATATAAAAAAGTTTTTATTTTCTTCCTCATTCCCACTTTCTGCTTTTGAGAAATTCTATATATAATTTCTATCATGTCTCTTGGTTCAAAGTCTCACTTTTTCAGCTGAGTTCTCTCCATTGACTTTTGGGGGTTTTTTGTTTCTTTAAAAATGTAGAGTATTTAAGAGAACATTACAAATGCCCATTTACCCATCTTCCTTCCAGAATTAACAGATGGTTAATGTTTTCCAATTTATGTCTCAGCTTTACATGTTATAGAACAAAAGGTATAAAAATTACAAAACAAATATACTTTGTTCTCTTTTCTCAATCCCAGTTCTCCTTCTCTTGTTTTTACCCAAAAGCACCCACCTTCATAAATTTGATATGTATCCTTCCTCCTTACTCTTTATATGTTTACAACAAATCTGTGTATACATAAAGAATATGAGGCACTACTTTGTGAATTTAATTTTTTCATAAATAGTATCATGCTGTATGTGCAGCGTTCTGATATTTTATTCAATATTATTTTGTATAATCTATTCACGTTGCTACATGTAGTTTAAGTTCATTCCAGTTTTGTTTTACATATTATTTTATCATATGAGTATACTAATGTAGTCCTCTATTTTTTTGCTATCGCACACAATACTGCATTGAGTATGCTTCTTCTTGTTTGGCTTCTTAACAAACTAAATTTGGCCTCATCCTCACTGCATACCACTCTATTTCTTTCTCTAACCTCAAAATCAGTTTGTCAAAGAATTATCTAGACATAATGACATTATTTCTTCATCTCTTACTCCTCAAATTGCTTTAGTTTTTCTTGTTTCCCTAAAACTCTATCAAAAACAGTTCTTGTTAATAAGCAGGCAGTGAGGAAGTTGACCACATAATAAGTGTGATGCATAACATGTAAACTCTAGTGTTACTATCTCTTGTTCTCAATTACTGGATCCAACCCTTATTTGCACTGAGGCCACAAAGTCAACTGCAAGGTGACAGTGGATCTAACAGCAGCAGTAAGATACTGCTAAGGTTCCATACTTAAAGTTTTAAAATATGACATGTCACAGGTAAGAGAATAAGTGCTATCACTCAATTGTACCAAGAAGCAGCCCAAATCAAAAAGGTGACTTAGTACATTATCCAAAGTTTTATGTAAAATGCAATGCATGAAAAATATCTTCCAACTCTCATTCATATGTTTATTTATTTATTGAATAAAAATAATATTTAGCTACATACTCAGTAAGCTATACCAAGTTCCAGGAATTACACAAAGAAGAAGAAGAAGGCATCAACCTTGTTCTCTTGGCACTCATGGACTATTGAGAAAAACAGATGTGATAAGGTTTGTGGCAGAAGTGTGAAGTGATGTTCTCATAGCACAATGAGGGTCAGCCTGGCTATTTGGGAAGTGTGGGAAGCCCTCACAAAACAGGACTTTTAGATGGTACTTACAGAATAAGGAAGAATTTACCTGAGAAAGAAGAACGTAGAAAGGGTATTTTAGGTGGAGGGGGATAACATGGGCCTGGCATTACATAGAGTTTGACATATATTAGGCACTCAATAAATATTTGGTAATTTTGTGATAAATGAATAAAAGGGGGGAAATAGACCTAATACTGTGGGGATGATAAGAAAGCTGAGGAGCTTCTCTGTGGTTCACTTGCATTGTTCTGACCCATTCTGAATGGAGAAAAAAAAGAAAGAGTAATTTCTGTGTCTTGCATGTCACTTTACATAATATGATCTAAAGGTTTTTATAATAATTCATTTGCTGTTAGAACTTCTCATACATGCTTTTAGCTGGGTGACTGAAAGTGATGAAGTTTATGTCTGATTTCTTGGTAACCCCATAAATGGCTGTCAAAATGTGGTGGTGTTATGATTGATACAGGCATCAACAGACAAAGCAAAGGGTAAGCTTGCCTTAATGTAGGTAAGGTGACACAACTTTCTCACACAGATGGCTATACAGTGCAAGGGACCCAAGAAACACTCCAGGTCAGATGGGCAAGCTGTGGTGGCCTTCAGATTCTCCCAGAAGTGTTCACCCATCAATGATGTCTCCTGATTTAAAGAAGATATTGTCAGACTCTTTGAGAAGCTCCTTTTTTTCTGATTTCCAGAAACTTTTATAGCTTTCTGGCCCTCTCAAATGTTCTGAAGACTCTGATTATATGCTTGTCTGATTATCGAGTGGAGTAACTAAAAACAGTCCCAGTAACTTCTTGGGTACTTCCTATAAATCTGAGAAAATTAGATGTGTACCACCACTTACCATGTGCAGTTCCAAATCTTCAGGCTTGCTTCAGTTCTATTCTGGCATGCCCTAAAATAAACTTGCTCTTCAAGACATAATGGTTTTTATGACATAAATGCATCAACAAGTAAAATAAGAGGCTATTCTAAAGTGTCCTTTAATGCAACCTGCTGTTTTTCTGTCCATTAGTATAAACAAGACAAACTAAAAGGGGTGAGAACCTTTGTGACATAGTCAAACAAAAACATCCAAGAGGTAAATGTTATTGTAATTTTTTCAATTAACAAATATTTAGACTATAGGGAATAATAATATTTTGTGCTAGATTATGACCTCTTCAATGTATGTCTTGCTTGACTCCCACTATGTAATTATGTTTTATTATACAGTGCTTGTCACCTACAAATATAACACAATATTGACTTATTATTATTAATCATAGTTCATTTATACATTATTTTAAAAAGACAAAGATGAGATAGAGAAGGGATGTAGGAAGTATACTTAGTGGAAATGTTGCTATAGTTTGAAGGCTAGAGATTATCTTTGTGTTTATTATCTCTAAGATTGTAAATTTTCTAGAAATCTATTCGACTTATACTTCTGATTTTTGGCTGTGAAGAAAGAAAATGGAAAAATAGTTGCCTTCTATCTCAGCTACTATATTAGCCAAAATCAGCCTTACAAATGACATGACTTAAAACTGTATAAAACTGGGGAGGGAATCTTTGAAACCATTGCTATCTTTTTCATTTAGTGAATATAAACTGAGACTTGAAACCATAAAAATGGAGTTACTATAGTGGCTCTAGACTCTAGGGAAATAATTAACTGCGTACATTTTCAAGATTTCCAGCCCCTTATTTTTCTGTAATTCCAATTTTCTTCATCAGTTCAGGGAAACCATTTTGTTAAGTAATTTGCTTTATGTAAAATAATAATTTCTACCTTAGGAGGTTGAAATGAGGATTTAACTTAAAGCTTAAGTTTACGCAGTCACATATTAAAAGGCCCTCAAAATGGTGGCTACCATCATCATCATCACTGATTACTTATACCAAAGCTAGTACTACAAAGTATTTGAAATGGCTTTTGTTAAAAGTCACAACTACATTAAAGCCATTAAAATAAAAAATATATATAAAGTATTAAATTGTATTTTGAGTTTTTTGGCAGTGCAGACAAAATTTTTATGAATAATTGTTTACATAATAATTATTAATTTACATGATAAAAGAAAATATAGTTTCAGAAAGATTTTTTGATGTTAAAATATGAGTCATTTTTTTATAAAATATTGTTTATAAATGACACTAAATAAAACAATTGACAATGTACCCATCAATGATTTTACAAAAAATCCCAAACCATTCTTTGTTATTTCATAGAAAATGAAGAGCATATCATTTTGCTAAAAATTAATAGAAAGGTTTCCAAGTGCATTACTTAACTTATAATTATAGAACCAAAAGCTAGAATTTAAGTTAGATTTCCTAGAGAAAGAAATGTGTCTCAAGTCAGTAGTTATCAAAGTTGAATATATTGTATATCAAAATTGCTTAAGAAACTTTGAACAAAATTCTAGGATCTTGCCCCAGATCTACAGAAACTGATTTGCTTTGGGTGGGATCCAGGCATATATATTTTTAAAAAAGTATTCAGATGATTCTGATGAGCAGCCAGATCTAGGAATCACCACCTTAAGCTGTCTTCTAGTCTACCACTGTTTTATAGTGATGAAAATAAATTCAAGTTTTAAATCACAAAAAATTTCAAATGAAATATTAGACACTGAAATTTATCTGCCATAAAATTTAATAATTTTCTACATTTTTGACATATTTGCTTCAGATTATATTTAAAAATTTATTTTGACTTCTGTGTTATAAACACAGTTTAACCCCCAGTCTGATCCTATCCTTTCTTTTTCAGAAATAACTAAGATCCTATGTATTGTCCCATGTACATTTTTATAATTTTATTACATATGCACATACCTGTAAATTATACAGCATTATTTAGTATTGGCTTAGCTTTGGGGTTTATATATATTAGATATATTAATATACATAATATATAATATAATATAATATATAGTATAATATAATATATATAATATATATATTCACTGTGTATAAATTTTCTTGTTTGTTTTTGCTCAATATTATGTTTTTCAATTTTGGTCATAATAATAATACAAGAAATACTAGTTTATTCACATTAACAGCCAAGGGCTTGTTTTTGATAAATAGACCACTTATTTATCCATCCTCTAGCGTTTCCAGGAGATGAATAATTAGACTATTCCCATTTTTTCTTCAGTGTTGCAAAGACTAATATAGATATCCTTTTAAATGGTTAAGGTTGGCCCATGTAGTTGAGTTTCTCTACATCATCATAAGAAGAAACTTTGATGACCTTGGCCCTCATCCCCTCAATGCATTTCTGCAGCTTTGCACATAACAGAGGCTTCTTCCTCCACATTTCTGCATCGCTCTGCCTGGGAGCTTGTTCTAGTCCCTAGAGAAGTTCTGCAGTATACTGGACTGGGTAATAGTGCTGAGGGGTTTACATCCTCAGGAATAACTTTTTTTTTTTTTGAAGATTTTTATTTATTCATTTTAGAGAGGAGAGATATAGAGGAAAAGGAGAGAAAGGGAGAAAGAAGGAGGAGAGGAGTAGGAAGCATCAACTCCCATACATGTCATATATGCCTTCACCAGGCAAACCCAGAGTTTCAAACCAATGACCTCAGTGTTTCAGGTCAACACTTTATCCACTGTACCACTACAGGTCAGGCAGAAATAACTTTCAATTAATAAGAGATGGGACTGGGTAGAATAAAACCCAGCTCCTTTGCTGCATGGTAGGACATTTCTGAGATGTGTTCTAATAATTCTCTCAGGGTGCTTTCACCTAGCCGGGTGTTCCTGAGGAAGACTCTGAGGATTTGCTCTGTTTGTTAGTGAGGTGACACAAGCATTGTAGAGAAGCTCAAGGGTGGCTGTCCTGTGTAAGCCAGAGTTCACTGTAGCAGATGCTGCTCTAGAATCCCAATCCTTATTTCAGATGGGATCATAGCAGTCTAACTGAAGAGGCCAGGTTGGGCACTTAATGGTTAGAAGGAAGTAAGTGGGCCTAGTTACTTTAACAAGCAGCAAGCTAAAGAGGCAACCAAGATCCTTACACTGTCTAAGATTTTTTGACAATGGTTAATATACCACATTATTCCCAGGGGCAAGACAGAGGGCCACACAATGGGGGGGGGGGAGGCTTAATATATATAAGCCAGTCATGGGCTGATTGCCTATTTTTGTAAAGAAAAAAAATACTTACTCTAAACCAACAATGCCCATTGAATTACATATTGTCTGTAACTGTTTTCACACTACAACCACAGAATTGAGTAGTTGATAGAGACTGGATGATCTGTAAAATCTATTTACTCTTGGATCTTTTAAGAAAATGTTTGCTAATCCCTGGTTTACACCAATTAAATTTAATATGATTATGAATATAATCATTTTAAAACTACAATCTTGTTATTTTTTCCATCTGGTCCAGATTTTTTTTTGGGGGGGAGGAACTTCATTCAGTATAGCTTTAGTATCACATTTCATCTCCACTATTGCCACATTTGCTATATTTCTTGGTTTTGCAGTTGTTCTTCGGAGTTTTTTCTTCCCAATCTTATCATAATCTATCATCGAATACTATTGTACCACTATATTAATTTAGGAATCACACAACTATTTCTTCTGTTTCCTTCTTTGTGCTACTGTCATACATTTTACTTCTCCATATGTTATAAACCTTACTTCTCCATATGTTATAAACCTTACGGTATATTGTTGTTTCTATTTTAAACAAGTATCTATGGAAGAATGTAGGAAAAAAGTGTTGTATGTATACTTTCTATTAACCATTTTCTGTGATCTTTATTGCTTTGTGTTTGAATTTACATTGAGTGTTATTCCTCAGCTTCAGTGCAAGTCAGCTTGTGGTTGCCTAAAAAAAGTATTTTACCTTAATTTTAAAGAATATGGTTTGCTGACTTCACTGGTAAGTTATATCCGACATTTAAATTTTTATTTATTTACTTACTCATTTTTTTAGAGAGGAGAGAGAGAGAGAGAGAGAGAAGGGGGGAGGAGCAGGAAGCATCAACTCCCATATGTGCCTTGACCAGGCAAGCCCAGGGTTTCGAACCGGCGACCTCAGCATTTCCAGGTCGACGCTTTATCCACTGCACCACCACAAGTCAGAATTATATCTGACATTTAAAGAAGAATTACCACTGATACTTTACAGTCTTTTCCAAATAGAAGAGGGGGGAGTTCCCAACTCAATCTATGAGGTCAGTATTAACCTGAAACCTTACTAGATAAAAACAACAACAAAAAAATGAAAATGACGAACTGATATTCTTTATGAATATAGATGAAACAAATCTTAACATACTAGCAGATAGAACCAAGCAAGCTTTAAAAAGGATTATACCATGACCAAGTGGGTTTTATCCTAGGAATGCAAAGTTGGTTCAACATATAAAACTGTAATCAATATCATGAAATATTTAGTTTTTATACCTTTCTGTTCAATTTTTGTATAATTCCATGCATACTTGAAAATAAAGAATATTTTCTAATTTTAATAATATTTTAAAATATTCTCCAGTTTTATGGATCGAATTTTGCACATATTTTAGACCAAAATTGTTAATTGGGTTACTTGTATATTTTATATTCTTATTGATATTTTTGTTTTCTTGATTTATTAATTAGAGACATAAGTTAAAATTAATCACCATGCATATCTTTTGTTAATTTTTTCTGTAAGTTTTGAAACTACTGCATTATATATTTTGATGTTCCTTTGTGAGGATTATAAAGGATCAGGATTATATAGTCTTAGTTAATTTTCCTTTAAAATATATGACATTTTCCTCTTTTTCATTGATATTTTTTCTCAAAATATATTTTGCTTTTATTGATATGACTATACTAGGCTTTGGGGGTATTATTTGTCTGAGAGTATTTCTACTTTTTTTTTTCTTTTAGCCTAGCTGTGTTATACTTAATTGTGACTTTTAGTAAAAGGTATTCATTAGATTTTTAAAATACCACTTTTTGGGGAATCACCTTCTTTTTATGTGGCAAGTTAATGCATCAATAATTACATTAACTAAATGCATTTTATAATCTTATTATTTATTCTATTTTTTATAATTTTTTTACTCTTTTATTAAACTCCTCTTGTTTTATTGATCAAGTTTTATTAATTCTCTTTTCTTCTCTATTGATTTATATGTTAACTATTTACTTTTAAAATTATCACAGCAGTTTATAAATTTTAATTTCTACATTTGACCTAGAAAATCTACGATGAATCAATAGCTTTACCCTCCTCCCAATCAATACAGAAATCTTATAATGTTTTAACATCATCAAAACCATTACAAATAATACCTAACTCAACCTATTTCTCAAGTCTTTCTATTTTACTAATTTTTATTTGTATCTAAACTGCTTTTTAATATGTCCATTTACTTTTTAATTCAATAACTCTATATATTATTTTTGACATCATTGCCTCTTTTTAAATTGCCTTTTTAATGGTGTTATTCTTGCCTTATCATTTCTATTTCTTTTTAAATCATTTAAATCCTATATTTTTATAGATGTTTAAAATTTTTTGTAATCTTAAATGCAGGGATTATGTGCGTTTAATCTTGCTAATAAAATATTGTCACTTATGTTAAAAAATTTTTTTTTGATTGTGAGTTCAGCAACAGCAGGCTATATGTGCATGTGTGTAAAGTATGTGTGTTTGCAAGAGAAATGGGTAAATGAGCTTCACTTTTGGAAGTATTTCCCCCAAAGTATTTTGAATTTGCATTTGCTTATGCAAGGTCCCTTGTATCAGTTTTTTCCCCATGTATATTTCTTGGCTTGATACTCTTTGTATCTCACAAAGTATGTAAAATCAAGATGCATTTGTCCATGGCTCAAAGCATCACTTTTTCATAGAGATTTTTGTTTCTTCGTGACGCAGATCCCCAGGTAGAGGCAAGGTTCCTTGCCTAATGTTTGCGTGTATGTCTAGTATGTTTTTTCACTGAGGATGAAGCCATTGATGGTTTTATCTTATCGGAGTCTCAGTTCTGCCTTCACACTCAAATATGCCGAAAGCTTCACTTATTGAGTTTTAAACTCAAGCTTCTAGTTATTAAATCCTATTTCAGACCACCAAAATATCTTTAACAAATGCACTTTCTGGATTTCAGGTCCATTTTTACTTTAATAGCTGGGTACTTTTCTTTCTTTCTTATAAGTCCATCTTTCTAATTCTCCCCTTTATTCCTATAGGAATATGCATTTATTTCCTTAGATTTAAAAAAAGGGGTATAGTGAAACTCAGATCTTAACTCTTATAGGAAAATTGGAAAGAATTTTGAAATACCTTTATGCATCACATAGCTAAGATAGGCTCCTTTTGAGAGGAAATGGCAACTGATAATTCAAAGTTGTTTTGTCTGAAGGAATGAGAAGGCTATTTTATGGTGTTTCTAATTGAAAGCTATCTCTAGGGTTAGGTAAAGGGGGGGTTCAAATTTGACTATCATCTTTAACTTAATCTTAGATTAAAGGTCATTCAATTCTTTTTTTTCCCCTCAAAATTTTATATTTATTATAATTTTTTCCCTTTTCCACATGAGAAGAGGGGAGATAGAGAGACAGATACCCACATTTGCCCCACCCAAGATCCACCTGGCAATCTCTGTCTGCGGCCAATGTTCTACCCATCTGGAGCTATGCTCTCAACAGAGCTGTTTTTAGTGCCTGAGGCAGGGGATCCATGGAGCCATCCTCAGCACCTGCAGCGATACACTCAAACCAATCTAGCAATGGCTGTGGGAGGGGAAGAGATAGACAGAGAGAAAAAGGGAGGGTGAGAGGTGGAGAAGCAGATGGTCACTTCTGTGTGCCCTGACTGAAAATTGAACCCAGAATATCAACACTCCAGGCTAACGCTCTACCACTGAGCCAACCAGCCAAGACTTCATTCACTTCTTCTTTTTTTCCATGGCATGAAGCAAGTGTGTACATTTGTAGTACCTGTTACTCTTTACTCCCAAGGAATATGTAAATATGCTTGATTTGATTTTTCAGAAAGTTGTCTCTAGCACTATGGAGATCTCAGGGGGTCTGGTTCCCTGTGTTAAACTAGTGCTAGTATCCATAAGTAGTTGGTTTACTGGATCCAGATTGACACAGGAATGTGCTTTTAATGAAATATACAATATTTTATTAGAGTCTTTTGTTTTCCTTACTAATTGTAATTCTTGATTAGTTTAGTGGAAATACTATACTGGGAACCTAATATTCAAATTTAAACATTAAAGAAGAGTACTGAAATTTACTGAGTGCTTACATCAGTGTTCCATGTACTATGTATTTATTATCTCATTTTATTTTTAAGTCAACTCTGCATTTAAGTATTATTGCTCATTTTTTTAAAATGAAGAAATTGAGGCTTAGATAAGTTTATAAATTTATTCAAAGTAACATAATTAATAATGATATGTATGACTCCAAAGCATCTGCTCTTTGTGCTATGACACTAACAGTAATACAAGAGATTTTGAGAAGATACAAAGACAAACTGTATCAATCAGAATAATTTTTCAGTTAAAATGTTACTATTTTTAAATCAGAAAAAGATTTGGTTCAGGGAATATGAAGCTTGCAAACCACTGAAAAGACTAGCAGAACAGGTTCTGGGTTAGAACTGCACAAAACAGCCCAGAGAAATAACATAGAACTGGCCTTCTAGAAGAGTCACAATTGGGATCATGGGGAATCAGGAAGGCACAACCTGCATAGTAAGATACTGGGACACTTTTTAGATGTGATTCAGGTTATGGCACTCTATTCACAATTGTTGGCTTCATGATCATTCTGTGTCTAATAGATCTCTCTTCACCTTGCCTCTTGATACATGAAATATGCTAACATTACTACAACAAAGCTTAGTACTTCCAGGGCTGTGCTTGCTAACATGGCCAACAGATATGTTAAAATAGTGATCTTTACCTCACTTACACTTTCTAAATCTTTCACAAGTGTATCTGATGGGTCAGACTCAAATATACCTGAAACTCTAGCTGCAAGGGAATCTAGCAAATGTGATTTTAAACTTTGTAGCCTCTGCAGCACCAGAAGACATACTAGAAGATGAATGGAATGAGTATTGATTACCAATTCTTTCCTGGGGATAATCATGGAAAAACTCATGGGGATATTCTTCCAGAGGTGTTAATTTGGAAAGATTATGAAGGTGAATCCATGTAAGATAGTAAAGAAAACCTACCAGGGCAGAGATTTAAAAGATTATTTTTTCTAAGAATTATGTCATGGAAAACCTCCATGGAGGAATGGGTATTTGACTAGAACAACACCAAAAATATACATTTCAAAATAAATTTTTTTCATGATTTAGCATTCCTAAACATTTTATTTTTACCAAGTAAAATCAAATTTACTTAATAATAGCTTTTCTAATTAAAAATGAAATGTGTTAAGCCAATAAATAAGTTGCAATATTATTGTTAATAATATGAGTTAATTATGTACAATAACTTTCTGAAAAAATTCAAAATATTTTTCAAAAACCAAGTCTAAAAAATTATTTTATTTCTTCTGTTTAATTGACAATAGCCTTCCTTAATGTATTTTAGTATGAACTTTTTAATTCTCTTCAGGAATGTATACTATTTCACTATGTCCCATATTATTAGCCTAAGGAAATAGCTGCATCTTTTTACAGAAGCAATTAAATTCCTTGAAAATAGTTCCATGAAATCAAACTGAAATGGGAAGTAGACTCTGAAGTTATGTTAAGCCTGCTGCCTGAATCTTATTAGACTCATTCTATATTGTTAAGTCCTAGGCACATGGTCTCTGGCTGTTTTCATGACTATGTAATGGAATTAACATTTCAAGTTTGTAGGGAATGCAGTAGAAACATGATAGGCAATAGCAGGAAGGAATGGCTCACTCATAAACAATCTTCTGGAATTTTGAATTAATTAAGTTTGAGTAGCTAAAAGGAAAAGTGGGTAAATGTGCTTTCATTTTCTTCAGTTTCCTGTTGCATTATGTGGCTTCTTGAATGTTGCATAATATAAATCATCTTACCACTAGAAGACAAGTTTTAGCTTGCAAACTCAGCAGATTACTTAATTTTATTTTTTCAGTTGGCTATCTATACCAATTCAAGCCAAGAGAGTATCTCATGTCACCTAACACAATAAATAGGTCCTTGAGCATTTGCGGCAATATCCACAATATTGGCAGACTAATGTTTCCTTTCCTCTGCCAAGTACCATCAACATTATTTTTGGTTGGATCTGAATCCGAACAGCCCAGAGTTTCCATTACATCGTCCTAATTGTTAAGAAGGGGGATTGCTATAATTCTTTAAAACTAGTCTGTTTAGTTGTAGTTGTTACTATAACATCAGATTGAAATATTGCTTCTCTCTGTTGGTTTGGCCACTGCGTAGCAGCCAGCCTAGTAGTGTCAAGGCATTAAGAAGGCAAAGCTATCCACAGTCAACTGTATGAATGGAACAATTCACACTGTTGTACATAGATATAGAGGTTAAACCCAAACACAAGAAAAAGTGATGCTGGAAGCACTTGGGAACAGCTGGGCCAGATGAATAACTCAATTGGATGCCATGAGGAACAAATTAAACAACTGACTGGAGACCAGGCTGCTCCTGTGACAGACACTTTAATCAGGAAGTCAAAAGCTGATTGACAAGATGAAAAGCTGGATGACATGAAAAATGGAAACAGAAGGAACAACACAAGAAAAGGGCACCCCGGGTCAGCATGCTGACAAAAATAATCAAGTACGACAGGCCATAATCCAATCTTCGAATGTTTGGCATGGTGCTAGTTATGAGACTCTGCAGCCAAGAGGAAAGAAAACTATTATTAAGCAAAGAAATTATCTGGCTTTCTAGAACTCACTATTACATGTTCACTATAGGATTTTCTTTTTCCTTTTTTTTATTAACAAGCATAATAGTTTTTGTTGAGTTTCATAAGATCAATTAAAAAGTGCTAATTTATTTGGATACAAAACCTTAGAAAGACAATATATAATAATGTTTTAAATTCATAATTAACTACTAGGTAATACGCACATTGTCTGCCAAAAATCACAAAGTATAGGACCTTCTTATGCTCCTCTATTAAAGGCATAGAGGAAGAAGAGGTAGCAATTACTGAGAGGAGGTTTTTGTGACCCACTTAATAACTCTTATACAGGATTCTTACTGCTGAATTACTATTGGACTCTAAGGCCCAGCTTCATTCCAGAGAAGAAATTTTGTTTGTGCTACTTGAATAATTTCTGATCAGAATACCACCAGCAAAAGATATATTTTTACATAAATTATCTGAAGAATGAGAGGATGGCCTTTTTTTTTTAATGGAGATTATGTAAGAGTTTGTTGTTCCTGGCATAAAAGTATGTGTGTATGTTATACGGCTTCAGCTCATATGGTATTTTTATTTCAAGAGCAGATCGTTTACCAGAGGAAGGCCCACCTTTGCAGAGCTCAGACACTGTGATTTTGTATCTTTTCAATAAACCCCTCTACCCTTTGGAAAAATAGAAAACTTGCAGTTCATATCTCAAGACCAGATGACACTGTCTCCTTTGGATTCCTACACTGGAGTTAAACCTACATCTCCAGAGAAAAGATGTTTTAATTTATTGTTTTAGTCCACTAGTTTTTTTTAAATTTTTTAATTTTTATTTATTCATTTTAGAGGAAAGAGAGAGAGAAGAGAGAGAGAGAAGGGGGGGAGCAGGAAGCTTCAGCTTCCATATGTGCCTTGACCAGGCAAGCCCAGGGTTTTGAACCGGCAACCTCAGCATTCCAGGTCAATGCTTTATCCACTGCACCACCACAGGTCAGGCTAGTTTTTTTGTTTTGTTTATATTTTACAGGGACAGAGAGAGTCAGAGAGAGGGATTGATAGGGACAGACAGAAATGGAATGAGATGAGAAGCATCAATCATCAGTTTTTCTTTGCAACACCTTAGTTGTTCATTGATTGCTTTCTCATATGTGCCTTGACAGTGGGGCTACAGCAGACTGAGTGACCTTTTTTTCAAGCCAGCAACCTTGGGTCCACACTTGTGAGCTTTTTGCTCAAGCCAGATGAGCCCGCACTCAAACTGGCGACCTCGGGGTCTTTTTTTTTTAAATTTATTATTATTATTATTATTATTATTATTATTATTTTTTTTGTATTTTTCTGAAGCTGGAAACAGGGAGAGACAGTCAGACAGACTCCCGCATGCGCCCGACCGGGATCCACCCGGCACACCCACCAGGGGCGACACTCTGCCCACCCCAGGGGCGATGCTCTGCCCCTCCGGGGCGTCGCTCTGCGTAGTGACCAGAGCCACTCTAGTGCCAGGGGCAGAGGCCAAGGAGCCATCCCCAGCGCCCGGGCCATCTTTGCTCCAACGGAGCCTTGGCTGCGGGAGGGGAAGAGAGAGACAGAGAGGAAGGAGGGGGGGTGGTGGAGAAGCAAATGGGCGCTTCTCCTATGTGCCCTGGCCGGGAATCGAACCCGGGTCCCCCGTACGCCAGGCCGATGCTCTACCGCTGAGCCAACCGACCAGGGCCAGACCTCGGGGTCTTGAACCTGGTTCCTCTGCATCCCAGTCCGATGTTTTATTCACTGCACCACTGCCTGGTCAGGCTAGTCCACTAGTTTTCAAACTATGTTTCTAATCTCTAGAGGTTTTGGAAAAAGAGTATGGTCATGAAGGACATTTTTTTTATTTGTATCTACTCTATTACCTTCACTTTCTAATGGTCTGAGAATTGTGGAGTACTAAAAACACAGTGGAAAGATTTTCTGGTCTCAAAAATGTATAGAAGAAGAAAAACGTTACTCTGATAATGTTATTCTCAGGTGAGGTCACTACTATCTGACTGAATACGTTCAGCTCAAACTGGAGGACTGAGTTGACATGCCTTACAGAAAGTCCGACCAAATATCTCACCAATAGCATTCTAGATGTGCCTGGGTCATGGCTGATAACTTTTCATTCTATAGAATTTTCTCGAATGCATCATTGTAAATCTTAAAACTTGAATCTTACTTCTGCTATACAGTTAAATTCACTTGAGTCACAGCTCCCTACAAAGCTAGCTCCTTCTTTCCTTGGCCTTCAGGGACATGGGTCCAAACTCTCAAATAGGTAACCTAAAAGGCCTTTAATTTTGGTATGAGCTCAGGACTGATCCTAAAGTCTTCTTAATTTGTTTGTTTGTTTTTTTTTTTTTTTGCATTTTTCTGAAGCTGGAAACAGGGAGAGACAGTCAGACAGACTCCCGCATGCGCCCGACCGGGATCCACCCGGCACGCCCACCAGGGGGTGACGCTCTGCCCACCAGGGGGCGATGCTCTGCCCATCCTGGGCGTCGCCATGTTGCGACCCTCCTGGGTGTCGCCATGTTGCGACCAGAGCCACTCTAGCGCCTGGGGCAGAGGCCACAGAGCCATCCCCAGCGCCCGGGCCATCTTTGCTCCAATGGAGCCTTGGCTGCGGGAGGGGAAGAGAGAGACAGAGAGGAAGGCGCGGCGGAGGGGTGGAGAAGCAAATGGGCGCTTCTCCTATGTGCCCTGGCCGGGAATCGAACACGGGTCCTCCGCACGCTAAGCCGACGCTCTACCGCTGAGCCAACCAGCCAGGGCTTAAAGTCTTCTTAATTTAATGTCATCTTAAAAGATGACAGAGAAAGTTCACTAAGTCCTCAGTGCTTAAAACCACATGCTACCATGTTAGGAGAAAAAATGTATCCACTGAGTTTCTTTTTTTTTTTTTTTCCACTGAGTTTCTATGCTGGGTTCACTCTAATCATTTAGAAGGTCTGACCTATCAGGCTCCACCTGTTTGCTATAAAAAGGAGCTACGTATATTAACGTAACATAACCTGGGTGACCTTGCTTCTTATACCTGCTTTTGCTTTGACCATGCTTCCACCTGTATCTAAACTCCTCTGTGATCCCCATGTTATCCCTACCTGCAGCCCTTAGGACTCAGGGTTTCCATGAGCTACCCCCAGACTCGGTCTTTTCCCAGGTTCTTGACTTCATTGCTCCTTGATTCTAATATCTTCATCTCCACTCACCAGGTGATCCTGGTCCTGATCCTGATCTTGTGGAACTCAATCTCTGTCCACAGCTACTCAGTCTTTCTTGGCCTACTGGAAGGTTAGGAACAGAGTGGGATGGATGTCAGTAGTAAGGTGGAGAAATGTGGCAGATTAAAACGACTGCATCACTCATGGCAATATTAGTATTGTTGTTGTTGTTATTCTTCTTATTATTAGGCATTTTCTCCAAAGACACAATGATAAAATAGAATATAATGTTTAGAATAAGACAGTGCTGATAATATGGAGCATTCAGAGAAGAGAAAACTCAATATGTAATATATTGTAAGATAGACTATATACAAACATAAGTTCATTTAATTTATTTGATATAGCATCAATGATTTGGGTGATGTGAAATATTTGTTGAATGGTGACTATAGTGAGATCTTTGACTTTTCTCAGGAGGTCAATCATTACAACTCACCAACAACCAAAGTTTATTATTTATTTTCATTATGAAATATGTTTCATATATATTTAGTCTCCATTTTATTTCTAATAATGCTATTTGAAACCTCAAGTTTTATTTGATAAGTGAAAGAAAGGCTGGATTGTATATACAAAGTACTAAGAAGAATATAGTACCTCCTATACTACATATTTACAAATAAAAAATAATATAAAACTTAAAAATATATATGTGTAAAAAAGTCTGACAAAATTTTGAATTTTATTTTTTGAAACATTTTTAAAAAATTGAATTTAGTGAGAGAGGAAGGGAGAAGAAGAAACAGGAATATCCATCTGTATGTTTCCTAATCAAGGATTGAACTAGCAGCCCCTGTGCTTCTGGACAATGTTCCAACCAACGGAGCTATCCAGCCGGGGCTAGCTTTTCTTTTGGTAGCTGTTTCATTTTCTTTATAAAAAACATCAACTATCACAATTTCATATTTTTCTCTAATTTCCTAACTGTTTAGGATCCTAAATATATCTTTAGAATTAATTGAAAAACCCATCACTGTATGGGGATTATAACAATATATATACTTCTTCACAAACCCAGCAATTATATGTATAACACAGAACAATTTAGAAGAATATAGTCTAATATAAAAGTCACACATAGCTGATATTTTAATTTCTCAAACACGTTTATTTTTGAAACTTTCTAGTTTAAAAGCTATCAACCACAATTTGCCTATAAATTTAAAGTCCTAATCTTGTATTAGATGTCCTTTACTGTCTGTTGACACTAAAGAAGAGAGAAAACTAACATTCTTTAACTTATTAGTATGTGCCAGGAAATTTAACACATTTTACCATATAGTTCTACAAATCTGACAGGCAAAAATTTTAAATAATTTAAATAACTCGCTGAAGGTCACACAGTGAGTAAATGGCACAGCCAAGATTTAAAACCAAATCTATCTGTTTCTCCAGATTGGTCTATGGTGTAGAGAACAGTGGAGATCAGATATTTAAGAATCCATTGTTGACAAAGATTAAGAAAGTGAGGATATCAGAAAATAAACAGTCATTTAGGAAATTTCACATTATGAGTTTGATACAAGAGTTCAGCACTAATACACAGCCAGAGGCAAAAAGTAAAGATCAGGCACGAAGCCATATTCATGCCCTTAAATAATGCCCAATTTGGTAGTTTAGTTAATGGCCACACATTTCTACCATACTACTATGCATATCCTTTTGCATTGTGATTTTGCTGTTCTGCCCATCCAGGGTTAGGTTGGTTTCTCCAACTCCTTGAATTGGGATCAAATCTGTGACTCTCTTGGGCCAACAGAATGGGACAGAATAGACATTATACAAGTTCCACAGCCTGAGCCTCAAGGTATCTTGAAGATTCTGACCTTGCCTTCTTGGGTCGATGTCCTGAGATCACAGGACTTTTATAAGAAAGCCCCTCAGGCTTACTAGAGGAAGAGAGGCCATATAAAAAAGAATGAAGACTCCCCAGACATCATTATGGTCAATACCCATCATCAGAAGATGAATCAAGTCATTTGAACCTTGCATTGCAGATAACCCTCCAGTGTGAACAAGAACATGAAACCAGCAGAGGAGCATCCTAACCAGCCTGCAGAACTATATGGGAAGTAAGAAATCATAATTGTTTAAGCCACTAGATATAGGGGTGGTTTGTTGCACAGAAATGGTGAACTAAAACAGAAGTCACTACACAGAGGTGGAGTACTGTCATAACAAAAATCGGAAACATATGGTATTGGCATTGGCTTTGGTAATGAGGGAGATTGGTGACTAGAAAGGCAGTGAGGAGATGATTGGTTGATGCTGGAAGATGAATAAAGAAATCACTACCGAGGGTAAAGAAAGGACCACTCTTGCTATAGACAGGTCAAACAAATGGCAAAGTGCTGTCTGCTCTGGTTGGAAGATAAGAACTTTCCCTAATGAACTCATGGATCTGGCTTGGAGATTTCCAGGCAGAATGTTACAACTGTGACTTGGCTTTTTATAGCTGTGTATAATAAAATGCAGGAAGACAGAGATTAACAGAAGAAAGAACTATTCATTTTGCAAGTGGAGCTTAGAGAAAATATAGAAGACTCAGAATGTGCTGGGTTGGAAAAGATTAAAAAAGGAGATGAAAATGAGAGTAAAAAATTAATTCCAGGTTACATTCAGTAAAATGAAGCTTCCGGAGCAAGTTCATGTAGGGCGTGGCTGTAAGACCTTTTCAGAAGCCTCGGAATGATGTCAGGTGTTGTCTGGCAGTCCTCTCACCTAAACAAAACATCTGTGAATCCAGACACATCACCAAATTTGACACAGCATAAAAATCAGAAGGAGGACTGTCTTGATAAAAATAGTGAGCCTGGCCGTTATCTTTAATTTGAGAAATCCTATAAAGAATATTGAAGGGGCTGCAGATTGAGTTGGATAAAAAGGGACAGAAACAGTTTTAGAAGTTTCTGGGCCATCAATGGCCTACAGGCCCAAAACAGACTGAGAGAACCAGGGAGCATGGGCTCTTGTAGAAAGGAAAGACCTCTAAGAGAGCTGATCAAACAGTCCAGAGTAGAGGAACAAAATGGATTAGAGAGCTACTTCAAAGGAAGAGAAATAGGCAGTTAATCAGGCAAAGTTTCTTGTCAGGCCCTGTTTTGATCTCACAATTGCTGCAGACCAGTGGCTGTTACGTATTTCCAGTTCTTTTTCTTTTTAAAGAAGGAGTATTCAGTGTGGGTATCTTTCCTTTGTCTCACCTCTGTAAATTTGATATTTGGGTGGGAAGGGGCAGATGCCTTATAGTTTGCAGAGCTCTGGAGACCTGGACAGCTCCACTGAGAAACTTCACCTGTGTGTAGACCAGAAGGAAAGTGCAGACTGGTGAATTTCAAGCCTGAAGCGATACCTGGGATGAGACTTTTACAGGCTCTCAGACAGGAGTAAGCATATTTTCCATGTGGGAGGATTTGTGAGTAATTTTTGACCAGACATAGAATGCGGTAAATGTTTCATAGCCACAAATTTCACCCATCCTGCTATGCATGGGCTGTTCTTTTCATTCAGCAATTGGCTCTCTTTCTCCAATCCATGGACAAGGATGGCCCTGTGATTTGCCTTGACCAATAGAATGTAGCAGAAGTGACAAAGTGTGAGTCTGAAGCCTGACAAATGTGATCAATGATGGAAGTGGAAAGAACAAGGTAGTATGAAGGGCTCAGGAATCCGAGTCCAATTAGCCCCCTATGGAAGCTGTTGGAATTATTCAGCAATACTAAAGCAGAGTCTAAAGAAGATTCAATGACAGTGGTCATTGGGAACTCAAGAGGAATGCAAGCATATGTCACTGGTATTTGTTAAAGTGCCAGGGTGTAGGCGTAGCTACATTTTGGTAAGATAACTAAGCTTTTAGCACAAGGTCTAGTGCTTAGTATTAAAAATAATTATTACTTTTTTTGAGAGGCATGAAGATGTGCAATTACAAGCAAATTTAAGAATAGAAGCAGAATTAGGTGTATTTTTGCAAAGGGTCAATAAAAATAATTACTACAAAATGCTTCTTAATCTAAAATAAGATTGCTTCTTTGAGAGAAATAGAATATATGTATACAATTACTTATATGAAGCCCGTGAGGCCAGACAGACCTCAGAACTCAGAAAGTTTGGAGTTTTAGAGGAGTAACTGGGCACACATGTCATACATGATGCAACACTTCTAGCAGTGTTTGGGGCAGCACCCAATCATTAAATTTCAGCAGCCAAATGTGTGAATATTCACAGTAAATGAAATAAAAATTGAAAGTGGCCTTACATCTGTTCAATCATCAAATTTATAAAAAATACAAAATTTTGATTTCCAGGAGGTTCTGGACTTCAGAATTGTGGATAGAGCTGTGAACCTAGAAAAACATGGTGCACATGATTGGTCATTGACATCTTAATGAGCTGAATGGATCTCTGCTTGTCCAAAGCAGCTGCAGAAATCTGTCTCAGCTTTACAAGTTGACAGAAGTAAATCACACACTATATTTTCCATACTATGGTCCATTTCACTGGCTCTGTGTTGGTACAGCTGGAGTATAGCAGATTCAGGTCCTTGTGAATGCATGTGTAACCCTTGTTTCCCTGGACCGTGCCAGCAGTTTCAGCAAATACTCATGAGGATGAAGGATAATAACAATTTTCTCTGCGTCCTCACCAATTATTGCATTGTTATTTTTGGATTCCTACCTTCTCTTTCTCCATCTCAATCTCCACGTGCTTGCTCAACTTGAGGATGCCTATGGTTCACAATCTACCTTGAAAATTTGTTGTGTGGCCTGGCTGCTGCCAAAGGCCCTGCTGGTGTCACACCTCCTGGATCTTATAATTTCTGTCTGTCACTTAATCACTCCTTAGCTATTGTTTTCATTCCCGGACACATTGGATGCAGCAACTGCCATCAGTGCTACAGGGGCTGAAATAAAATTCAGGTCCATTACTCATCTCATTCTGTAGGAGTTTTGGCCTAAATAAATTCAATCTCTCCCTCCCTCTCTCTTTCTCTGTCTCTCTCTTGTGAATGTGTATATACACACATATATGTATTGTATAAACATTTCTCTAACATATACTAATTTCTGTAAGATTATATTAGGTTTCTTTGAGTAACCAATAATGTAACTGTTGCTAATCTTATATCATCAAGTGGTACATAAGATCTACTTTTATTTATTCTTTAATTAGAAGAGACTACATCAATTTACACTTTATGATGATATTTTATTTTATTTCAAGTGAATTAAACAATGTACCAACTTGAAATATATCCATATGTCACTGACCAGTGATGGTGCAGTGGATAGGGTATTGATCTGGGACACTAAGTTCCCAGATTCAAAGCCCCAAGATTACCAGCTCAAGCGTGGGCTCATCTGGCTTGAGCGCAGGGTCACTGGCTTGAGCGTGGAATTATTGACATGATCCCACAGTCACTGGCGTAAACCCAAAGGTTGCTGGCTTAAAGCCCAAGGTCACTGGTTTGAGCCTAAAGTTGCTGGCTTGGGCAGGGGGTCACAGGGTCAGCCAGAGCCCTCCAGTCAAGGCAATGAACAACTAAAGTGCTGCAACTGCGAGGTGATGCTTCTCATTTCTCTCACTTCCTGTTTCTCTCTCTCTCTCTCTTGCAAAAAAAAAAAATATACACACACACACACACACACACACACACACACATACATATATATCCCTTCCATAGAAAAATAGACATATTCCCCAGGAATTGAGCCAGAGGATATTTATATTTCAACACCTAATATTTATTGTATTGTCATTCCTTCATTTAATATGTTTTCCTGAAATTGGCCTCATTCTTTGCTCAAAGTAGGAATTTCATAAGCCAAAGCTTGATTATTAAACATATAAATATTCTCTTTTATCTCAAATGTAGGCCTCTTTACAAAGATCAGTAATGTGGTCCTGCTCTAACAACAAGGGTCTCTTTGTCTCTCAAATACATTTTTGCCATAAAGAGCATGAGTTCTGTTTAATAGAATAAAATGAAGAGAACTGAAGAGTAACCCTGGTAAGAAACAGCTGATGTGTCTACTTTCTCCTCTCTTGGCTATTGCAATAGCTTCTGAGGTTGGCTTCTTATCTCCAATGACTTGTTCTGCCACCACTTTCTGGCCTAACGTATTTCAGTAGACCTCTGTTGCCTGGAATGCATACACTTTAACTTGATTCCATCCCATGACAGGTTTGGAAGGTAATAGTATTTTAGAGTGCACTTTAACAAATGGAAGAGGTGGCTTTTGGCTGCAGGTGACGAGCCTGGGATCTCTGCCCACCCAGGCTCTGCTGGCTGACCCAAGGAGGGCTGAGGAGACAGATATCTCAGCAAATCTCTAACCCACCTACCTACCAAAGAGTGAAAAACTGTTATGTGCAGTGGTCTATATAATGAATCACCAAACCACATTTTCTTATCTTTTAGATTACTTCCTACCAATGGGTTCCAAATATGTAAGTAACTTTTCTCTAATTCCCTGTCCTTTCCCTTTCACTCTGAGTACCTTTCCTAATCAGTCCTCCACATTCACCTGTCTCAGATTTCTATACTCTTGCTGTTCTCTGCACCTGGAATGTCCTGCTGTGGTAAACTCCTACTCATCCTGCAAATTCCAATTCAAATATCACTACTCTGAGGGCATTCTCAACTCCTCCAAGTAAATTTAGGTTGTCTCTCCTTTGGCAGTCAGAGCACCAAATATACAGCACCATACATAGTACTTTATTACCTGGATTAGTTGGGAGCAGCTATAGAACAGGGGCTGTTTTCTAGCACATTGCACCCTTTACTGGACTCATAGTCCCTGCCAGCTCATAGCCCAACATATTTTTTGCTTAATGGATGAGTGAACGACCAATAAATACAGAACTGAAGAAATTGCTCATGTGCTGAATTTGCATAAGACTTTAGAATAAACTTGCAATCTTACTGCTTCATATTCTCTGTATGCTAAAATGACAACATTTATCTTTTCTTTTTCTCTGAAATATAATGACTTGACACTCAAAATATCAAGCTGTTGAAGCCTTGTTATTATGTCCATGGTCGCCCTGCCATTAAACTTTTTCTTCCCTGGAAATGTATATTGGATCTATAAATTTATTTATTTATTTATTTATTTATTTATTTATTTTCATTTTTCTGAAGCTGGAAACAGGGAGAGACAGTCAGACAGACTCCCGCATGCGCCCGACCGGGATCCACCCGGCACGCCCACCAGGGGCGGTGCTCTGCCCCCCAGGGGGCGATGCTCTGCCCATCCTGGGCGTCGCCATATTGCGACCAGAGCCACTCTAGCGCCTGAGGCAGAGGCCACAGAGCCATGCCCAGCGCCCGGGCCATCTCTGCTCCAATGGAGCCTTGGCTGCGGGAGGGGAAGAGAGAGACAGAGAGGAAAGCGCGGCGGAGGGGTGGAGAAGCAAGTGGGCGCTTCTCCTGTGTGCCCTGGCCGGGAATCAAACCCGGGTCCTCCGCACGCTAGGCCGACGCTCTACCGCTGAGCCAACCGGCCAGGGCGGATCTATAAATTTAGATCAAGGAATCTTATCAACAGAGTCTTTGCACATATCATGTTGTCAGTTCCTCTCTAATAGCTGCTTGTTTATCACCATAATCTAACCATGCTAGAACTAAGAACACAATCATGGAAACTGCTCATTTGGCAAGACCAGGAATGAATTTTCTGTTTGTATTAGATAAAGAATCTTAATAAGAAACCAGTTCCACTTAAATTCTAGTGTGAAGATGCTTTTTAGTCTAAAAGTTTGAGGAAATATGAGCTCAGTACCATGTGATAGTCTGGTCCACTTGCAATTTTAAATTGTGTGGTTGTTAAAATAGGTGAAAACACAGAAAACTATAAGACCTTGGCATTGCATCTGCAGTATTTTTTTTCCCCTAAGTTGCTAATGGGATTCTCATTTCATCACAAATTCTGACTTCTTTTTAAAATGTTTCAAGAATTTGCCTTATAGACTTTTTTTGTTGCCTATAGCCTGCAGTCTATGGGTATGCCAACATATAAATGCCCAAGCATGCTACCTATGAATTAGAATGCCATGTTACATTCCTAAGGAGGATAACATTTTAAAAAAATCATTTAATTATACATGAAAATTATCAGTGATGAGGGTTAAGGAATTTGATCTCTCTTCTCTAGTGTTTCAAAAGTGACACAAAAGGTTTAATTTTTCTCTGATTTTTATATCATGGCATTCAAACAATTTTAGAGGTCAAGCTAATAAGATAACATGAAAATATGCGTAATTTTTAATCTCTAGGATAATAATTTTAATTGTGATTATGTGTGGCATATTATGGCCTGATAAACGTGTTTTTTATAAGACTATGTACATTTATGTATATGGTATATTGTATGGAATATCTCTATCAGTTTATCAATGTGACCTTTTATCTACATACACACACTCATATACATATATATCATATTCAAAATACTTCTAGAGGTAACTTTATAATCATTCATATTATTTATGTCTAGTTGTTTTCTATGTTTTTTTTTTAAAGAAAGGAGATATAGAATTATCTTTATCACAAGGACATGTAAGAGCTGTATTGTAAACATACCTCTTTGGGAGATGCCATCTTTTGGAAGTGCTATCAGTTAAAATATGTAGAAATGACAACTGTTTACATAAATAGATTGACATTCCTAGCAGTGTATTATTTCTCCTGCCCAAGCCAATCTACTCCCTCCAACACTCACATATCTATAGACTGATTATGTGAATTAATTTGTTTTGAAATTAAATAAAAATTCTTATTTTAGACACATATATCATGTGTACACCAATGGAAATTATACCGGTAAGTGATCCAAGTTGTGCATTTAAACACTTTCTGGGAGCACCAGTTCAAATTCCAGCAGCCCTTTGGAGAAACATAAATTGAATACCATGTTTATTCTGCTAAGTCTTTCAGATGAAGCCTTGAACACTGTGCAGACTCCCTGAATTTTTTCTGAGACCATGTCTTTATTAGCATTTCAATAATTCCACCTTCTGTGGGTTCCTTTGAAATTTCTTTAATCTTTGGCATTGAAACACCTGTGATGTATATCATGGGCTTGTGAACCTTCATGCAGCAGTGTTACTGTTTCGCTGAGCAGATCTGAGGTATGGCCGGGACCTCTCCTAGCAAGGTCTGACCATCAATCTGCTGTAAAATGATCAATTAAAGGTCTCTTGTAAATGAGAAGTAACTTTCCCCAGGGAAACATAGCATATTAATTACATATCTTCCATAGAAGTACATACACTTAAATATTAGGCAAGTGACACATATGTATTTTAGAAAAATTAAAATTGTACAAACAAGTAAAAAGAAGAAAACAGTAATTTTCTAACCTAGGGATAGTAACTATTAAAATTATGTATATATCTTTTTAGACTTTTTTCTATGTGAAAGTAATGACAAAATATATAAATGAATTTACATTTAAATTAAGAAGGAAGAATATTGCAAATATTATATCCTAATGTAAATTAAATGTCCCTTAAACCTCACCTGTTCATCCAAGGAAGATTACTTTCATAGTTTGTATGACCAGGCAACTAGACCCTGATCAGGCAACTAGACCCTGATAGAGAAAACAAACCTTTGAATCTCTTAAAGGGTATTTGCTGAGGTCAGGTGATGGAGGTAGGAGATTAAGGAGAGAAAGAGAGGAGGGATCTCTCACTTATAATTTGAACCAATTTCTATAACTCAGGAATCTTTCTGTTGTAGCTACTGTTCTTATGATCTGCTGCTATGTCTTGCTCAATATTGATGTCATCTGTAAATCCCAGCGTCAAACTATTTGTGGTAGTCACCTGTCTTTTAACTCCCCCAAGAGCCTCTTTGTCATATATTGCAGCTTTGTCATGACTAGCTTTATAATTCTCTCAGGACAGGTTTTCAGTTTCTCTGCCTAGCTCCCAATGGGCAGTTTTATAGCAGAGGGGCTCAAATGACTGGTGATATATTATCCTTTTATTTTAACTAATTTGGCAAAATAGTCCTCAAATATGGTTGCCAATTATTACTGCCATTCTTATTTATGTATGCCACTGCTAATACAGAGAGTGGACTCTGTTTTCCTCTTCTTGAACATGGTTGTATTTGTGATGCATTCTGACTGTACAATGTAGTAGAACTGATATCCTGGGACTTTGGAGAGCAGATTTAAGTGACATAACAGCTCTCTCTTGCTTGTTCTTTGGATCCAGATGTCATGCTAGAAGGAAGTCCTAGCAAAGCTATTGAAAGTCTAAAGACCACATGGAAAGAGGTCCTGAAGACTGAGGCCACCTTGGAAGTTCCAACTCTAGCCAGGTTCCCAGATAAATGTAGCTGCATGAGTGACTCCAGCTGGCATGCCCTGGAAGTAAAGAATGACCCAACTTTGTCCTGCCCAAATTCCTGATCCAGAGAATTATGAGATATTATAAATTATGGTGTCCACAATAGATAACTGACAAAATCCTACAACCCTAAATCAAGGTTAAGTTTGGTATTATATTTTAGAAATTATCTTTTATGCAAAAAAGAGGAAATTATAACAAACTGAAACACTTTTATAATATAGAAGTGCATTTCTTGTTCATATAACATGAATGTCAAGGTAGGCAGTTGAGGCTAGTGAGAGATTTTATTCATCAGGTTCCAAAGCTGTTCTTTCTGCTCCACTCTCTTAGCATGTGGTTTTCATTCTAAGGTCACCTTTCGACCCAATATTGCTGCTAGAGCTCCAGCCATCATAGCCCCATTCCAACCAGCAGAAAGATGAGGAAAAGGCAAAAGAGGCACATGTCCTGGCTGAGGCAGCTCCCTTTAAGGAAGTTAATTCACCCATCTTCTCTTCTGTTAATTTTTTTCTCAGAGACTCCATTGTTCCTCCCTGCATCATGGCTTCTATCAGGCCCCTCTATTCATCAGGTATGCCAAGAGATCTCTGTGTTCCTTAATGGATGGATTCATATCTTTTCCTGAGGTTTTGTAACCTTTGAAATCAATGGATTACCTTCTCCCATGGTGGTCCTTAAAAGTCCAGGTGACCTTCAAAAATTGTTTTCTAACTTCTAAATAGTAAATAAAGGATCGAATTCATCCCTATTTTCCTAAAACTATGTTTGTGTTTTATACAATACTTAATTTATAGAGAAGTAATACTAACAAAAAGACTAATATAGAAAATGAGGAAATAACCAAAACCAGAAGTAATGAAAGAAAGGAGTGAGAGGGAGAGATTCATCTCCTTCTGAGATGCACATTAGTCCAGCGGTCTCTCAGCTGCCCATCCTGCTCATCTTGCAGCCAATGAATTCAAGCCTGTAGACAGACCGTGCAGAGCTGGCGCGTGGTAACAAATCTCAAGGATGGGTTGCTCTGAGGACAATAATTTCCTCGTCCCTGATTTAAGACAGATCTGGCTCCATGCCAAAGTATAAGTAACAGAAGCAGGAATTTTTACTGCCAGAGAGCAGCTCCCAGTTCTGGTGAATTTCTTGAAACAGTAGAACAACAAAATATTATTACCTAAACTGGTTTAAAAAAGATTTTGGGAAAAGAGTTATTTGTCAACCATTTTGCATTGGCCTGGTGAAAGAGGACTGCTCTTATGTCTTCAGATACAGAGACTGTGTGACTTTGAGAAATGCCTGCCCATCCACTCAGCACTAGATAGAGCAGTAGCCTCCCGAGACTGCACCAGTATAGGAAGCAAGCAAAACTGCCTGGGTGGCTGGCATCTGCTCCAAAAGATACAAGAAAAGAGTTAACCTGGAAAGGAGCAGACGCTCAGGGAAACAACAGGAGTCAGAAATAATGCCAGGACACATCAGAAGGTCATCAGTGTAGACCAACTGTGGCTCCCTGTTCCTGGTCCCGTCTATTCTGGTGACACAGCAGGTGTTCCTCATTCTGTGTCACCACTTTCCAGGCTTCCTTCCTCCTTTTTTTTCTCCCGGACCTCCACATACAGTCAAGAAAGTCCTTCAGTCATTAACAATTCAGAGTTTTATAGCTATGACTTGAAAGTGTTAAGGGCATTCAGAATAATGGACATGAATGCTGGTCTGGATTGATAACCATTGAACTTGGTTTGTTCTTCATGTGTTGTGAATTAATTCACTGTTTTCTGTCCACACGCCCATTTTCTTGTCACTACCTGATGGAGAACATTCTACACACTGCTGACAGATTAACCTTCCCCAAACACTTCTTTGATCATGTCACTCACTATGTTAAAGAAAAAAATCTTTAAATGGCCTGTTATCTCTAAGGGTTCAAATGCTTTAGCCTGGTCTTCAAGGCTTGCTACCAACTGACCCTGTTATGAACTGTTTTTGCTTCTGAATCCTGTTTTGTAAATAAGAAAGATCAGGAGACAGACTCTTTTTTTTTTTTTTTATAAATTTTTATTAATGTTAATGGGATGACATTAATAATTCAGGGTACATATATTCAAAGAAAACATGTCTAGGTTATCTTGTCATTAAATTATGTTGCATACCCCTCGCCCAGAGTCAGATTGTCCTCCGTCACCCTCTATCTAGTTTTCTCTGTGCCCCTCCCCCTCCCCCTAAATCTCTCCCTCCCTCCCTCCTGCATCCTCCCTCCCCCCACCCCTGGTAACCACCACATTCTTGAGGAGACAGACTCTTCAAAGGTGACCAATTTTCTAATTGAGCCTTCAATGATTTGGTGTAAAAATCATAATTCGTGTCAATAATGAACTCTGCTGGACTTGCTACACATATTAAATGTTCCATGAATTTAGAGCAACAGTAATTCAGCCTCAGGAATTATGCAGAAATATCTTCTATCTTGGCAAGTACATGAAGTAGTAAGTTCCCTGGGCAGTTAAGACTACTTAGAAAATTTAGATGTAGTACTACATTCAGAATAATATAGTGATCTCTCACCACGCTGAGGACGATCAGCAGCAGCAATGATTTAGAAAATGAAAATGATTTATATTTTTATTTTTGAGCAGTAAATCTTATTTCAAATTTATGGAGGGATTTAGATTTATATAGTAGACTCTAGTTTCCATCACGCGGTAGTAATTTTAATGGCCACTTTCGAATTCCATTCATCTTTACACTAGCCACAGAAGCATTTGGAGACTAAAATAAAGATTTAGATGGTGATTTAGTTAAAATGCTTAAATTTTGAGTCTTAGCCTGAAAAATCAAACCCAGATGGTAGGCATTTTTGAGGTAGTAAAATTCACTTTTCATAATATGTGGACAATAATATTTCACTTAGCAGATGAGCCACGTTAAAGCATTTATGCCGTATCATCCTATTCTTTCCAATATAAACCTAGAGACAGATTTTATAAATCTGAAAATAGAGTGACTACTTTTAAAAAGGTTGATAAGATCCACCCACATTTATTTTTACTGTCTTTTGTCTGTCTAGGCTTACTTCGGCAGAGTGGGTGAGATTATGAGCTCTGTGAAAGTGTTTGAGTTCACATTCCAATGCGCAGTCTTTAATATGTGTTAGAATGTGGGCAAATTACCCAACCTCTCAATGTCTGAGTTTCTTTATCTACAAAATGGGGATAATGACTAGAGGTATTGTTACTATTAAGTGGGTTAATAATGCATGTAAATTGCCTGACCTAGAGTAGCGAAAGATCAACAAGTGTCAGCTTTATTATTGGGACAAATTCCTCCTTTTAGGAAGTGCATATATTTGTAGTGGGGGTAGGGCGGGAGCAGCAGAAACACAGTGCCTTCAGAAGCCAGGCAAGTAACACACTATGTGAACGACTTGGTGAGAGGGATTTATGGAGTCTGCAGAGAACTGTTAAGGTTTAAAATCAAAACAAAACTGCAGCACAAAACAGACAACAAAAAGAACATAACACCGTGTGTTAGCCAACCAACATGTTGGTAGGCCAGGAGTATCCAGGCCTATGGGCTGCCCACCAATTTTAACCCCTGAGTACCAAATGGAGCTGCAAACTACAATCAAGAGGTGCAGACTGCATCTCTGCTCTGCCAAGTCCCAGGTCTGGAAGCCTGAGCAAGCTCCTCACCTGGGCTTCTGGTTCCTCATCTGCAAAATAAGAAAACAAAGGCTCATTCTATGTCAACTATTCTCTTTAAATGGAGAAAAAGGGGAATCTTATTTTGAAAATCCACTTACATTTTTTAAAGGTGTATAAATAGTGAAGGGCAGTTGCCGTGCATGAGAAATCTGTGTGCTGTGTGGTGGTTCCTTCCAGGAGTGGACTTACAGAAGCTGCAAAGTCTTCCTTCTAGAAAGGAGCACAGATTGAATAAAGAGAGTTGGAAGTGCCCAGGTCAGAAGAGCCAGGCAGAAAGGTGAGCTGTGCACAGGGAATAGTGAGGCAGTGTGTTAGTTAAAGTGGAGAACTGAGGCCCTGGCCGGTTGGCTCAGCGGTAGAGCGTCAGCCTAGCGTGCGGAGGACCTGGGTTCGATTCCCGGCCAGGGCACACAGGAGAAGCGCCCATTTGCTTCTCCACCCCTCCGCCACGCTTTCCTCTCTGTCTCTCTCTTCCCCTCCCGCAGCCAAGGCTCCATTGGAGCAAAGATGGCCCGGGCGCTGGGGATGGCTCTGTGGCCTCTGCCTCAGGCACTAGAGTGGCTCTGGTCACAACATGGCGACACCCAGGATGGGCAGAGCGTCACCCCATGGTGAGCGTGCCGGGTGGATCCCGGTCGGGCGCATGCGGGAGTCTGTCTGACTGTCTCTCCCTGTTTCCAGCTTCAGAAAAATGAAAAAAAAAAAAAAAAAAAAAAAGTGGAGAACTGAGGAATGACAAATGACACTGTCCAAGGTGGGGATGAGAGAGGGTTTTATACCTGGTGATGTTATGTGGCCCAGGCATGCCCAATTTAACCTTTGGGCTATGGTCAGATAAAGAATAACCAAAAAGTACCTTATGATTTCACTCAGATGTGGAATCTAATACACAAAATGAATTAACAATCAAAATAGCAACAGATCCAAAGGTAGATAGCAGGGTGACTGTTGTCAGCAGAGGGTGGAGTGGAGGGTACTAGATGTAAGGGTGGGGGGGGGGGTTGAAGAGATTGTACAGTAAAGAAAAAAACTAAAAAAACCCCAAACAACAAAGAAGCCAACACTTGTAGGCAGGTATTTTAAAAAAAATATTCAGACATTCTTTTCTACTTCCTATTCTTATAAGAAAACCCAAAATTTTACATGCTTTTATATCATTCAGATGGTCTGGGTTTTTTTACCTTAACTTCTTGTTTTTGTTTGTAGCAAATTACATTTTCTGAAGAGGAATGCCCCAACCTATAGCTTCCATTCCACACACTCTACTTACAATGTGACTGACCCCTGTCACACCAAGAGTTAGTTAGGGTCTGTGCTTCCTTTCCTCAGATCTGCGTGAGGGCTGCTGTCCGCCCCACCTCTACAGGGAGGCAGAAGTGAGGCTATGGGACATCTGAGGTTGTCCAACAAAGGGATGCGACTTCCATTTAGCGCCCTTTTTTGAATACTTTACCTAAAAACACTTATCGCTGTGCTATTTAGACCAGGTGAGGAGATTACATAGCGATAGACATTTGTGTCCGAGGAGTCACAGCTATCTGAGCTGATAGAATCTCCCCAGTTTTCAGATCAATGGGTGAAGAAGCCTTTGGGAGGTCCCTTTTCCTAGGTTCTTTCTGACTGCCACCTCATGAGTGACCCAAACCAAAAACTGACCTGGAAAGCTACTCTCATATTCCTGACTCACAAAAACTGTGAGAGATAAAAAACAAAACAAAACAAACAAAAAAAAAACCAACTGCTGTTGATTCAAGTAACTAAGTGCCGGGTAGTTTTACATAGCTATAGACTCATGTATCAGTACATTGTTGCATCTCCTCCCACTTAGATTCTGATCCTCATGTCCTTAGCCCAAATTAGAAAGCTGAACTGAATTTATCAAGGTCTTTGCTGAAGAGATTGACTTTCTACATTCCGTTCCTTGATATCATGCTTGATACCAGTTAACCATCCATTTCTGTTCAGTTTAAAGGGATTGCAAACAAGTATGCCAACAAAGACTATACAACACATGCAAAAAAGAGAAGCAGACTCCGACAGGGAGACAAAGGAGTAGAAAGAATTGTAGTACATTGGAGAGCTCATGTCACATTCATTGCCCAGCTTTAAGAAATGGATACTATGGGAATGTGGGCCAATGGATGCCAGATTATCTGTTCTTTTCAAAAGAATCTAGGACTTAGATTTTTATAAGGAACCTTCTTATTTCTTATAAATAATAAATTAATTAAAATGCTACTCAAATCTGAATAATGCTACACTAATTAAGCAAAATATATCTTCTGGCTGAACTTAGCCATAAGTCACTACATTACAACTCTGAAGATTTTAGCCACTGAGCCTGATGGGAAGACCTTAAATCATAATGAAGAGATTCCAGATTTCCTAATAATGGTATAAAATTTCTGAAAAAGGTGATAGATTCAAAAGAACACTGGAGAGTGAGGGAGAAAATTAGTGCTACTTTCAGTTGATGAAGGTCCAATTTTCAATTCCTTTGAATAATTGGGTTAAGGCCATGTGGTTACTGAGTAATCCCAAATGATCAATACAAGATAAGCCGATCCGTCTATCTGTACCATGCATGGGCACCATGATCCTTCAGAGACTCAAAAGGACATTGCTATTAGAGTTAGGCGCCATCAGCATCAGCCTGCTACCCATTAGATATTTGTTCCCTATCTCAGTGCTGCTTGGAGCACTGAAACAGGTCTCCTGTTACTCATGAAGGTCCCAGAACTTATCATCTTTCTATATCTCCTGGAAAATATTTGCCAGTTTTGATAGATTCTGCCTCTGCCTCTCTGAGCCTCTCCTTTCCTGTAGTTAATGGAGCCCTTTCTGAAAACCAAGCCTCTATGTACCCTGAGACACACAAAACTACAAGCTGAGCCACCCTTGGGGATGGCAGTGGAGGTCTGAGAGGCTGGCATTTACCCTTAATATTACTGAGTTAAAAATCTCAATAAATTATCTCAGTACATTACACATCAGAAAGATAAGCTCTTATCAACAAATACACCAAACACTCTGCCTAGAGTTAATGCATCTGGAGTTCACTCATACAACCCAGCACCCATAAACTGATCTCCATAAAGCAATGAAGAAGAGCTGAGACTAACAATGCTCTCTCAACCTAGTCCACACATACCGACATTAATCTGCATGAGTATAACCCAAGACTTTGTTGCACTCGAGTACCCATTTTACAAAATAATTTTGCTTTTTCTTCTACATAATAACCTGGAAGATATAGCCATCTATGCTCTGTCTCCTGGGTGTTAGTGCAAATCAGTAAAGAGCTTCCATTGATGGCCCTTTTTTGGACTCTCACCACAATTGAACTCTCTGCTTTCCATCACTTGCTTACCCCGTTGTGTACAAAGAAGCAGATATGCAATGTAGCAGGAGCCCCAAGAAAAGGTCTGGCTGTTCTGTCAAAACTATTTAGTTCAATATTGTTCTCAATGTGGCACCGTAGCCCTGGACATGACACTCAGCACGTCCAAACAGGCATGATTATATATGAGACAGAAAGGCACTTACATCACTGCGGGTTGTTACACTTTAAAGGACTTTTTCCCCCCCTCTTCAAATTAAAAGTTTTTGAAAAATGAAATAAAAATAAACCTTTGAAGAAACCAGATTGAGACTGAATTTGGAAGGCCCTCCTGCCTAGTGTATACTAAAGAAACATTTTCTGGGTTTGTCCCTGATGATTTTCCTTGTAGTTGAGAAACACAATCCACTGGGAGCTTTTGTGGCAGAACAAGAATTTTATGAACACGAACTTTACAAAGACTTCCCTAGGAGATTTAAGGGCTAGAAATCAATAGATCAATCAGCAGCTTTTATCAATCTATAACGGTTCCCTCTCTTTGGATGTTTGGATGAAAATGGGATCAACGTAAATTGAACACGGAATCACTTATTCTTACAAGTTAAATTTGTCAAACTGTAAGGCACATAAATGACATGAAATATAATCATTTTTGAATTTGGGACCCTTTAGGGTGCATGTTGATTGAAGAAAAAAGAACCAGATGTTTCTTCAGTAGGACTCATACAGGAAATCTAAATATTTTTTCAATCCCTGGCACTTCTGATCATTTCTCAAAGAAACCAATTCATTAGTTAATTATTGGGTATACTTATCATGTAATATATAATTGGCCCAGGGCAGATAGCCTTCAAAGATGGCTGGCTAAGTTTGTAGAATCAGTTTTTGCCAAATTCTTCCCAAGGAAATAAGGGAAGGTTAATAAACACCACCTCATCCGACTTCTACTGTATTTTATTTTATTTTTTTTATAGATGGCTTTCGATTTTATTTTCTTTTTTATTAAATGTGTTAATGATAAAGCCCTAAGTACCTGGAAACATTCCTTTATAAATTTAGGTTGATAGGTATTTCATGGGCAGAAGGGTTAGAAAAAAATAAGAAAATGATGTTGGGAAATAAGAGTATTTACCCAGTTCTGTTGAAAAAAAAAACCCAGAAAAGCAAAGTTAGGTTTATATTTTTATTTCTGAGATGTACATATGTAGCTTAGACAGAACACATCTCAGCCTGGTGTGTGGAAGTCCTGGGTTCTATTCCCAGTCAGGGCACACAGGAGAAGCGACCATCTGCTTCTCCACCCTTCCCTCTCTCCTCTATTTCTCTCTCTCTCTCTCTTTCCTCACCCTCACAACAAAGGCTCCATCGGAGCAAAGTTGGCCCCAGTGCTGAGGATGGCTCCATGGCCTCTGCCTCAAGCGCTAGAATGGCTCCGGTTGGAACGGAGAAATGGCCTAGATGGGCAGAGCATCACCCCCTGGTGGACATGCCAGGTCGATCCTGGTTGGGCGCATGCGGGAGTCTGTCTGACAGCCTCCCTGCTTCTAACTTCAGAAAAAAATACAAAAAATGTTATTGAAAGAATTGATGGTGAAAAATTTCTTCATACTTTGGCAGCTTTCCATCATCCTAGCATAACAATAACATAATCAAGACATTTTTAAGTACTTAACACATATCATCTCATTTAATTTTTACAGCAAATATCAATTGTGGTTACTACTACTATCTTATCCCTATTTTTTAGATGAGAGAATGGAAGTACCAAAAAGTTAAGTACCATGAGGGATTGCCAGATGAATTATAAGATGTCCAGTTAAATCCGAATTTCAGATAAATAATGGACACTTGTTTTTTTTAAAGTATAAGTATATCCCAGGAAATATACCATATGCTTACCTGTATTTCCCCATGTATAAGACACACCTTAATTTTGGGGTCCGTAATT